>NC_086250.1:46108474-46426167 GCF_021018805.1 Prinia subflava
ACTTAAACTACTATAAAGAAGTTGTAGATGAAATTAATCTTCAGAATAGAAACTACATCCTGTTGGGAAATAAATGTGCCAACAACTACTTGGGAGAGTATGGGAGAGAAGTAATCTCATGTAACAGAAAAAATTATATATATTTCAGTTTAGTAAACACTTCCCTAAATTTGAGCTCAAGATATATATTTTTCATTTCAGAAATGTAATATAATTTTTTTCATAAAAACCAGTTTAGGACTGGTTGAATTACTGGTGTGTGGATTTAAGCAGAGGAGATACTTTAATTTTGACATGCTGCTTGTTTTTTTAGTCATTTCCCAGTTTGCACTTGCAGTTTTTGCCTGATACAGATGTACTGTGCAAATTACATAATTTACACAAAATAGCAGCAGAAATATGACTTCCCTGGGTCTTTGTTACTCTCTCTGGCATTGCAAAAGTATTAGTAAAACCTTTACTTTTTGAAGTTGGAAAATAGCGAGGGAATATGCTAAGACAGTGAGTGATGTAGGAATTAGTTTTATTTCTGAACTGGCCTGAAATGATCTTACGATTTGAATAACCCTTGACTTATTTAGGGGATATAGAGATATTCGTGTATGTAAGTTTGTGTGCACACAAAGTTTTTGTTTGGGGTTTTTTTTCCCCTTCTTCCACAATACAAATATCTCTCTAACAAGTTTGGAAGGGCACACCCAAAACACTCTTGTTTTATGCTTACTATATTACCACATGTGCACTCACTTATAGCTCACTTTATTGAACTAAAATATCCCTCTGAGATCTTAGGAACTTCAATAAGATAAGCTTGCTTACAGACTTGTGGTGTTCCTGAAAGGGTCTAGGTAAAAGCTACAGTGTTTAGATTGACAGATTTATTACCTGTCAGCAGGAATTTTTCAGTGTTGCTATTTGAAAGGTAAATTCTTCACCTAACCACAGAGTAAAACTGAAAATTACAATCCTTGTTTTCATCCAATGCCTTGTGGGGCTGGAAACTGCTAGTAAGGACAGCACTAATGGGTATTGATTTTAGCACCATGGAAACCCACAACCAGTGTCAACTGCTTAAAACTAAAAAGGAAGGAAAAACCACCAGAAAATGCTGCACAACAAAACTCCCAAATACTTTAACTGATGTCAATCAAAAAGTTCCGTTGCAGCCTTTAACTAGTCAGACAGGTTCAGTAGGTTAAATTAGCTGTCTCATTAGTAATGGGAGGTAAGAATTTTCCTTTCAGGTTGATTACATGAGCAAAATAAGCATTTTAACTAGCAGTGTTCAAAATAGGCTTTGAGTTCTCAAAATCTTTATTAAGAGATTTAACCCTTTGCTTCTTGGATGGATATTGAAAGCTGCCTGTTTGCTAAGGAACTTCAGCCTTCCCCTCAAATGTGTGTATTATCGCTTGTTCAGTTTTCATTGCCTAATCTTTGGAACGGATTGTTGCATTATATTAAGTGCTTTTCCATTTCCATGTTCTTCTTTATTTATTAATAGACTAATACCTCATATATGGTCTTTATTAAAAGCCAGTAATTTGTGCAACATTATTGGAATGTGCAATATTCTTATAGTAGGAAAAGTGCTGGATTGAGTGTTTTTTTCACCCTTTTCCTGTGTAAGTAAAGATCTTTGTTTCTTCTGTATAATTAATATATGATTCAAGCAAAAGTTGTACTTTGTGTAGATTTCTGCATTTATTTTCTTTAACATACTTCGTTAGTCCTGTGCATGAATCAAACAATCTGCCCAATTCATATCATATGGGCATCTGAGTGAACAAATTAGTAACTTAAAGTTACAAATTACTTTCTCTTACAAAGATTAAGTATTAAACATGAGAGTATTTGTGAATGTCCTTGGGTGGAAGGCAACTCCAGAAGTGGGATGCAAAGGTAAATTATTAATTCATTTCTTAGTTTAGTGAATATTTTCTTAATTAAAAAAAAAAATGGAACAGTAGAACGAGCAATTCACTTGTGTCCCTTCCCAAACTCTGAATTAGAGGGAATAAAAGCTGAAATGAACACTGTAAATTATAGGAAACACATTTCACTCTAAAAACTCAAGTCATTTAAGTGATTGTATAAGTTCACAGTCTTTCGAGCTAAACTTTTAGGTGAAAATAGGGGTCCTGGCTGCTTCTAGACTAGTTTCTCCTCTTAAAGAATGCTCCAAACTTAGTACAAAGTGTACTTGTTTTCCTGATTTCTTTAAAGTGTAAGTATGAAACTGATAAGAAAATCAGTAATGTTGCAAGTTTTTAGCTGATCCGCCTTAAAAAAAAAAGTCTGCTTAGTCTATTTTAACTTTATTTCATATTATTTCCCCTAATTACTCATCATGGCAAAAACGAATGCTTTCCATGATTTCTGTGGCTTCTCCAAGTCACTCTCTGGTTGTTTTTGTTGTTGATCCAAGGTCAGATCTAAAGGAAAGCTTGTCATGAATATTGCAGAAAGCGGCGTGTGGCTGTCCCTGTGGCTTTCAATGGTGGGTTTGCTTTGAATAGACTTTAGCTGGGGAAGTTTGGGCAGGCTTTCCTCAGCCAAGTCTTCACTCTCATGGCCCTGAGAACACAGGCTTGCAAAACATGTTGTGCTTCTCACTTATTCGGAGCTCTTGCACATTCTTCCCCTATTTATAGTGTTTGCTTCATGGCAGGCTCCAGCGGAAGTCCTGGTATAACCTTATGACACCCTGACTTCAGAGTTCAAGTGCCATCTATGATCTCTCTTTAAATTTATGAAAATACCCAACAAAACCAGTTTTTGTTGGATAAGGGTAAAAAATAAAATAGTGAACAATTTTTGAAAGTAAATTATGCTTATGTAACTCCAAATGATTTAGTTTTTAAGACTACCAAAAAGTGTTTTTTCATGTTTATTTTCTTCCCATTATACTTTTGAAACACAGTATCTAGTGGAGATGAAAGTACTGTAAAGTTAATAAGAGTGCCATTACATTAAACATGTGAAAATTAATGGTATGGTGTTATTTTTCCTTTTTTTTTTTCTCTTCAAGATATAGATGGGAAACCAAATTGAAGTGGTGCTTGTGTTTTATGGAATGTTTTGGCCTCTGCACTTTCCCTGAGTGAGCTGGTGGGATTGGCAGGGAGAAGAGAGTGGGGCTGAAAAAAAATGAGTCGATTTCACCTGGTTTTTATTTTTTTGGAGATGTTGGGAATGGCTTGGAGTTAAGGTATTATGCTGTTAAACAAAGCAGGCAAAAAATGCTGTGCAAAAGGACCTTTTTTGTGAGAAGCAGGGTGTGTAAGATGTGCCTGTGCTTTGCCCTGCTGAGGTGTGTGAGGGCAGTACTGGCCAGCGCGAGAGGCTTGGAGTGCCACAGGGAATCACAGGTTCGGAAGCCAAGGGGAAGTACTGTGCTGATTTACAAGACTGCTTGAGGATTCCTGTTTTCTGGGTCTGATCTTTAAAAGGTGGAGAGTATGAAAATTTTGGGATTTGGTTTGTCTCATCTGGTCCTTTCTCATTAGAATCATCTTCCTTGGAAACCCAAGCACACTGTTATCTTAATAATGCAAACCTAGGTTTTGAGGACTGACAGTGTTGGAAACACTGTAAGATCTGCATTATATTGTTATGGTGAGGAGTGTGGGGGTTTTAAAAAATTATTTGTAAATTGAAAACTCATTAGAAGTGTATATTGGACTTAAACGCCTTGTGTAGTGTTTATCGGCTGTGCCATGTATGGGCTCCTTTCAGAGTAAAATGCCGTTCTGAGGCTTGTGTGGCTCTGGCAGCTGTTGTGGTTGAGTCTGACTGGTCTGCCCTCGGATAGTGAGTGATTCACACAGCCGTGCTGCTGGCTTCTGTCCTTTGGGCACCTGTTCCTCCAGGAATGGGCAGAGGCCAGCTCTGCAGAGGCCACTTAGCAGTTGTGATATCCATTGACTGTATCCTGGTACAAGTCTGGATCAGTTTTAGGTTATGGCTGTGGTTCATCCTTGATTCCAGTTTTTTGTTTTGAAAAGTTTTTCAAAATAACAAACTTTTTCAAAATCAAACAAAAAATAGACATGTAATAAAAACAATACCAAAGCCCAACACAACTGCTTTGAAGTGATGTACTCCAAGGCTTAATTAGGGGCATGTTACCTGTTCTGCAGTGGTGTGTAGTTTAACAGCACCAATTTTATGAACTACAGTGGCACTGAAATGAACATTACTGCTTGTGTTGTTCCTGCTGAGGTTGCAGTCACACCAAAAGGTGTTGTGGAGCAGCAATACAGACCCCTAGAATGGCTGCAGGATTCTGCCAAGACAGACACTACCTGGAGGTGGTAGACTGTCTTGTCCAAGCAGCTCTTCTGGGACAGTACACCAAGGAATGAATGTGACCTTAGTATTAAGACATCTTTTTTTGTGTGCACAAAACCTGAGGTGATAGTGCTGGGTTTGTGTTGACTTGTGTTGCTGGTCTGTTGAGAATCTGAGTTGTGTGTTTCTCTAGGCTGGCAAAAAGTGATGCCCCTCTCAAAGCATCCATGAGGGGAGAGAGGTGTTTGAGGCACCTTTGCTCAGCCTGACACCTGATCTCCAGCCATGGGCAGCTGGGAATGGGTGCTGACAATGGGCTCAGTCGTGCTGGTGCTGTGGAACTGTTGACCACTGTGGATCAGTGAGTGGTTTTGGTGTCTCGCTCTGTCAAGAGCTTGAGTCATGAACCTGTCTTAGGTGAGGCTGTAACATCTCTTATGTTAAGCTGAAGAATTCTGGGCAGCATACATATGGTAGCCAGAAGCACAAGCAGACTGTTATTGTTGCTCCAGATAGTTATGCTGGATTTAGAGGAAACAGAAGTACAGAATATTGAGTAATACACATAAAAGGACCCTGAAGCTCTACCTGTGTTGCTGTCTTATGAAGATTTTTCTAATTCCACATTGAATGGTCTTCTTAAGCACCATTTTTTACTACAATTTTATCTAGATATGAGAAAGAAAATGGAGTTTTAGTGGTTGCTTGTTGGATGTTATTGCCATAATCTGTTAATCTCCCACTGATGTAGAAGTGAATGTGAATTAGGAAAGATGAAGTGAGCTGTCTGGAGGTTGCACTAGAGTTTTACCCATTTAACTTTGGGACTTGGAAGATTTTTAGCTTTCAATATGCAGGATTTTAGGTAGTGACCTAATGACAAGTTGTGTGTTATGCCCACATGGCAGTAGTAACATACCTGTCCTTGCTGTGCAATAGCAGGCACTTCAGGGAACTCAGATTATGAAGTGGAGTGAGGTGCCTGTGCTGTGGCAGCGTTTGCCAGACTCCACCTGGCTGAAGCAGGGGAATCCATAGCAGCACCATGACTGTTAATGCTGAGCATGCACAGCTCCAGCTGAGGGAGAGGGTACTCTGGGCCCAAATTCCTTAATGAATCCCAACAATTTATTTCATTCCGTCTTTCTGCTTTAATATGTACATTTTTGCATTGAAAGTTGTTTTAAAATAATATGGATCTTCAGCCTGTCAGGCAGCCAATGCCTGCTAGGGTGGGCAGTTCTGCCACCTCTTGGTAGCTCAGACTTGGAGACAGGTGGGGAGGCAGGGCAGAGGAAGGGCTCAGACTGTTGCTGGGAGCAGAGTGCAGATGTTATCACTTGTGTAAGAATAAATTAAATCATTACCTGTGCAGATGGAGCACAAATATAGCTTGCTTCTGCTGGGAGCTGAATGCAGAGCTTGTGGCTTGTTGGTAGAAATGTTATTACTATCAACAACACGTATTGTCTTCACCTCTTCTGACACCCTCCTCCCCTCTCTTTCTGCTTTTGATGGCTGATGATAACCTTGAAGCTTAAAGATGAAACAAACCTGAAACCCCACCCACCCAAACCCAAACCCGCTACCTTGGTGAGTGTGAAGGTTAACCTGAGAAGGGTAACTATTTTGCAAAATTTCTTCTGTGTTGAGGGAAACAGGTTTTTAAACAAATGATAAATAAATATCTGTAAGAGATAATGGAAGGAAGTGGCTGGAGCACTTATACCTCCACAAGTAGATTTGTGCTTGCTAAAATAAAAAGATTTATTTCAACTTAAGGGCACCTACTCAACACAGGGCACTCTATGAAGTTATCCCCTTGTCAAATGAGTATTGTTTACACTTTCTAAGTACTGTTTTACATCTGCCCAGATTCAAAGTATTTGCATCAGCTTATGTATCCTTCACTGGCTATGACAATGCAAGGAATTATCATGAGTTATTGCTACTTAGACCAACAGTAACTTACTGCCTGCTCATAATTTAGTCACACGTTTGAATCCTGACCTGAGTTACACATGGTTGCATAAATAATTTGAGATAGAGCCATGAGCAGAGGCCAGATTTCTTGACTCCTGACATTGTACTATTATCATGAAGCTGCTCTGACTCTGTTCAATCAGGTCCTGCCTCCTGAACCAGTGTCAAATTAACAGACTGCTTCAGGTAATGTTTTTGGCTGTTACAAAACCTGTCCTGTGTATGAGGTGCTTCTATTGAAACCTTTTTCTTCTGTTGTGATAAAGGTGGATCAGGAACTACCCCCGTTTTATGTTGAAAATAATATATATATATTTTTGATGTGTGGATCTTTAATGAAGAAGACATAGGTAGTTATTTTCACATCTGTGGATTTACAGTAATTTAATTGATCTGTGTACTAAAAAGAATGTGGATGGAATAAACTGCAAGCTCAAAAAGTCTATGTTTGAAAACAGTGGATGGTGCCATAAAGAATGGGTAAGCATGGAGAATGGGCAATTGGTCATGGAGCATCACAGCTGCCCAATAAGTGGTGTTGATCTTCCAAGGAGAGTGCATTTGGAAGAGGGGATATGACTGCATTATTGCATTTATGTGCTGCAGGAGTTCTGTAGATACACATTATTTATGCCTGTATGTAGTATTTCCAGTAGCTGGCTGACTGTCACTTCACACTGACTTAAGTACTGTAAAATAACAGCTGTCACACCTCATGAGACCCACAGTCTATTCCAACAATATCATAAATCTGTTTACTTGCTGTCCATGAAGCCTAAGAATCACAGAAATGCTACATGGCACAGCAGTACTCCCCTATGAAATAAGCAACAAGCCATCTTTAGGCCATTTTTTTTTTAGGCCACGCAGTTCTTTTCAAGGCAAACAAATACACAAATTAGGCTCAGAAAATATATTAGTCACTTAACACAGTCTAGAAATACAGGCTTGTTTCTATTGTCCATGCCTAAAGATTTTACTCCATTTCAAGCTGATATGCACGTGAGGTGATTCTGACCAGAAAATTGTTGATTTTTTGCTTGTTTTGTTCATTTTAAAAAAATAAATTCTATGACAAGATGATCTTTCTGTAGAAACTGTGTTTCTTCTTCCTGAAACTGTTAAAAAGTGCTGCTATAAGAGGGGAAGAAAGTCACCTCAGAAAATTTGTTGGATTAAAAATGTGAAAGGACAGATGTGAGGGTGATCTCTTCACACCTTTTTATTGTATAAGTAAATTAGCAATATCAGTGTTATATACTGTTACTTCCAGTGAGGCTTGGTTTATTGAACAATGAAGCAGCAAGTGGAGATTGAAGCAGATCAATGTAAGGTGATGTTCATGGGGTAAAATGAAAATTCATGAGCCTATTTGATGATCTCTGTTAGCAAGACCTTGGAGTTGTAGGGCACAGGTCCAGGAAAATATCAGCTGTGGGTCTAGGAGAAATGAGCAAAGTGAATCAGATTTTAGGGAGGAGTAAATAATAATAAAGAGAACATGGTTTACCTTGACTCTGGCCAGTTCTGATCCCTGGATTTTCAAGACACAATATTAAAACTGGAAGGCATTTGGGAAATGGCCACAGGGATAATTAGATGGGAAGAGTTTGCATATGAGGTTTGACTGAGCAGATTATCTTTCTTGAGAAGTGGCTATGGGGTGTTGCACAGGCCTTGACAGTGGTAATGAGATCATGGATGGGGTTTGACTGTTTGTAATCTTTTAGACTATAAGGACCAGTCAGTTCCACGAAAATAAAGTAAGCTGTTCTTCATACGAGAGATAGTAGACTTAGAGAATTTGCAAAAAATGTGGTGATGACAAGACTATGAGAGAGGTTCAAGTTGAAACGGGGCAAATCTTGGAAGAGTTTTCTGTTGGGGTTTAATAAACATGTAAATCTCTTCAAGCTCAGGAACTTCCTGAGGAGAAAATATTTGGAGCTAAGGGGAGTAGAAGGGAACACCAGCAAATGTATTTACCCTGTGCTAACCTTCCAAGGAGTTTGCTAATGGAACAGTTGAAGAAAGAGTATTAGACTTGAAGGACCTTTGGTTTGAGCTAGTGCAGCCATGCTAATGTTTAAGACTCTTAAAATTCCATATTATATTTAAATTGATAAATAATTTTGTTGGGGTTTTTTGCACTCACCTTCCAGCTTGTTGCAAGCCACCTGCTAGCAAGTGTAATTTTATAGGTGCATTCATGCTCAGCTTGATGTGATGTCCTCTGGCAGGTACAGCTGTCTGTCTTCTGTCACTCTTCATTCTCTTTTAGTACTGTGGTTTTTCAAAACAAATTCTGTCTACACACTTATTCATTAATGTTATTTAGTAGAAGAAAGAATTTTAGTCTTGTTCTCTTTTTCACCCATGTTGGTAATTTCTTATGACCTTAAGATACTGTGCCTGGTCTTGTGACAACTAGATTGTAAAATCAATGGATAGCTGCAAGTTGCACAATCTGAATTCTACAGATTGTGGTTAAAGAGAAAAATAAAGGAATTAGATCAGGTTAGAAGATAGGCAAATCTATTTAAATGAATAGTAGAAGAATTTGAGTTCTGTTTTCATTACTCATCTTTTTTTTTTGCAGAATGCTAGAAACACATACTCCCAGGAGTATGGGAAATATGGAGCAGACACAGACAGAGACACAGAGTGCCTTGTGCTGCTGCATGGTGGCAGTCAGGCCTCGCAGACACTGTGCTCACTGTGCTCAGAGTCACTGTCTCTGATGCAGAACTGTAAGCACAGAAACAGCCATGCATGGCTGTGAGATATGGGAGTGCTGTCAGATCAAAGGGTGTCCTGTCCCCCAGCCATCTGGAATTAGTGATTGTTTTGAGAGAGCAGCAGAGCAGTGCTGAACTGAGCTCCCAGAGACACAGATATGTCCTGGTCTGGAAATGCTGGAACAGGGGTGGAGAAATCCCAGCTCCCAGCACAATAATGCCCTGACAGCAAGGATTTCTGATAACACATTGGTTTTACCCTCAAGTTTCGTTTATTTATCACAAGCTGCAATTGTAAGAAGCTAATCCTCCAGGCATAGGAGCAAAGTCAATGTTTACCAACCCTGTAGCTAATTATATACTGGAAAGGATCAGAATATTTTTGATTAGCACAGTGACTACAGTAGGCACCTAGAAGACAGGCAGCAAACTTTGCTTTAGATATGCAGACAGCTCCAGGGGGAGGAAGTTCATTCAGGGTTGCTATTGCTTGCTCTTTACTACCTATTTACAAGACTCTACCTCAAAGTTGTCATCTGGACTAGGGGAGGAAAAAGTCCTTCTAGAGGGGTTCTCTACTAGGGGTTAGGAAGCTTTCTGAGTCCCCAGAGTGACAGCACAGCACTATGTACTGGGAATAAGCATGGAAAAGCTTCAGCTCCACTTAACCTTGAGCCTGGAGTTATTTGCAGGGATGGGCAAGAGAGATATCTGAGACACAAAATTAGGCGAAGATCCAGTGATTTGTGGTCACTGCTAGTTCTTCTGGTTAATCAGAACAAGACTGATATAGTTTAAACAAACCCCAGCACTGTAAGTAGCTGTGGGAGTCTGGAGACTCTTCAATCAGAATGAAGAAATGGGTGATGGCTGTCTTGACTTGCTTTAGTTTAACAGATAGGAGAAGCTTTTCATGAAAATACTTCTATCACCTCAGTTTTCTTTCCTTGGACAAAGGGTGCATGAGTAATTCCACGGACTAGAGGATTTAAATACAAGTGCCTTATATGAGAGTTTGGGCAGTTCAGGGCCTTTTCCCTGGAGCTTTGTAAATTGGCCAGAGTTACTTCCTAAAGTATGGTGGAGAAGTCTGGTCATTGCAGGCTGATGGGACCAGGGGATTTGTGAGTCATGGTACAAAGTTGGCAACTGATAAATCAGCTGAATATCATAGACAGCCTTTGTCTCATTGACAAATGTTCAGCCTTTATGAACAATCCAGTTGACTAGAAATTCAGGTAGATGATTACAAATATCTCTTAAAGCTAGTTTTTGGGAGAATGTGTCTGTTAGAGGAGGTGAAAAATGAAGGAGAGTGTGAAAAGTAAAATGTGATGAGAGGGTCTAGATCCTTCTTCACAGCCCCACTGAATACATCCTGTTCAGTAAGAATTCTAAGTTCAGCCTGCAGTTGCTGATAGCTCTCATCATGAGTTAAACCACCTCCTTGGCACCATGCTTTGATGCTTAAATGGCAAGGATAATAACTTTGTATGATTGTTTTGCAATATGCATCTTTTGTAGGCAATACAGTTCATGTGGGATTCACCTAAACAGCGGCAGGGGCCCCTGTGCAGAGGCAGGTTGGCTCCAATAGCGCTGTTGCCAGACTTGCAGAACTGCCCTAAGCAGAGGAGACAACTCTCAGGTGCTCTCATGTGCTGTTTAAGGAATGCAGATGTCCTTCAGCATCTTCTTCAAACGACCAGCAGCACCATCCAAGTCCAGCCTAAATGCTTTCCTTAACAATGTAGCCTGAGGATGGGTGCTGGTATAAATGGATGTACCGTTGGCCAGGAAGAGATATAGAAAAGTCCCAGGGAGTTGGAGAATTTTCAAAAGGAGTTGGAGTTTTTTCAAAAGGTCACATCTTTCCAAATAACTGCATTATAAATTTTAAAGAAATCCATGTGTAATAAAAAGGGAGATTGCTTAACTCTTAGTTTTATAATAAACGAATGATATTCCTCAATGAGGTAGATTTCCTTCTGTAAAAATTATTATCTTTCCTTAGCACTTAAATAATGAAAGGGGAATTATTCTCAGTACTTCCAGATTTGCACTTTGACCTAACGAGAAATTAAAACTAGATTTTCAGCATATTTTCATACCTAACTTGTTGTGCTAATAGTGCCTTACCAGTCCTGTTCAGTTTAGATGCACTATCTGAATGAATGCTGTTATCTAGGAACTGATCCAAAACAAGGAGGTGGTCCTGAACTTTCTGGCAAGACTTGTTTCAAAACTTTCTGGAATCAGGGCTTTACCTGGCAGCTGAAGGGAATAAAAAATGAGCTTTCTGCAGTGGCTCTCCAAATATCTCAGGCACAGCTTTACTGACAACTCTTTTTATCAGCTTCAGAGCTATCATACCTTCAAAAGAAAATGGGCCATTCCTGGCCAACACGGGTTTAAAATGCTGAAAGGCAACATTGAAAAAAATTGATTTTTTCCCAATCCCATGTTGCAGCTTCATAGACAAACAGCACATAGAGTGAACCTGCACAGTCTTCAGTAGTGTCCTCAGAATACAAAGGACCATAGTCTGAACTGTGCCAGCTCTGCCTTGAGGGTAGTCCAAGGAGATGGGTTAGAAATGGATTTCCACAGTTTTTTGGCTCCAGGTTTCTGGAGATCAGCCAGGCCTTGGCATACTTGAAAGCAATTAGGGAAAACAAAACAAAACAGAGAGCAGGTCAATATAATAATGCTGAGAGCTTGGCACAGGCCATTTATTGTCTGAATTAACCTTTCACATGTGTTTTGATAAAGTTGGTGTTGTGCTGCTGAGACAACAACATTTTTTCTCTTCTTTGTGAAGAGAATCTGAGACTGAATGTTTCCTGAGGTCAGGCCAAAAACAAAGAGAAAGGAAAACAAGAATGTGTTCCTGGAGGCCAAGGTAAGAGTCAAGCTGGAGCATCCTGTCTTTGAAAGACTTAAAGCACGAGTTGCTACGGTGAGGAATAAACCTGGCATTCCTTTGGGTGCTGCTAGCCAACTCTGCCTGCATTTTGTTCTTTTCTGTCCATGGCAGCTAAAATCAATGTGGCATAAGAAAGGCAAAGAACCAGGAGCTTAACTAATTACCGAGTCTCTGCTGGCAAAGCCACATTAATTCTTCTAACCCTGCACTCTCTTTAGTAGTTCTCATGCTGCCACACATGAAAAATGTGAACTGCCAGAAGCCTTTTTTTTACATTAACAAAGAGGAGGCTATTGATGTGGCTGTATTAAACTGGAGGAGGAAGGGGCAAGAGAAGTGGGTGAGGCTCTGCATTCTTATCTCCAGAAACAGTTACAATGGCAGGAGAAAATCAGCTTTCAAAGACAAAGCTGAAATCTAAAGAGGGATAAGAATTAAAATCCACAGCATTTGCTGATGAGATTTTTATGATAAAAATACTAAAGTTTGTTGTGTTTTGGTTTTTTTTATATATGGAATGGGCATTTTTAGGTCTCATATAGGATCTTTGAATGCAGTTATTGGGTTGCTAGCTGGGCAATTTAAAATCAAGATGTCATGTATTTCATGCTTTACAAAAGGTCTGTAAAACTGAAGCTCCTGGAAAGCAGCATTTTAACAATTCACCACTGGATGGAGACAGCACTCCAACTGTTGTGATTACTACCGGGACTGTAATGAAATGCCTCGTGATTAAGAGCTTGAATAATTAGTGGACTGCAGCTGCAAACAGTGGAGCACCAGCCAGATTTATGGCAGAAAATATATTGAAGGCACATCCCTCAGATTTGTGCATGGCCTATTTTTATGGGGAGAAAAGACAAGATTTAGCTGAAAAAAATTAATTCCACTTCTCCCTCCACATAAAGCATCAATGACACAGACTAGCAAAAAACCACAGGAAGACAAAGACAGGCTGTTTAGGATCCTTTCTATCTTTCCCCAGGTCACAGTATATTTTTCCTGGCAGGCGGATCCTTTGGCTTTGTGGGTCTGGTCTTGAGGGCCGAGTGCTGCAGGCAGCAGCTGGGGTCTCTCCAGCAATGGTTACAGTGGATATCACATTTGCAGTGGGAGCCTTCCCTTGCTTGAAAGTAGCAGAGAGGAGGTCACTGGATGAGAAGATGCAACAAAAGGAATTCCCACCAACTTGATGGTCGATAGGAAAACTTTCAGAATTCACTGCAGTTCAGGGGTGATAGCATAGATGAGGGACAGCCTGCCCTATCAGGGTTAGTGTCTCTCATCAAGTATGTTACAGTATTAACACACATTTTCTTCCCACTTTGAGTATGTATCTATGTGCATGCATGCTCATGTGCATGAGAGAGGGAAGGAGGAAAGCCCTGTGGTGGATTTTAGCCCAATCCCTTATTTAATCATACTGAGCTTCTCTGTTAGCAATAATTTTAATTTTTTTTTTTATTTAAAGATAAATGAATTAAAGGATAATTAAAGTATTATAAATTTTGTGAAATTAACCAGCCAGATAGGTTGGAAACTCTTGAAATACTCTGACTAAAGGCTGAAGAGTGAACTCATACAGTAGAGAGTCCACTCTGGAAAGAGCTTTTATAAGTGCCCTTTCCCTGGGAGAAGCTTTAATCAGAGCTTGCAATCAACCACAAGATAAGAATAACCATAGGCAACCAGACTTCATCAGTTCAATAAGCACTAGAACCTTTCCTTAAAAGCAACAGAAAAGCTGACCTATTCCATTACCATTTCTCCTCTGCCTCCAGGTCACTGAGTCTGTACAGAGTTTAAAAGCTGAGAATTTTCACAAATAAAAGCAGCGCCAAAGCAAATAACATCCACTGAGACTGATTTTTCATGTGTCTGCTTGTTATATTCAGGCAATGTTTTTTCCAGACAGCTGTGACACTGCATAACGATTAGTGGGGTGAAGCTCTAGAGGGAAGGGGCATGGAGAAGAGAGGCTGAACATAAAAGGGTGTGACAGGTGCTAATGTATGCCTGTCACTTTTGTTCCCCAAATACAGTATCTGTTGGATCAATTATATGCTCATTTAAATGAAAATGTCTTAATTTTTTTCTGAAACCAAGATTTCAAGTGTAATTCCTTTGCCCACAGCCAAGTGTGATGTAAATCTTCAAGAATGGATTCTTAAAGGTATTTAGGTGTCCTATTCCTGGATGAAGTTCTCTGCCAACTTCACCATCCAGGATGTCTAGGGAGACGTCTGGTGCTGAGACAAGAAACCTGATCAGTATGATGAGCAGAGTTCTAAGCCACTACAGGGAAATGCACAGTGTTTAGGCACTAGGGGGAGGTGACCTTCTGTGGGTAAGATTTGTTTGCAGTGACAGACAGGTTTGCAAGCATGTGCCTTGTTATTTACTTATTCGTGTGCTCAGCTATTGATATGTACCCACCTCATCTGTTATTTATCTGGTATGCTGCTCTTTGGAGAAAGTGGTGAATACAGAAAAGTTTGAGAACAACCTTTCCTTCACTATATTATGGGAGCACTCTGTCTTGGAGAAGGCTTGGGCTGGAGGGAACCACCCTCAGTTTTCCTGTCCACAATACTTTTTGGTGTTTTTGAGGAAAACCCTGATGTGGGAGCTGGTCAGGAAGGGGATATGCTGTTGCATGGCCACTCAGTGTGAAATTATGGACTGTGACTTTGGTCAGTGATAACAATCAGTTTCAGAAGAGAAGCCCTCTGAGGAAAGAAACATGTCAAAAAATAACTCTGCTCTAGGTGCTTGATGTGGGAGCAGGAAAACATACTTACTGGATGAAATTAAGAGGCTGGATTAAGATACGAGAAACAGAGCAAGAGGCAGGCCAGGAGCACCAGGATCACATGCTTGTAGTGGTGATGAGCTTGGATGTGCTCTAGATAATTAGAAAAATGGTGTACTTGATTGGCAGAGGCAATACTAAAGCCAGGGCTCTAAGCAGTGAAGAGCAGCAAAACTCAGCCCCTTGTGATGGTGAGACATGACCTGCTAAGTAGCACAGGACCTTGTGGGTGATTAACCATGATCATTAGAATGGATCTGAAAGTTCAACATGTGCTATGTTCCCTGCTTCCTTTGTGATTGATTGATGGGTATATGTGACCTGACTAATCTAAAAGAGCCCTTTCTTTCTCTGCTTTGTGCAGCAAGTTGCAGTTCCATGGATGCCACAGTGTGATCAGACATGCTGGGGTTGCTGTGCAGCCTTCCAGGTGACCATGGGAATGATGTCCTGGCATCTCTCTGTGTACTCCTCCAGCACTGCCCAAGTGTCAAAGGCAGAGCTGAATGTGCTCTGAGTTGTCTGCTGTTGGATATCCCTCCATGCCAGGCAAGCACCTCAAACCTTCCCTCTGACAACTGACTCTGCAATTGCATGGAGCCAAGTAATACTTGAGGCCAACTAATCCACGTGCAGAAGAGCATGTACTTACATACAGGTGTGATTTCTTTGCTGGTCAGTCTCTGTGCTGTACCACTAGTATGAGTGCCACAGTGCCACTGGAAGGTTTATGGAAGTTTCTCTCCTCATAAGGAAACTTCAGAGGCCATGTCCATTAGATCCTATTAATTTGCCAGTCATTGCTCTTTCTCCTGCTGTAGAACTGCAAGTAAATGCTTGAGGAGAAGGAGGAATTTGTTACAGCATTTCTATCTCATACGGGATGAGTGGGATTTCAAATCAATATCTGGTTCCTTCTCAGCTTCTTCTTCCTCCGGCCTGGCCCATTTCCATCAATGATGAAAAGCTTCCCACTCTCAGCAAATGACCACTCCACGTGATTAATCACTCAGATCACAGCCATAAAGAGATCTGCCAGTCCCATAACTTCAAAACCTTCTCAACCAGGCAGCATGCCAGATTGATTAAGAAGCTTGTGACGACAAATAGGAGAATCATTGATATTTGGTGCTGAGAAAAAAACCCTGACAAACAAACCAATAAATTTTCACACAGAAAGGTGACCACAGGTTTTCAGAGAGCCTAGGATGCATTTACATTTATGAACAGCTGAAATGTCCTGTGTTTGCATTGCCAGAGCAGTTATACCAAATACCTTTTCTGTTCGTGTCCTCTATGGGACCTAGCTCAGTTCTCTCTGTTATGGAAAGGGAGAGAAGAAGACCAGGAACACCCAGTAATATTTAATAACTTACTGGTTAAAGCATTGCCAAATAATAGGATAGTTCCCACTGATGACATCCAGGGATTTTATACAATTAAATGCCCTCTGGCTTTGTCTTACACTCGGTCTGTTTATTAACTGAAGTGCTTCAGCAGTTTTCTGCATGATGAATGATGAGAACATAAACCTTGCTGTGTCTAGTGTCCTGTGTGACATACTGACAGCAGGACAAGGTTCTTGAGAACCTCTATGACCCAGCAATGGTGAATCTGAAAGCCCAAAGGGTAAGGGAGCTGTGTGAATATCCCTGAGAATCCAGTTTAATACACAAAGGAGTGACTATGTGGTTTTGTTTCAATTTGAATCATCAATCTAGTTGTGATTCAGTTTTATACAAATCCTGAAGCTTACATAGCAAATTTTGGGTTGACCTAGAATCTTGAAAGTAATTGTTCCTTGAATATGCCCTAGATACTGCAGAGTCTTTAACTACCAAAGTGTTTTTCCTGAACTTCCTTTTTCTTTGACTTGGAAGATTTGCAAGAAAATATCACTCAATTGTTTTGAAATTTTGTGTGAAAAGTTCATTTTAAATAGGTTGATAGCAAATTCCAGAATTTTCTTTTGGAAAAGAAAAAGGGGCAGTGTCAAAAGCATATAGCTTTTATATAGCAAACAGGTGGGATTTTCTTTTGTTTTCCTGTTGGGTGGTTACCTGACTCCCTTTAAAATAAAGAATTTAAAGTGAAAGTGAAGATAAATCTTGAACTGTGCTTAGAGAACAGCATGTATAAAAAGAACCATGAAGATTATTGTAGTGTTTCAATCTTGCTCAGAGCGAATCCCCATGTTTTTCATGAACCTATTAAATGTTTCATTTAAAGTTAAATATGCTCACATATAAAATGTTGAACCCATAGGGTGTTCTCTGCTTTATCTAAAACCATGCCACTATCTTGTGTGATGTAGGGTTTGTGCTCATATCCTGTTTGCTTGCATTATGTTGTTCTGTTTCACTGGTTGTCATTGCCTCCTGCTGTTGTGTGGACAGCGCAAAAAACCAGCAGCACGTGTGTGAGTCGTATGCGTGGGAACAGACCCATCCAGAATGTGGTTGTGAAGTGTCCAGCATTTTGATGACACCTATCTACTAAGAAGTATCTCTCTCCTGTGAAGATGGGTGTTCTGCAGAATACTGTGGGAAGAGGCAAAAGGAGTGAGGTGTGCTCAGCAGACACAGGAAGCTCTGGGACTGCCGCAAGAAGAGATCAGGCTGGGCGTGATGTTGACTACCTTAAAGACCCTCTTTGTGTAGGCTTTCTGCTAACAGGAGATAATGACAGCTGTTCCCAGGGTAAATGGTGAAGAGTACTTCAGGAATGCAACAGCTGTGGAATGTTATTTTCTGATTAGTGCTCTTCAATAACTCAGAGAGATTTGTAGCAGCATTACGGTTTCTACTTGTCACTCAAAGTTATGGCAGTATCATTGCAAAGGAGGAAAAGTTCCTGGTGTGTTAGCAGCTCGTATTTCTGGTGCAGCAACAGAAATTAAACCATCGACCTCACCAGTCATTCTGCCTTTGCCCAGACGTGTTTGTATTCAGAGTCCCAGGATGATAAAAAGAGACATAAAGATCTCCTTTGGGGGCCAAGCTCCTGAAGCCCTCTCAGAAATGAGTTACTGGTTAAAAACTTTTGAGCAATTTTCAACTGCCATTCACAAAGCCAAGCACTCCACTCTGCTCATGTTCCAGTTAGCCAAAGCCAGGAGAGTATTCTAAGAGAACTCCATATAGAGTGTACAAATACAGGGAAAACTTCCTGATGTGCCATACAGAAAAGAGAAGTAGAACAGAATAGCACTGTTGGGAACGCTTCTTATCCCATCCTGCTCTCTTCTGCGTTCGTTTTCCATATGTTATCATGTGAAATTAATTCCTAATTAATGCCAGTAATGGTCTGTTTAATTCAGTGATTTTTCTTTTTAGAGCAGTATTTAATATTCCACATTGTATGTGTTATTGATAATTTTAGAAACATAGCTACCTCATTGAGGTTTGCAACATAAGTGGTATCAATATATCCCTCTGGTCTCTCTGATGCCAATTTAAAAGGCAAATAAACAAAATTTGCAAAACACTGGTTTTCCTATTGACAGTATTGTGTTCCCGTCCCATAATACATGCTGTATGTCTTTGGAAATGTGTCTGAACAATATACATACATATGTGTGTGTGTACACATTCTGTCTTGCATATGCAGCAGCTTCCTCTCAGTGTTCTTTAATGTACAGACACACAGAATGTAATAATCAGGCTTGGAAGAAACAATCACAATTCTTTCCGTTTGCAACAGGAGGTTACAATACTCAGTGCAGAATGTGTGTGCTAATAGCCTTAGAACATATCAGAATGGTTTCCCATGTGAAAATGCTGGCAGGAACATTTGCTTTTATCATTTTTGTGCAGGATCTAATAATGCAGATTGAAAGACCAGTTTGGAGAGGAAATCACAGTTCAGCATGGCTTACTTCTTCATACTAATTATGTCTATTTTATTTTTGCCTTGTCTTACCTCTTTTCCTCTATTCACATCTGTCTATTGTACACAGGACAGAGCAAGATCTCCCTTTTAAACTTCTGTAGAGGGCGTACTACCATGGAGCTGACATTAGAGCTCTTATATTAAGGTCTTTTGTTAAGGTCTTTTGTTAAGGTCTTTGTCTGTGTCTTTTAAGAATTTAACAGTGGGACAAGGTGACACAATCAGCACCAGAGAAGTGTTGGCTTTACAGGAAGCCTGGCTCAAGGAGCAGCTGAAGTCTTTCAATTGCCTATCTCATCCTGAAAAGGTGAGGTGAGACCTCAGGGGAGGAATTGCCACCCCTACCTGTAAGCCACATGAACAGTTTGCATCACCACAGTTCTGCAGGGTGCATGGTATTTGCCATGCAAAATTTTGAGTCTGCCAAAATGGTCTGGTTGGGACAAGGTGGACAGACAGTCACTCCTGGTTTCAGAAGGAAAAGGGAGAGCTGTAGTGGGCTCTGCTATGAGACAGAGACTGCGCCTTGTGCCTTCCAGGGAAAAAGTTCCCAGATGCAGCAACAGGAGTGTCTGCTAAAAGCAGATGAAGGAGCCCTGCTTGTCTGAGGCCTCTCAGCTTACAGGGACTTGAGAGAATCTGACAGAAGCACAGAAGAAAATTGCATGAAGAAGCGAATAAGCAATATTTTGTCTCTTTATTGCTAGTGAAACGAAAGCATGTTTTTTTCTCCTGATACTGTGGTACTGCATTCAGTTATCAACTTCCACTCTAACAGTCAAATGATTTCTTTGTAAAATGAATTCCTTCTCGAGTAATTTGTTTCCATTATTCATGTATGCATTGATATTTTCCATGAATTTCTTCTAAAAAAAGTTATCTGAGAAGCCATACCAGGTATCATGTATAATCTTGGAACAATGCTTTGACTAATTTAATATTTACATAGGGAAATTTTTTGAAGGTTTCAAGATACCCATATAAAAGCCATATTATATGTTGTATTATAAACTTAGCCAAAGGCAAGCTATTTTATGTGACAATTACCATGATAGACAGACGGATAGCACAACATTAATAGAGACTACTTTTGACAAGTCTAAAAACCACTGTTAAGAACAATGATTGAAATTATAGAGATTGAATCTTACATGAGCCAACTCTTATGCTCCAAGCACAGAAATGAGTATTACACAAATCCAAATCTGATGAATAGGAGGCTATAACCTCACTGATATCATTACATCTATAACATATGGTCTGTAATTAGAAGGAATTGATGCTGTGGGCATGCTGTTGTCAGGAAATATACAATTGCCCTTATTCTGAAGTTACGACAATTTTTATTTTTAAGTGTATTGTCTGACTCAGAATTGTCAGTCTGTGAGATATACATCAGTAGACAAACTATATACACTGCACTGAGCATCATCTGCAATAAGACAACTGCTCCCATCTGTATCCTTTCAAAACTGGGCTGCAGGGGATGTGCTTACATATCTGTAGATTTTGATGTGTTTGGTCTTTTTTACCTATATGGACTGTTAAGTGGGGTTCCCAGACACATTTGCCTAAAAGTAAGAATTGAGAAAAAAGACTTTATTCGAAGAAGACTGTTGAAACTGGAAACTGCAAATTGCATTCACTGCTGAAGACCTGCACCCCTCCTGGTGTGTTAAAAAACCTGAATTCCATCATGATTCACTTTCAGCTTTACATCTCACATTACCTTTTATTCTGTTTGGTGTCTGAGAACACAAGCTCTCTAATTAAGTGTCACTTTCTATTGAAGTCAGGTTTTGAATTTCCTGCTTTTGAAAGGACACCAAGAAGAAGTTATTTTCCCACCCTTCCAGGAGACAGCATTTTTGTTCATCAGCTCTCTGCTGGCTGAATAAGTGATCCAACATTAAAAAGAAAAATTGCCACTGGTGAACATAAATAGAACTTTGAAACATCTTGGGGTTTAGTTTTTTCTTTTTTTTATGTTGCTTTTCATTTCATTGAACAACATTTGTGATGCCTCTTTGTAAACATCAAACACTAATTTGTGGCCCAAGTTTGTTATTCTTTTTCAAGTGATTCCTTCCTTCCTTCCTTCCTTCCTTCCTTCCTTCCTTCCTTCCTTCCTTCCTTCCTTCCTTCCTTCCTTCCTTCCTTCCTTCCTTCCTTCCTTCCTTCCTTCCTTCCTTCCTTCCTTCCTTCCTTCCTTCCTTCCTTCCTTCCTTCCTTCCTTCCTTCCTTCCTTCCTTCCTTCCTTCCTTCCTTCCTTCCTTCCTTCCTTCCTTCCTTCCTTCCTTCCTTCCTTCCTTCCTTCCTTCCTTCCTTCCTTCCTTCCTTCCTTCCTTCCTTCCTTCCTTCCTGCCTTCCTTCCTGCCTTCCTGCCTTCCTGCCTTCCTGCCTTCCTGCCTTCCTGCCTTCCTGCCTTCCCTGTTCTTTCCTTTTCTCTTGTTTTTTTTCTTTTCCTTTTTTTCTCTTTTTTTGTTTTTTTTTTTTTCCCTGCGTATGTGCAGAAACTATAATAGAAAAAGAAGCATCAATACAGCAGAGTTCTAATAAAAATGAACCTGTCTTGGATCAGGTTAAACTGTTGAAAAATCAGCCTAATATATTCTTTAGGTAAAGAGACAGAATATGGTTGCTATCTTGGTCTTGAAACCAGTTGTATAGAGTAAGATTCTGGTAGATTTGGGTTATTTCTGTGATCAGTAAATGGATGATTTCACAGCCTGATAGAATCACTGAGACTGGAGGAAGACACCTCTTGGAGATCTCCTAGTCCAACAACCTCCCAGTTCAGGGGCAGTTAGGCCAGGTTTCGCAGGGACATGTTTTGGTTAGGTTTTGAGTAGATCCAACAAGGGAAGGTGCATCAGTAGAAGGTTTTTTTCTATATTTGTATGGAATTTCCTCTATTTCCTTTTGTGTCCATTGCCTCTCACCCTGTCACTGGGCACCAGGGTCGAGGTCCCTGGCTACGTGTTCTTTGCTGCCCTCAGCAGGTATTTATACACACGGAGGGGCTCTCGCTGAGCCTTCTCCAGGATGAACAGTCCCAGCTCTGTCAGCCTCTCATGTATGTCAGCTGCTGTAAATCCTTTGTCACCTCCTTGCCCCTTTGCCAGGCTCACTCCAGTAGCTCCATGTCTGTCTTGCAGTAGGGAGCCCAGAATTGGGTCTGGGTGTGTCTCACCAGCTCTCAATAAAGGGAAGGATGACTGCCTTCAGTCTGCTGGCAGTGCTTCTCCTAATGCAGCCTCAGAGGCTGTTGGCCCTTTACTGCTGCAAGGGAGCAGTGCTGGCTGATGTTCAATTTTGTGCCTGCTAGGACTTGCAGGTCCTTTTCTGTACAGCTGCTTTTCAGCCGGTTGGTCTCCAGCCTGTAATTTCACCTGGGTTTTTTTCTTCCCAGGTACAGGATTTTGCACTTCCCTTTGTTGAACTTCATGGGAATCCTGTTTGCTCACTTCAAAGGAAGTTGTTCAACCTTCAATCTGCTTTCAAATGGTAAAATTGATCATCAAGGAAAAGAACCCTCAAACACTCTCAAATGAAAACGTGTTGTTCCTGACAAAGGAGGATTAAAAAGTAAACAGGGAAATGCAACCCATCTCTTTAGATATAATAGGATTTACCACATGTACTTTCATTCCTAGTGTTAAACTTCATTGAAATAAATCCCATTATACTTAATAACTGTACAGATTAGAGAGTCTTCTAAAAGTGACTGATCAGTATTAAAAAGAATGATTTCAATACCTTATGTGTCTATGCTGATTCTGAAAACTGAATAAATAAAAAACATTCTTTAAAAGGATTTTTCTGTGATCAGCATTCAGTGTCTCTTGTTGAAAAAAATACCTTATTTTTTTCAGTGTAAGAGAAGTGGAAAAAGAGGTTACTGTCTACATTATTATTTCAAGACCTAGGAAAGAAAGCTGAATAAATAAGCCCTGTGGAGAATCAACTAAGAAGATTATTTTGCTGTATGAATATCTGGGTTATTATAATTTGCACAGTGTCTTAAGACAAATAACTAGAAGAGCAGTATAACACTGCTAGGTTGAATCACAGGAGATCTCTTATAAAATATGTTTGGAATCAGTGTGAAGGACATGCAAGAAAAAGTAGCTTGAACGTGTGTTTTTTGTGTAATAAGAATAGGCAGTGCAGCCTATGTAATCCATTACTACTGACTTGCATTTCTCTCATTAGCACTCCTACAACTCCAGTGGCTTCAGTAACAATTTAGATATCATTTCAGAAATATCAAACCCTTCA
This sequence comes from Prinia subflava, assembly GCF_021018805.1. Taxonomy (NCBI): domain Eukaryota; kingdom Metazoa; phylum Chordata; class Aves; order Passeriformes; family Cisticolidae; genus Prinia; species Prinia subflava. The sequence goes on from NC_086250.1 coordinate 46,131,399, forward strand.
GCTTTTTGATTACCTTTTTCAATTTCATGTAATTCTCTTTTCCTGTTCACGTCATAAGGCTGTAAATCCTGGTTTTTTTCTGTGTACTGATCCAGCCTCACTGAAGAGGACTGACAGCAGAATCTGTCCCTGGGTATTTTGTACATGTAGTTGCTGTGTTTCATTTGTAACTACTACTTACAGAATTTACCTTGGTGTAATACTGATTTACAAGAGAAAAGTGAAAGTCTTACCACTAAAATTGACAGAGAAAATGTGCAGAGAGGATGCTTTGTTAGGAATCATTGCATATCAAAAATTAAACAAAAAGGAGTGAATTGGAATTACATCAGTGTCTTATCCTGCAACATCATCTTTTATTCAGTCATTAGTGGGCACTAAAGAGATTGCAGGCTAAAGAACACATTATGTCTTAGGGTGCTTTTGTCTGACTGCTTAGAAAATGAATACAAAGAAGGCAACAGTGACCTAGGAAGAGAACGTGAACTGGTTTAAATTGATTTAGCACTGAGAAAGTCAGTAAGAACTACAAAAACCTGAGAACAAAAACCACGAACATCATCCCCTCTCTCCACCCCCAAATCTTTCAACTGTGGTTTTATGTTCAGAAAACTGAATTTAACACTCTGTGTGATTGTTGTGTTAAAGCAGACATGCAACCACTCGTTTTGCATGAGCAAGATTCTCTGTTTTTTTCTATGTCTCTGTTCTGTTCCTTTTAATAAGGAAGAAGAAGCCTGTTGGGCTGACATATATTTAAAATGTATCATTTTAAATATATGCCACCTTCAATTTTAAATGTAATTTTTTGGTGAATTTACAGTGTAGTTTTCTCATTCGGAGACATTTGGAAGGCGGAAACAGACCAATGATTACATGGTGTACAATGATATCCAGGCAAGGGTAATGCAAAAATTTAATAAAAATGGAGAAGCTAAAATATTGAAAAACCAAACAGAAGCTTTATTGATGCACGTGCTGAATACTACATCTCTTGGAAGAGCAGGCATAGAAATCTCGGCACATAATTAAAATTATTACCTGATTGGCATAGCAGAGGCTTTAGGGAATAATTGACACAACTGCAATATTGATATACCAGGGTAGAGCTGGCTCAAGAAGTTTGGGCTGATAAAAGGAGGAAAATACGCTGCTTTGTAATTAGGAACATATAGACAGAGGAGACAGAGATATAAACAAACACCAGTGAAAATCTGCTAACAATTAAAAGAGAAGAGAATTGGACAACAGTCTCTGAAATGCTCAACTGTGATGATAATTTTAAAGAGGCAAGGCAGTTGGTCCTGTTTTTTTCTAAAACTAAATTTTCTCCAGAATGTAAGGGTTTCAGACCTCTTGATGAAGGAGGCTGGATATGCAGGTTGCTTCTGTTCTGCTCTGTTCTGTTCTGCTCTGTTCTGTTCTGAAGGCAGTAAAGCCTTCCAGAAAGGGTCAGAGCCCAAATTTATTTTGAACTGCACAGCTTTGAGATGGTGCAGCAGATACTTCTAGGTTGGAAAATTGGAATGTCTTTTTTCCTTCTTTTCAGACCCAGGAACTTCTCATACTGTGCATGTTCTTGCAATGCTATCAGGTGATGTATATCAGCAGAGAGGCTATCCTGGGCACAAGAAACACAGCTAAAAAGGCATTCCTGGCTGACCCCCAGGATCAAATGCTGTTGGAGCATCAGCAGCTCTCAGTCTGCTGAGCTGTAGTTTCAAACAAACCATTTGAAAAGCTTTTGCAGTATGCTGAAAGCAATTTCTTGACAATGCACTGAACTTGAAAGAAAGTAATTAAAACTGGTTATTCTTGACTATGAATAACAGACAAGAAATGAAACAGAAATTCAAAGATGAAAGGCATGATTTGTTGGAAAGAAAGGAGAAAGAATAAAAAATAGAGACAATAGACAGACTTTAAAAAGCCAGGTCATAATCTTTCTGCAGAAGGAAGGTCAAGGAAAAAGATTTCAAGAGAGTTAGCAGCCTCAGAAAAGAAAGAAGTGTGTGCAATATCTGTGGAAAGGAAGGACAAGAAAAAAAGTTCACTAAACATGAATAATTGCCAGGCCTGAACAAAATGTTGAATTGACAGTCTGGTACTGGGAATGAGAAGGCCTCTGTGCACAGCAACAGGAATGCAAGGACTGAAACACAAGTAAAGGGGTCTAAATTGTAACAGGAATGCATTTTATAAGTACATTGATAGTGAGGAGCAGACCAAGTAATAATTAAATCCCTTCCCCCTTCCCTCAAAAACAGCTAATTGCAGATCATACAAAAAAAATAGAAAAAGTTTGATATTCAGCCCTCTACTGGCCATCACATTGAGTGTTCATTGATCAAATGGTTAATACCGTTGGCAGCAGTGACAGAAAGTCCTGAACAACAGACTGGTGAAAGAATATGTTTGAATATTTGGATAGTTTAGAACTTCTTCAAGAGTTCTTCCAGAACAAACAGAAAAAATGTCAGTGCCATTAACTATTGTTCTGTAAATTATTCACAAACGATGTCATTCCAGAAAGGGCAAATGTATTACCTGTCCTTAGACATAGTAAATGAAAGAGAAGAAATTACAGACCAGTCAGCTCAGCCCTGATGTCTATAATGGTGGCAGAAGAAATAGTCAAAAAGCTTTCAAAATAGCTAAATGACAAATAACAGCCAGAATAGATCTGGGGAAAAAAAAGTCATATCAACTAAATCTCTTTTTATGAATAATAGCAAGCTTTTCAGATAGAGAAAAAACCCAACTGACTTTAGTAAGCTGGTTTGTCCTCTGTCATATATATTTTGTTCTGCTAAAAAACCCTAGGCAAAACTACCTTGATGAAATTACTGTGACATGAAAAAAGGGACTGGGGAGCTCTTCCCACAAAATGCATCCAAAAGTTCCTGGTCAAAGTGAGAAAATATTTCAGATTATGTTCTAAATACATTTTTCAGTGTCAGTCATTCCTTGCATCAAAGATGTTATGAAAGAGCTTATTTATTTCATCTGGGCATGGTAAAATGGAAGCAGTTAGAAGAACTAGGGTGGACAGTACTTAGAATTCAGAATAACTGGCAAAAATATACATTGTCTGAAAAATACCAAACATATGACTTGATGTGATAAATGTTATAAGGCTAGGACAGGGCTAAAAGAACACAAAATATGGCCTGTGAGGGAAGAGCAGAGAAGGCAGAGAAGAGATGGCAGCATGATAACACTCCCCAAATGTGCAAAGGAAAAAGGAACGAATGGTCTCCATGCATGTGAATATGAAGAAGAAATGTGGTGGTTTTTAGATGGTATGAAGGGTGTTTCTGGATGCATATCAGGGTAAAACACCTCTAGTTGGCCTTGTTAATCAGTGGTCCTCCATACTAAGAGGATATTGGATGCTGCAAGCTTTCTCTGCAGACATGAGTTAGAGTGTGGTTACCTTGCCTTGACAACCCCTAGGGGTATCTTTCACATCTATTTTGCATTAGAGAACAGTTGTTAACTGCTACCAAATTGTAATTTAATTCTATTGGAGGACCAAGAAAATTTTTTTATGAGAGGTAAGCATTCAATTCATTTTGCAAAATGTGAAGCATTCTTTTCTGCATCTTTTCTTCTATAGCTTTTACTAACACAGTGATATTACCTGTAGAAAATGAACAAGAGAAAAATAGCACCTGAGAGGTATTTAAAATATCTCTAAAAATATTTAAATATTTTCCCTGTATTGATATTAGTCACTTGACCGAGGAAAACAAGCGCTGCATGTTGTATTGAAAGTGGAGGAAACTCTTTTTGGTGGTGTAAAGTTCTGGTTTCACCATGTGACCACTAAACCTCTCTATTGGGGTAGCATGTTTAGTCTCCAGAGATCTAAAGCTAGTGGAGGGAGAAATGTATAGAGTGCCTTGGAACAGGCAGCTGCTATGCTCAGCTGGTGAGAAGATGGAGCAAGCACACATGGGTGGAGGGTGGGATGAGGGGCTGTGCTTTGCCTCCTAGGGCATGAGTCCAGTGCCAGAGGTCTGTCTTGCTTAATTTTGACTGTAAGCCCACTGGCTGGGGCTTAGGGGCTCATGGGTGTGGCAAGGGCCACGCTGCCCTTCCTGCAGCCACCACAGAAACTGTGCTTGAAGTCAGGGGAGAGAAGCTGGGGGCCTGCAGCACTGCTGAGCAGGTTAGAGAGCAAGGTGTTGGTGAGAGTGTTGTAGGGAGAAGTTTAGAGTACAGAGGATAGACTGGATGACCCAAACTTGTCTTTTCTGATGTGAAACACCAAGTAGCAACAAAAATAACCAGCCAGAGAGATTTTGTTATTACTGTTTGTGATCAGGATCCTCCTTTGAGGTCTGTTGTAGGCAGTTTTGACTGACAGTCTGTTCCTGCTGAATATGCTGAACTCTCAGCAGCATTCACTTGCTCCAGGTATATCAGGTGGCAGAATCTGCTGAAAATCATGTTGTAGTAGAAACAGAAAACCAAAATATGACATCTCTGGTTTGCTTTAGGTCAATAAATTAGACTTTTTTTTCAGAGCTAAATTTTCTCAAAGTAAAGTATGAAGAGACCCTTTCAGAGGATTATTAAAAAAATGTACAAACATTGATTTTATTTTCTATGGAACCAATTAACACATTACCTATCATTATAAGAATCATAGCACTGTGGATAACAGATATGTTTGCTATGTTTTGGTGGCTGCATTAGAATACAATGAATCTGTACTCTCTGAAGTCAAACAGCTCTTCTTTGCACTAATACCATAACACAGTAAGTTCTGTTAAGTAAGTGTCTGTACAGAAATTTTACCTTTTTTATTGTTCTTTACAAATTTAAATGTTGTTTAAAGTGACCAAATGGTTTCAGAAATAAATATGCCCCTCCCTGCTAGTGACTAGGATAAAGAAGTTACACGAGACTGAGAGAACGTGAGATAAGATGCAGGGGTAGCAGCCATGTGTCAGCAATCATGAAAGAATGGTTTAGCTGTTCTTTTCCTTTGGATCTTTTGATTCTTGTTATTTAGATGCACTTTACTATGTTTAGCTGACATTGAAAATAGTAAGGATCTGTGATGAGCTTTTATGATAAAGATCCTTTAAACATCTTTTCTTGAATGTCTGCATCAGAACACCTGAACATCTGCTGCAGATGAAATAAAATTAACTCCAATTCCACTTCATTTCCTGCTTTCTAGGCTGTCCTGTCCAACTCAACAGCTTTGCCAGAACCAAGGCTTAGAAAAATTCAGAGCAGCTGAATGTATTTCAGACCTCTGTCATTTGTCTCACTGCTCATATTCTGTGCCTTTATTTGGTTTCAAAGACCTGAAATTTCACTGGGTTTTGTTTGGTTTTTTTTTTCCTTTGGTACAAACTTAAAAATATGGCTAAAATAATGTTTTAATGTTTTAAAATAATGTTTTAAACATTCTGCATGAGGACAAACATTTTTTTTGGTGATGTTGTCTGATCTACTCAGCTAATGCATTAAGGTGTTGGAGGGCTAAACGTTGTAAATGGCCAGCAGGCAGAACAGAAAATTAAAACTCTGCTTGACGTCTGTGGCTATGGTGTCAAGGATGAAATGAAGTGCCTGTTAAGCTGAAGAGTGTCAGAAGGCTGGGGCTTGCAGGCTCTGGGGCTGCAGGGAGGGATCATGCCCCCGTGCAGCAGAGGGAAAGCGAGCAGGGCTGTGTTGGCTGTGCAAGCCTTGCTCTTTCTGGCGTTACCTTCCACACTGGGAGAGGCAGCTGAAGAGAAGCCAGCTGCAGGCAGCAGGGTCGGCTGGGCACTGAGCACAGCCTTGTTTCTGTCAGCCCTGGCTGCAGTGGCGGCTGATGTTGTGTTAGTTAACATATCCCCTCAAGCCTTGTTCTCCTACACCTCATTAGGCACTCTCCCGCTTTTGGTATTGACTGAGATTTGTGCATCCACGGTTTGTAACGTGCCTTTTTTTTTTCTAGGTCAGCTCTGTGAAAGGACTTCATGTCATTTCACTGGCTTGTACAGATATCTTAAAATTAAAGTGGTACACACAGAGATTATACATCTGTCACACCCTCACTTTTTTTTTTTTTTTTTAAGACTGTATTTAATGAAAAAAAAGGCGCCAATTTTTCCATAAAATGGTTAGGAGAGAAAATTTTCCACTAGTGCAACAGGGAAGAAAAAAATAAATACTGAATTATTTGACAGATTGGTTCAAGGTAACAGACTAATCTCAAGTCAATATAAGGTGAAATAATTACAAGTATCCAGCCTGGAAGGAATTAAATCCCTGCAGAGCTCATTTGCATCTGGACATTATGGCTTCAGAAAACAGTTTTGATAGCAAATGCCCCTCCTTTGGCTTTTTTTCGAGAAAAAGTCTATGAATCCTGTTTTAATCCTGCAGTATCTTTAAAACTATGGAAGTCAATAAGTCCTCACTGTGTTACTTTCTAGTTGGTATGGTACAGACCAATTTCTTTGCTCATATAAAAACTTTAGATGAATGTCTGGGAACACTTCATTTCTTAAATAAAAGCAGAAGATTTCAAAATCAAACACAATCTTAGAAGATGTTTGAGGTTCAGTTAGCTTGTGTAGCAGGTAGACCATTCTAGAAAGAAAAGGAAAAAGGAGTAAGGTGACATTTACATCTTTGAAAGAGAGAAAATTATCAGGTGACAGCTCATATTATGTGTGATACAAATGAGCCCATGTTTTCTGTTTCTGGTAAAATTATGATTTTTAGCTCTTATGCTCATTTTCTTTTTCAGATATTTTGTGGGTTTTCCCTGTTATACAGAGCTGAGGATTAGAGAGAGGATGATTATTCTGTGAAAAATGTTCATCCATTGACAACTACCTAATCCTTTATAGATTGCCTGGATGAGTCCATTCTGCTGTGAAGTGTTTGCTTAGTTTCCCTGACATAATTACTCTCAGGGCATCTGATGTGCTGGCTGAAGAATATAACATGCCTGGATGTGCAAGAACAGCTCTGGCAGGATATTTAGGGTCGTACTTGGGTTTGCTCATGGATATCAGAATCCAGGCACATGCATATGTCAGTTTTATGTCTGTCATCAAGCAGCCTTTGCCAGTAGCAGGCAGGCCTTGCAGAGAGTATCATGGGCAGGGACCTCCCTCTGCAAAGGGAGCCATTGGACTGCATTTGTCCATTGTGAACTGCAGGGCTGAAGTTTGGCCCCTGTGGTTTAACAGTATGGAATTTCATCAGGATGCCTGGGGACAAATGGGGGAGTCTTTGTGCCTGCCAGCCTACCTTTGCAGACAGGACGTGCAGGACTCTCCTCTGAGCATGGATCAATTCTTCTCCAGGAAACTCAGTGTCAATCAATGTCAAGTGAAATAGGAGCAGGCTGTAGCCCATCATTGCCATGCTCCATTGATCTGTCTCTTTTTCCTCAAAGGATAGTCAAGAAGAGCCATAAAGAGGTCAGGTGGCACTGGCAAAATGTGACAACCACAGTGAGAGAGCAGGACCTGCCTGTAACTCCAAGGCATATTTATACTTAAAAATAAACAATGATCCATGAGTAGATGTAACTACAGCTAATAACTGCTCTGCTGTTTGGGCTAATTACTTCAAGCTGATGCATCTCTGACCATGCTAGGCAGTTTTTATTTAGAGCACATTTTAGCTAGATTTAGATATTAGTTGTCACAAAGATGTGAGGAAATAAAAACAAAGATTGTGGGGATTAAGTTTAAATTTATCATAGACTTGGGCTCCTGAAGAGGTTTTTGGCATCTGTTAAGTCACTTGATCTCTGAGAACTGCAGGTGTCCTCAGAGTGCTCTGGTTACGTGCACATATCAGGGCCCACGGGATGCCTTGGCCATGCCAAGACTTCTGAGGCCTCTTGACTGCCTTTAAACATCAAACCTTGCCTGCTGTTGTCCACTGTCCCAAATTAGTGGCAATAATCTCTCAGCTCCTCTTTTTCCATGGAACTGCTGTGGGAGGATAAATAGAGGAGAAAAAGGGGGTTTAAAGATGTGGCACTGTGAAATGTGAATGACCACCTTTCCCCACTGCTCGTATATCAGCTCTCTCTTTCTCTGCAAGTCAAAGAAAAACATGCTCTGAAATGTCTGCCCCTATCAGCTTGGCACTTTAGTGTCTGGATGGAGCATCAGAGTGTCTGAATAAGTATCAGGCCCCACGATATATCACTAGTTGACTTGGGTATTGATTCTTAACTTTATGTGGCTAGATCAGTTTGAATCTGTTAGAATCTGAACCTGAGAATATCAGACACAACACACTTCATTCTGACAACTTTTCCCAATTGTTACTGTCTAGGATTTTCCTTCTCTCATTCACAGAGACCACAATCAAAGGAAAGCTCCTCAAAGGGCTCTTGAGCCCCCTCTGGCTCTTTCTCAGACATGTGCCTGCAAAACACATTGAACACCTAATCTGTCATAGCTGCACTCTCTCTATGGACTGAAATATGTACAAGCGGAAGGGATGTGTCCCCAAAACTCCTCCTCGTTGAGTGTCATACCATTATCAATTTGCTTCTGAGGGAAAAATTCCCTTGAAAATCCTGAAACAAAACCTTCTTTTTTGCTCTAGTGTGGCATCTCTGGTGACTGGGACCCTGAGATGTCCTGGAACTGATGGAAATGGGTGTGTGACCTGTTGAAAAAGAGTAAATAGACAAACAAGGGATCTGGAGTTGAAGAAAATGTGTGACAGGACCAGCTACAAGGATAACTTCCACTCATACATTGAAGTCCACTCCTTGTGTTAATAGTTTTTCCAAAGGTGTGTGGACTCTAGGGAAGTGTGGACTCTAGGGATGCTTAAGCAGAAATGGGACCTGGCATACCAGGAGAGAACCAGGCTGTCAAGAATGTTTGCATTGAGCCTTCAGGACAAGCTGGGGTCCCTCCCTGTCTCTAAGCATAGCAGGGCTATTTCTGGTTTCACATACACCCACCACATTCACCCAGCTGGGATGTGATTCATGACAAGGGACTGGGAATGGGCTGATGAAGCCTATAATTCTCTATGGTAATGCACACTGGGGAAGGTATTGAAGGGCTGAGCTGACCCTGCTCCAGGAAGATAAATTAGCAAGCAGGTTAAGAAGCCTTTTCAGAATGAAGCTTTTGACTTGTGCCCATCTGCCTTACTAGCTCAAGCTGTCTATGAGCTTCAATTCTTTTTCACATGACATGAATGAGGATGTAAGCTGCATGGACACACTGGCCTTGGCTTTTGATCTCCAGTAGTGCAATAAAAGTCCCATGTGAGATTATTTGTAGTATATACACGAATAAAACTAAAGCAATATGGATGGGGTAGGCACTGATTTTGCTCAATTCAGAGTTGCAGTGAACTCTGACTTCTGACACTCCCACATGGCCATGAGAAAATACTGTAAGGTGACATTATTCTGTGACAGAGATGGCACTTTACAGACTTACTTGGTACCAGGGCAAGTTCCAGTGTTCATAAGATGAAGGGGCTGAACTGAGCCCAGAATTTCTGAGGGAATAACTCCATGAAAGCCGTGTACTGTGACTAGATACTTCAATGCTGAGAAGACATTCTTGATTCTTTATAGGGCAAACAACATATATAATAAAAAACCCCAGCTTCAGCTGTAGTGCCTGGGTACAGGAAAATTCAGAATTTTTAACAAGGTATTCCAGGTTGGGCTATATGAAGCATTTACATGGTTTTCCCTTGGCATACTATGTCCATGTTGAACATGATTCAAGGCCAAAAGCTTGTCTGTTGTTACAGGGCTTGATTTTGGGGCATGCTGAAAGAAAGAATACTTCAGTCTTCAGTAGCCCTGGTGCAAAGTTGAATGACTTAGTTCAACCTAATGACATAAAGTCTTGTACTGTGGATGAGATTATTTTTACCTAGGATTTTTTGGGCTTTATTACTTCATCAGTGTTTCAGAACTCTGTTATAAAGCAATCAAAATTCTTGAAATAAAAGGTTACTCCAGAGATTAGAAAACTCAAACAGAAGTCACTAGAATGAATTTGTAGGACTAACATCTTAATTTCTAGGCAAAAATTAGTTGGCCAAATGAATACATATTAAACATTGAAGCAAAGAAAAAAAAATCCAGTTGTTCTCTTTTATTTTATTTTTAATAGTCTTCTACTGTTATTTTTATGATCCTCTTTAAAGTTTCTGGCAACCTTCATATACAGCACTGAGTTTTCTTGAGCATTTTGCCTAATTAGTTTGCAGAGGACTGGCAGCTGACATGACTTCCATTAATCAATTCTGATACTCTACATTAACTTTTCCTTTACCTTGTGTAATAATTCAGCGCTGAGGGCCTGTCAGGAAGTGGTTGAGAATCCCTCTGGGATTGTACATGTGCTTGAAACTGAAGTGTAGGAAGATAATAAATCATGTGAATTTCTGACACTTCTCCCCGTTTGTCATTAGGCTTTTGGAGCAATTTAAGTCTGACAGTTCAGCCACACAGATTCACTTGATTTGCTCAAAAATGAAACGCAAGGATTGTTTTTTTAACAAACAGAATCTTTGGGGTTTTTTCCTGGATTTACAGCTACATTGATAAACAACTCATTTCCCTTCATCCACTGTAGTCTGTGTCATGACAGGTCTGTTTCAGTGCATGAATTTTCATAACTTTTTATTTTTAATAATAATCAAGAGAATTGATAAATGACGGAGTATAATGACAACAATAATAGTAGTAGTAGCAGCAACTATCATCAGAGAGAATTTGTGTATTATCTTTTTTTTCATGATATAAAGTCAGCAGGATTAAACTAAAATAACTTTGTGGTAGAATGTCCCATAGAGCCTAAGGGAACTGAACACCAATCTTCAGTGTGACTTATACATCTAGCTTCTTTCAAAAATTTCCTTCTTCAATAAATGCAAGAACTCATAAAATAGAAATATGTCATGACAGTCATGGCTTCTGCATCAGCAAGCTGATGACAAAGTTTTCCTTTCTTACCTGTTATTAAGATATGTTCTCTGGTTCACCTCAAACATATCAGTTTCTTGGACTGAAAGAAGTATAAACATGTAGGTTCTGGATCCTGTGACCTTCCCTTCTTCCCTTCCCCACGCCTCCCTCTTTGGTTCCCATTACTTAGCTAAACTACTAGAAACAAAGATCTCATAAATGGGATTGAGATCTAGGCTCAGATAAGGTACACTACCTTCTCCCTCTCTCTCTCTGTCTTCCTCCAGCTCCCTCTCTCCCCTAAATCATTTTTTCATATATTTAAGCAGATATAAAAATATTTAAGATATGAATTTTCAGAGTGACAAAGATGTGATAACTCACAATATTTTTCTAAAAAATACCAGAAAATAAAGAGAAATATTTGGTAATAGAGTTACTATTGGATATCTCTGTGTAGATTTAAGTCAGCGTTCCCATAGCAAAACATGTCATTCCCACTGGCCTTTAGATAGACTTTACATACGAGCCAGCCTACAATTTATACAACTTTTTTAGGAGTCACTGCACTTGAATTTTTGCAGATCCAGTGACTGCCACATTATTTCTTGTGTTTCAGCTGAAAAAAGAGTCTCACATAACATAATGTCAAATAGAATTTCCAGTATTAACAGGAAAAGACATGAGGACCTCTTAAAATCTAAGAAAAGTTGTAATTTGTTGTTGCATTTTACTGAAAGGAGCTTTACTAAAGTATATTTACATAGTCGCACTTTTGACACATACATATATTCCAAGATAGAAAGGTGACCATCCAAAAAGCAACATATCACTTGTTCCAGAAGGAATTTTTGTATGAGTTGAAAAGCAATTCAGTACAGTCCCGGTCATAATCTAACAGTTTTACTAAAAAAGTTAATTTATTATTCAGAGGAGGAGATTGTTGAAATGATTAAATCTTTTGTGTTAACTTAATTGCAAACAAAAGGAAATACTCACAGCTGAAACACCAGAAAAGAATCTTCTAAAATTACCCAGGAGGTTTAATGTTTGGTATTCACAGAATCACAGAATAGGTCAGGTTGGAAGAGACCACAGTGGAACGTTGGTCCAACCTCAAGGATCTGCTCAGGCATCATCAAAGATCATCCTGAAGCACATTGCACAGGAGTGTGTTCAGATGGTTCTTGAATATCTCCAGTGAGAGACACTCCACAACCCCTCTAGACAATCTGTATGCACAATATTTTTGACAGGAAACAGATTTTTTTTTTTTAGTTCATAAAATTTGATGTTGTCGTAAAGAAACTATACAAAAACCCTCATGTGGCTACTTCCTTTTCTTATTAGTGAAAATCTGTAGCCTAGTGGATAAAATTAGTCTGTGTCACCAACAAAGAACCTTGAATGTATAAAAAAACTCCCCAAAAATTTCAGCATATGAATTAAGAAATAGATGTTAAAAAACCCCTGAAACTTCATGTAAACAAACAAACAGTGAATATTCATGTGGAAAATACTGACATCACAGCCTTACACTGATTCAGCCAGGGAGCTGATGCTATTGGAGCCCTATTGATCAGCTGTGTTTCGTATCCCATTCTCCAGCCCTACTCACACAAATTTGATGAGATTAAATCACTAGAATGTGATGGGAAAGGCGTTTGAACTTTTTCCCTACTGCAAGTAATTTGTTGGAGTGTGTGATATCACTTGAGTAATTAAGAGCCAATTATTCAGGTGAATAAGAACATGAAAAACTGGAAATAGTTGCTTCAGTTGAAACGGAAAGATCAAGATTATATGATAGATTTGATAATAATTTAGAGAATCTGAGCTATTTTGTATTTTGGATGGGAGCATTAAATGATGAAAGCAGCTTATTAGGGCATTCTGATTCATGTGTGAAAGGGAGACCAGTATAACAATGGACAATATACTCCAACCTCAAAGCTGTAAGGCATGATTTACATTCACACGGTTTGTAAGAGCAGTGAGCAACAGTTAACCTCACTGAGAAGACACACTTGTCAATAATATGCTAATGGAATAGATGCTATTTTGATAGCTAAGTTTTGAGATTTGATTTGAAAGTAATTTTCAGCATTTGTTTCAGTCTTACAGTCTCCAGTGACTCAAAAAAAAAAAAAAAAAAAAAAGCATTTGCTTCTCTCATCAGGTTGAGACACTTCTGAAATCACATTGCTAAAAGTGAAAACATCTCCCACACATAGTCAGAGACATGTCGCTGCAATAGGGAATTAAATTGATGGAGGGCAACCTCAATGCAACCTCAAATGCAATTTGGACTTAGTGTGGTTACCTTTCTATGGGGTGAGGGGGGCTGCAGTGGAACTTGGATGGACAGGATATAATTCTTTTAAGAAAAAAACTGGATATTAAATGTCACTGGTTTTTTATATGATAAATGGATGTATTTGCAATTGAAAAGTTTCAGCAACATTTATTTCAGACATCTCTGGGACTTTTGAAACAAAATTTCATCTCTTTAATAAATCATTAGTAATAATTCCAGCTACCACAGTTATAAGAAGCATTTTGCTTCAGATCAATGGAATTGCTTTGTATGGCTAGGCATCCAAAAAGATACTAACTCTTCAGGCTGATAACAGAGCTGAGCTGTGGGGCCTGAGAACAGCTTTGTTGACTTCAGTGGGGCCCTGGGCTTTGTGTAGACTTGGCAGCTGAGGAAGTGAAACAGCATCTCCAGGTAAGGTAAAAACACCTGAGACAACAAAACCCGAAAAAGTACTTCCTTTCGTGGAAATTCCTTCCACGAAAAAATAGTTATCGTGTTTGTTGCACTTTCAATGCCTGCTCAAATTTTTACTGTCATAGTTGGGTTATCTACTTCTTCTTATTTTCCATTTTATGTCCTTGAATTGTAAATACTATGTATGATATTTTGTTGAAATGTTCATAATTTGTAGAACCATGAAATGAGGAAGTGTAGTGGCACTGAATTACATGGACCTAGAAATATAAGTTATACACACGTTTCCTAGGGAGGACAAGATCCTAGAATTATTATCCTTTTAATTGTATACATTACTGACTCTGTTAATGTTCATAATTCCAGTTCTAATCTACTTCAGAAAAATCTGTATCCCGGAGGAAAGACCCTTTGATCAAATCTGATTAAACCTTTCCGTCAGCTTCTTCAGCCTGTAGAACAGAATTCTGAGTACCTGGAGAGACTGAACTTCTCTTCAAAAGCTTTTGGAGCATAATTTGATTCAGTCAAAGCTGTCTCCATAATCCTCCACAAAAACAAGGGAAATTCTGAAGTGTTTGAAAAAGAATGAAGTTTAGTTACTGTCAGCTAGGAAGGTGTAGGGAGGTTATACTTACCAAATAAATTTTGTAAAGCGAAGAACGGTTAGAGTGTATAGTTCCTCCACAGAGCTAAAATAACATTCATTTGAAAGAGCAAATGCAAAATTTGAAATTAGAAAATAATATTTCTTAAACGCTGGATTTTTCTTAAATGCATGTATTTTCTTTATGTTGCTAAACTGGTTATTCTTTTTTTATTAATACTTTAATGTACTCAAAGATGATCCCTCCAGGGCAGAATCTAAACAAAATAGTTGAGGAGATACAAGTATACCTGTTTCTTATGGTCATTTTACCTGGGACTTTTAGCAAGAGTGATGGTGAAAGGCAGGTGAAAAAACAGTTGTGATTACTCACAGTGCTGTGAGAACTCTTCCTCAGCAGAGAAGAAGAAAGCATGCAGTTAAAAGATATTTCAGGATAGACTTTGGCTTCTGTTAGGGTCAGCTTGCACTTGTGGCCAAGTAAAGAGAGTTAAACTCCTGTGAATTATGTGTACAACCACATTAAGGCTAATTTATGTTGCCTCAGCAATATAACTGAGGTTACAATGATGTAATAAAAGTGGACAGAGTGGTCACAGTGTAAGAAGATCCTGCTCAATTTCTGAATCACAGTACGTGAAATGATTGTGTGAAAGCTTAACCCTCTGCTGTCATGAAGAAGGCAATTTAGCTAATAGCACCTCAGCCTGGCAGCTCATTCTTTTCAGTTTAAAAATCTCTATTGTGTAGCCTCAGATACATAACAATCAGTTTGTTTGAGGTAGTGGGGGGAGAGTAATTAGAAAAGGCCTGACTTTATTTTTTGCATCTGTAATTAACAGACTGAAAAAAGTCAGAAGTAGAAATAGTAAATGATCCTGCTCTGCTCCAGGCAGGTGGTTAAGGAGGAGAGAGAGAGAGAGAGAGAGATCATGCAGGGTTTTGTCTGGGTCTCAGTAGGCAAAGCTCAGTAATAAATGGCTTAATAAAATAACTGTTCAGATAGAATAAGAAGAATATTATAGTTAGTAGTATATCTTCTATCTCATGACAATATGAGGCTGAATTTATGCCAGTTTAGGAAAGCTAGTGAAAAACTGTAATCCAATTAAAAACATTATTCCTTTGCTAGAAGATATTAAAAGATTAATATTTATATATTATAAAAATCATAATGTATTCTTGTTATTCTTATGTCTCTGTGTTGTCTGAAAGGATGAAATGATGATAAAAACGGATGGTGACAAAATAGCTGGAACTAGCTTGGAAGAAGACTAATGCTGGAAGTACCTTGAAAGACTAATGTTAACTGCTTGCTTTCAGAAGCTGGTTTCCTCTGTAGTCTCCTTCAATTAGCATGAAACCATCATGGAGATACAATTATCCTTCATTAGGGATCCATGAATCGAGGAAATGAAGCAGTCCATCCTCTGTAGAAACTGCAGACAGTGACAAGATACATACTTTGTGGATCTAATCTGTTTTGTTTATGTCTCAGCCATGGATTGCAGCAGTTCTTAAAAAGATTGTCTAATGGTTTTGTTTAGCCATATTTTCTACTCACTGGAAAATGACTCCACCACTAACCATTTCTGTTGTGGTTTCTTGGTTTTTTTGTGTTGTTTTTTTCTAAAAAGTAAGTATTCCATAGGAAGATGAGATACAATTCCTGTTACAGGAACTCAGCACATTACAGTGGCAAATGCCTCTGATAAAGTCATGATTTATGAACTTCTCAGGATAAAAAGCAAGAGAGTGACTTATGGTTATCTTTCAGTAGACTGAGAAAACCACAGACTAACTGGCAGCAAGCAAAGTTGAAAAATTGCTCACAAAATGTGAACAGATTGTTCTAAACTTTTTGCTCTTCTGCATTCATGAAGGCCTAGTGCTTTGTTTGGAAAGAAATAAATTCGTTCTCAGAAGCTGAGTCATTTAACTGAATTTTCATTGGCGTGTTCAGGCACTAATGCTTCAGAATAATGTCCTTAATTAATGACTTCTGGAAGGAAGACAAAGTAGAATGAAATTAGAGTCATTCAAGATTCTGACAGTAATAGTTTGAAAGTCAACTGCTACAGGGTTCCTGAATAGCTCATGTCACTTTAAAAAAATTAAATGTTACTGTGAAAAGTAGAGACACATGTTTGCACATGATTGCATAAAGAAGTGATAGGTAGGTTGTTTAGCCTGTCACATATCCACAGTTGTGGAATTTGGAGGCACAGGTTGAATTTTCAGGCTGCAGATGTGAGGCAACCAATACATACTTGGTATGATAGATATTTTATCCGGGAGTTTTCAGATGAAAATCACACATTAGAAGTCAGTGTAAGAAACATTTCATTGCCATCATATGCAGATTTTGGAATGGATGGATAGGATTTCTGCTCATACTGAGGACCTGCATAATCAGTGTATTGAGTAATACAACATCAGTGTGATACAAAGAGCCAGGATGTGGGGGAAAATATCAGGATTTTTTTTTTTTTTAAATTTCAGATTCAGACTGATATCTCAAACTCGTACATTCTGAGTGAGAAATCTAACTGTGGCAATTAAACTAGTATCTTGATCTCAGTATCACTCTTCACTGGTTTGCAATATTAATTAGGCCACCTCAAGACAGTGTAATGACTGGTCCAGCATTGATGGTCCTGTCATTGCTGTGAGTTACACAGAGCCAGGGCTTGCATCGTGGTATTCTCTCTTCCAGACAACTGATTTGGCAAGCAGCTCTTCTGTGACAAGCAGGCTCATTTCTGTCTCCCATTTCAAAAGGCTCTGCCTTTGCTAAGTTCTTGAGAAGTTTTTTTTTTGAATCCTGAAATTCACATTGAAAGAGTAACCACCTGTTTCCCCAGGTGCAATGGTTGTGTCTCGGAACCGAATCTTGCCAAGAGACAGCTGCTACAGCTCTTGTTGAAAGCTGTGGGTAGGTACTTAGCATATCCACAGAAGGAAAAGAGCTAGAAGAAAGACATTTCTGAGAGAAATTTGATGTGGCACCATGTTGCAGTAATGAGATTTTTATTTTCATTGCTCTGGTGGGAAAAAATATACTTGTTTTTCCTCACTGGAAAAAACTAAAAGGCTTTATTATTTTTTTTTTCATGCTGATGTCACTATTCCTGAACCTATAAGTCTCTCTCATTCTGACTCTCTCTTTACCCACCATCACCCTCCTGCCCTCCATCCCAACCCTCAGCTTTAGTTCCACAGCACAAGAAAATATGTGTGTCTCCTTTCAATAGAGAAGTTTAGGCTGATGTTTAGATCCCAGTGTCTGTTGGACAACAATACGCTGAAACATATGGAGCATGCTGGGCTAAATCAACATTTCTGTAAAGAGAAATGGTGGAGTCAATAAAGTACCATTGGTGTTAATGTATCAGTGAGTTAAAAAATGAAGAATGGAATTAAGCTAAGAAAAAATATGCTCCATCATTTTCCTCAGACTGTTGTCTAAGCAGACTCACTCCAACCTCTTTTTCCTTATATTTTTCTTCAGATATTATTAGCTTTTTGTTGGTTTTATTTTGTAAAAGGGGAGAAGGCTGGTACCTATCTTATGCTGTGCCATTTCTACTAGTAAATTTTTGAAACAGTATAGGTTTCTGTTCAGAAAGAAAGAAAGAAAGAAAGAAAGAGAAAAAGAAAAAAAGAAAGCCTGACCTCTGTTTCACAGCAGAGTAACACAGCTCTGTTTTGTGGTATTTTTTGTTACACTCCCACTGCACAACAATATGAGCTGGGATGAGTTTTGCAGTCAACCTTTGAGTTTTGTGTTTTGAAACATAGACCAGAAAATAGTAATGGCTTATGGGGAAAACGATGCTCAGGATATGTGGCCATTCTTCTAGAAACTCAGGATTGATAAATCTTAAGTCT
The DNA here is from genome assembly GCF_021018805.1 of Prinia subflava. Taxonomy (NCBI): domain Eukaryota; kingdom Metazoa; phylum Chordata; class Aves; order Passeriformes; family Cisticolidae; genus Prinia; species Prinia subflava. Next base: position 46,149,564 of record NC_086250.1, read on the forward strand.
CCATCTAAACAGAGGAAGAAGCAGTGATGTTTTGGGTTCACAGTGGAGATCTGTCTGAATTTAGGGTCAAGAGCTGGCTGTATTTGAAGATACATAGGAGAGAACAGAAGTGAAGAGATGGAAAGACTCAGTCTGAACTTTGGGCGTTCAGAGACATTTAGAAATATGATTGCTTTGGGAGAAAACTTTTGGCTGAGGATTTACAATTTTTTCTACTTTCACAATGCGGCTCCCTTTCTTTCAAATATTATATGAATTTTGAAGACATAAAATCTGTTTTTTTGTGAACAATGAATTATCCTCAAAGGAGCTAAAGGTGATCTCCAAATCAACAACCCTTGTTCTTGCAGGGGACTTCAGCTTTCCAGGAGCACCACTTGATTGGGAACATTTCAGCTTGGCTGGGAGCACCACACAGCTGCCACAAACAAGTCCTGAAGGCTCCTGAAATACCTGGGTGACAACTTTGTGGTGCAGTTACTAGGGGAGCTGAGTAGATGCCTCCTCGATCTGCTGCCTGCCAACAGGGAAGATCTTGTGAGCAACATGCAGATTGGTGGCCATCTTGGCCACAGTGACCATGAAATTACTGAGTTTAAAATCAGAAGGAGATGAAATCAGAAAGGAGAGACAGAAGGAGAAGCATATGCAAAACTTCAACTCTGAACATGAAGACAAAATCTTGAAATCCTAAGCATTTAAAGTTTTACATTACTTCTGATTGTGCTAAGTGGTATAACTTGTACATCTTGACAGATGAAAATGTTGCCCATAATGCCAAACACTTTACATGAATCATCAAATTTTTAATAGGTGGTATGTCATGAATTTCAATAAGTAAAATACCTATAAAAATAAAGGATTTTGAAAAAATACTTGAAATTCCTGATATGACAAAAATGCCTGCTATGGAGAAAGCAGAAGGAATATCATACATTTGCTGTAAAATAAATCACAATATACAGTTTCCCCCATCCTGGAAATAAGGAAATATTTTTGCTGCTACTTATTTCTACTTAACTTGTTGTCTTTTCATAGAGTAGAATAATTTTGCCTCTTTTGTTTGTTTGTTTATTTGTTTAAATAGCCTTGCCAAAGTTGGTTTAGTTTTGTTTCTGTTTAGGATAGTTCAGCTCTCTTGTCTGTGGGTAGCACAAAGCAACCACAATGTCTGATGGGCATCTTCTTCAATAACTATTAATGAGGTAAACAAGACTGTCACTGGAAGCAAGAAAATGTTTGTAATGTTCTACATTTTATAAATCTTCTTGCTCAGTAGGTTGTGAACTTGCCATAATTTAATATGCTTAAGATGTATTTATGACAGTCACAGAGCTGGAACTTGTGTTAAGTACAGGGGTTATAGAAACCACCACAGATTAAACAATGCAAATGTAAAATGTTGTTTATTTGTGTGGCTTAAGAATTAAATGAAGCATTATCACTCTAAAGACTGCAAGAAGGTGAGGATACCACAACAGTTCATTAATAAAATGATTCTATTTATAAATCAGCAAATACTAAAGGAAATGTTTAATTTTCCTCTCTAGAGCACAAATTTTAGAAATTTAAGGGAAATTAAACTCCTAGATATAACTCCTAGATAAGAAAGTCATATGTTCAACACTACTCTACTCACCACAGTAACTGGACAAATGAAAAAACTTTATAATTGGAGAACACCATAGTTCAGATCTCAAACACAGGGGCTAAAGTAAAAATATAATCTGCTAAGAAATAATTTCTTATTTTGGCTTTGGAAAATCATAGCTGCAAAGTAGGTTTTAAGATATATTTAAGTATTAGCCATGTTTTAATTTTGTTTTCTGTACAGCATAGTAGGTAGTAAAATACTAAAAAGTAAAAGGTAAATGACAAATGCTTTAAGTAGGGAACAAAGTGCATTTTTTAATTTTCTATATTTAAAAAGTTACTAACTATCCATAAATCTATTAAACAAGCTGTAAACAGTAAAATAAACTTTTTCTGATCTCAAATGTCTGTGGATTTTGGATCTCCTATTGTCTAATGCCAGTGAAATTGGAAATCCTTCTCATCTGAACTTCAGAAATATCTCAAAAATTTTCCCTTGTTATTTCACTGGGGAGAAAAGCTCCTTATCAAACAAAGTTTTCTCTTCTGAATACTGCTAGACCTTAGTTCTCTTGTATATTAGACAGCTGACACATAGACAGGGCTAAGTGTTCATGAGAAGGCCCATGATTTAAACATGAAATAAAGTCTCATTGAAGCAGTCATATAGTCTGAACAAGAGGCAGAGAAATTGTTGATAACATAGTACTGCAACTGATAATAAGTACTTAGCAACCCATGAAAATACTGACAGGGTCTGAAAATATTGCCAGGAATGGAATTATGTTCCCAAAATAAAAAGAAGTAAAGAATATGAGCTGATGAACTAGATTGGAATTAATAGGAAATATTCTATAACTATTAAAAGGCTTGAATGTCTCTGTTAAAACGAAGTTTTTTAAAAGCAGTAAAGAAAGATAAATGTTGGACTGAACTCTTGCAAAAAACTGCTTGTGGAATTCTGATGAAAAATGTCTGCACATAACAGACTCAAACACCATAATCTCCAAACCAGTCAAATAGTAACTTTCTTAGCTATGCAGACTTATTTTGTTTTTAAAGACAGATCAAGAGAGCAGCCATATTTTAACCTGAAATAATTCACTGTGAAAATTGAAACCAATTTCTACCCCAAACCTGATCTTATACATTCACAATTGTCTTTTTGTTTGTTTGTTTGCTTATTGTTCTGCAGATTTTAGAATTCTTGAGAAATTTGAGGGGAAAAAATATTCTTGGTTCAAGCTCAGGGGAATATCTGAATTATATTTGAAAGTTATGGACTATGTTGGCTGACTTGTGTCATCAGATTCAACTTCAAGGGTTGATTTATCATGACTTATTCTAAAATTGATTTATCCTATAAACCAAATACTCAGGAAAACAGGGTATGCCTGTCCTTAGAAGCAGTCCGTCTGAATACTTGGTAGCACTGTAAGTGCTAATACAGAGGGAATCAAAACTTTCAATCCTTGCAGAGACTGTAATGTAATGTAATGAATGATGGTATTCTTCCTTAGGGAATAAAAGGGAATAAATATTCTTCCTTAGGGAATGTGTGAATTTTTGAAAATATTTTAAAGACAATATGGAGTATTAAAAGGTTAAATTATATTCAGGCAAAGCAGTGATAAAGAATATTGCTTTAAAAAGCTTCCTATCTGTAAAAACCAAACTACCTACAAAAAAGAAAACAACCTAGAAACCATGGAGTATCTTTTCAGTTCTGGAATTCAAATATAAACTGATTACAAATAAATAAATGAAACAGTTTGAAATCAAGAAAACTGCTTAGAAAGTTTGAGATTAACTGCATTTATGACAAATCAGTAAATCAGAACTAACTCTAAGATAAATGTAACAAAGTACTCTAAAAGGCACCAAGACAGATAAGTCACTGGATGAAAACCTTGAGAGAAAAAGGTGTTTTAGCAATCCCACTACCCAGGAATAGAAATGACAAAAGAGAGCTAGTTCAGAAGAAATATGAGCATTTCAGACCATTTTATAGAGCATCACACACTACAGATAGTACACTTATTCAACAGATCATGTGAGAAGGAGAAATTCCTTTTTTTTGGAAGGGAAACAAAGGCTTCTGGCTCTATAGAGACTGAAAGAACTGCTAATTATAGGGCCTCATTACAAGGACAAGTATTGTTGCAGAGGTCCTTAACTAAGTGTTGGTAGATAAAGGAATCTGTTTACATGAGAACACCCAAGCCAATCAAGATATATTTTAGGCCAACACAGCAGATGTTCAGATCCTGCCACTCCTAAGACATGCTTGTGGTCCAACAGCCTTTGATGTAGCCAGTGCATAAACCAGAGTGAGGGCTAATCAGAAACGATCAGAAGCCTCTGGTAAAAGGTGAGCTTTTGCACTCCTAGTCTTTACAAGGTGCTTTGGCTTTTGGCGAGGTGGAAAGGTGCTTTCCTACGTTTCTGTAGGTTGGGGAGGGAATCCAGGGAGGGACACTCCCTGTTGTTGCCAGTGTTGGCATTGGCAGGGCATCTCTGACCACCTAGAAACCCTCAAAACAATGAATAGCCAGAACAGACACAGAGCATTTGACAACTCTATTGAGCTGATGTTTGTACACCTTCCTTCTGAAAGATGACTATATTCCAAGCATCTGGACTTTGTACTGCCCTTGGAAATAGAGAGCTAAATGTCAGTTGGGAATCCTAGTATCTAAAAGAGACCTGTTCTGTAAAGCATATTATTAGCTTAGATGGGTAAAAGTGAAATAATTTTTTTTAAAAAGTGCATTAATCCTTAGGAACATTGTGGGCTTTAAAGCAATTTTTATATTTACCTAATGTAAAAATCCAGAAGTTCTTAAATTAGGCAGAACAGAAAATTTTAATTGGGGAGAAAGGCAACTCTAAAGGTGTATACACTCCAAAAATTTAATTTCCTACCTCTGTATTCACATACATTTTTATCCCAGACAACACTATAAGGATTTGACACAGTGCTCACCCAAAAGCAGGGTACAAGGATTTGCATATCAGTACTAAATAGGTTTTCCAAGGTAGGTGGTCTTGCAACTTAACACACAATGGTGTATCATCATGCAATTTGCTTGAAAGATGGCACAAAACAGCATGAAAGCTTATTCAGAGATGTGGATTAAAATGAGAAAAAAAATAGTGTGTGGAAATGGTTTACATAATTGACTTCTGAAAAACACATAAATTTATGCTAATAAATCCCTTTCCTAAGGCTATCTTAAGATTCCTAGATAAATATGAAAAATTGTAGCTCTCTCCTTATTTACCACTACAGTTGAAAACAAGGAATTTGTCCTTAAACACCCTCTAGTATTTATTTCTCATTGACTAGCTGGGCTAGCCACCCAATTCAATCAGCTTTTTGGAGAGGAAAAGTACTTGCTACCTTAACAAGAAAATTGTACCAATCTTACTATTTTATGCACCATTTGAGAAAAGCTAAAGCAAACAGGGAATTGATTCAGGTGAAGGAGTGAAGGGATATGTAGTGCAACAGGTCGTAATCTTTTTAATATTCCAATTATATCTTTGAGGAAAATTTTATTTATTTGTTTTAATACCCTTGTGTGTTGTAGCCCTTGTTCCAGGGCACTGTAGCTGGAAAAATGCTGATAACACAGTGGTGTTTTGGCTGCAGCTGAGCAGAGCTGGTGCAGCATCTGTGCAGTCTCCGCAGCTTTCCATAGTCTCCACTGCCTCCCCCACAGACTGGGGTGGGCAAGATCCTAGGGGACACAACCAGGACAGCTCTCCCAAATTGACCTCACTGTAGGGTGTCAGCTCACATATAAAAGCTAAGAAAAGGAGGAGCAAAGGGGAGATTCCTAGGAAGTGCCAAGACAGCGAATGCTGACGGAATGTCAAGAACAAAACCCTTTTTTTCCTCTTTGTTTATGCATACAAAAACTTCTGCTTTTGCTTTAGTGAACTGCCAGCCCAGCCATTCAGAGGAACCCTGATGTGTGGTGGCACAGACATTGAGCAGGTAGAATGGCATGAGTGGTCATCCAGCATGTGTATTTCTGAGAGAAATCACATGAATGCATTGTGCTGTCCTGAGTTTGTCTTTTAATGTATCATGATTCTTCTCTGTGGACCCAGCTCTCCAGTCAACCTCTGCAGTCTGTGACAGATGGTGATGTGGCAATTTGATTATTCATTGGAGAAAATGCCAATACACTGCTATGTGTGTACCTCTGCTAGCATAGAAGCACATAACCACGGAGGATGCAGGTGCTTTTATTGGAAAGCTCTGGGAGTCAGGGGTACAGACCCAAATCTGACTCCAACATTGATTTGAGATGGACATGTTTTTATACCCTCTTCGTGATATAACTACATATTAATTATTAAACTTACGTTGTTCTATTGTATACATTGATCTTACCTAAGCATGAATTTCCAAGCCCCCCAAACATAGTTTCGCATGATTCTTATTAGGATTTATCAATAATCTTATTCAATTACCAAATAATCATTACATCTAACAATCATATCATTCATCATTTACTGATTACTCAGGTGCAGTTTCACATAATCTAGTAAAGACAGTTCATTCACAGGGTCGTTCACAGGGCCTGCCCAACCCTGGCTCCATTTCCCAAGGCCTACCAGGCCCAACCTTTCTTTCCATCCCTCCCCGCAAATCTACTGTATACAATTCCCATGATTTAAAAAACATTTTAACCCTATGCTATCACATCTAGATGGAGATCTCTCTTTTATGGAAGGATAAAAGAATGATAAAGTCAAAATGCTGTTGCCCTGAAGTACTACAGCAGATCAGAAATGAGGTCATTGAGACAGAGGGAATTTAAATCTAAGACAACATGAGAAAAATGAATTGATGCAAACCAAGTTATGTCACTAGGATTTCTCACACTGCCTATTGGATTCAAGCAGGAATAGGAAATCAGAGAGAACATTTGAATTCACTGGAAAATGCACTTATAGTCGGAGTAATTTTCCATCAGAACTGGCTTTTAGTAGCTAAATTTCTACTGTTACCAGTGTTTACATTTATTACATCTTAATTTGAATATATATTTTTACATGCAAAAAATTTGTTCCTAAAACTCTCTTCAAACAGTAACAGTGAGGCACTATTAGGAAATGTCATAATTATGGTGTTCATCTAAATGTTGAAGTTTTCAGTGGAGCTATAGTCTGAATTTAGAGGATTAAGCACTTATCCCTGTACAAAATGGCTTTGACTGATTCAAAGGTTATCCTCCCATATCAATATGATTGGCTTCATTAACATTATACCATTGATTTCTTGTCACTGCACATGATTAGAGTTGAAAATCACATGGAGTTTCAAAACACCTGCTGTATGTGCTCATCAAGCCATGATGTTGAGGTTTTTTGGCTCCTTGATGCTTTTACATTCATAGAAATCAATTTAGTTTCTGACTATAGCTTTTATTTTGTTTCTGCATGAATGCTATTCTAGTCTTAAAAGCCGAGATTTACAATGACTGTATTCAAAAGCCTTGGTGTGCATTCAAAATAATGCTTCAATTTAAGTTTACCAGTGGGTACATTCATGGGAATAACTGATTTGAAATGACTATTGCAGAATAGCAAGGGAAGGTGTACTGTAAAAATGCAGTTATTAGTAGAATTAAGGATTGTGGCCTTAGTTCAGAAAACCATCAAGTAAAGAAGACTTAATTTCATAACAATTCCACAATATCACTAACATAATCTGTCTTTAAGAACAAACTTAACAGTAAAAATTCCAGAAGTGTTTTCATGAATATCAATTCACTGCTGAGCCAGCAGTTAGAGTAGAACTCTTCTTTTTCCCTTGAAAAACTTCAGAAGCCTAGAGGTTTTTTTGAGTACTGAAATACTGAGAGTACTGAGTGCTTTGTGGAAAAATACAGGGACTAAAATATTTTCAGAATTCATGTGTACAGTTTGGAGAACTCTGTTATTTAGTGTGCTACAGAGTTTTGCAATTGTGAAATCTTTTTTTCTTGACAGATCTGGTCTAAGAAAACATTATTGATTTATTCTGTGAGGTTTTGTTTTGGCTGTAGGAGATGTCATTCTGTCATGTAGCTTTAACAATAACAATAACAATAACAATTCCCTATTCTTTTTAGGCAAGTCTAGTAAAACTACATTTAACATATCTGTGATCAATTTTTCTGTAGTAATGTAATTACAAAAAAAATATTATGGTATTTAGCCAATTTATATAAAAGGGGAAAAAACTGTTATTCCCTTAATGGTTTGCAATCACGTATTATAAAGAAGAAATCCCTACAGTTTGAGATAAAAGCTATTTTGTTCTCTTGTGACTAATCAATGCCACAATAGCTCCCTTACGCAGTGGGACGGTGCCCTTTTATTAAGCAAGCACATTTATTCCACAAAGAAAAGCTGCCCTCAATTTTATTCTGTCAGGTAAATCTCTACAAGTCTTCCCATTTTCCTGAAGGTAGAAGCAATTCTGCAGATACAGTCCTACCTCAAGTAGATTAATCAGGGGAAGAGCATTTGAATGAATCCCTGTGGGAGCTTTTCAATACTCAGATACCCTTTTTAGCTAGCTCAAGAGGAGAAAAGCATGTCCTTCTTTCATCTGTAAAAAGAGTATGTTGATAGGAACTTCAGTGATGGACGGTGACAATTAATGTAATTAATGCTTAGATGTAGGATTCTGGAAAAGAATGAATCATTATTATCAAAGGTATTAAAAATAATTGTGAGGAACTGTGGCAGATTTCTACCAGTTTCCATGTTAGTGTTTGGATGCATCACATTGATTTTGCTGTGATTCCTTATACAGAAAGATATAGTGAGTAACGTTGCTGTACTGAAGAGTGGCAGATTAACATATTTCTTCCCTTCTTATTTCTGAGATTTTTTTAATGAAAAGAAAAATTTGTAAAATGATATAGATTTTTGTTGTTGTTATGGTTATCTTTTTGATTTTTTTTTCACTTTCAGTTTGAACTTATCTCCCCCCAGGATTTTGTGACACATGTAAAAAAAAAGTGTCAAAATACATAGGTTTAGGTTTGAAAAATCTACTACTGAAAGTGCTCCTGAATAATTCTTCTTCAAGCTTGTGGTCCTTGAACAAAAGATTACATACATTAGAGATGTATTTGCTCTCATGTGGATTGGCAGGAGTAAATCCTATTAAAGTTAATGGGAGGTAGAAGAGCATATGTGAAGAAGAAAACATCCCCAAGGAGGTAATAAAGATGTTCCATTTTCTGCCTACATAAAATGTTGGAGCCATCTAGAACTAATCTTGCTTATTATTAGGAAGAAAAAAAGCTTGAAAAACTGCTGGAGAGTGAAAATGCAAGATTTCATCTGTGTGCTTAAGTGTAACTAGAGAACAAAAGTAAAATTTAAATGATGCTTAATCCACATTTGTAGATTAAACATGCTTGTACAAAACTAAGATCAGAAAAACCACAAGCACGCTGTCATGGAAAACTAAGCATTATGCAGAGCAGCTATGCTTCAGGAAAAAGGGAGGCAATACAACTAACTCCCATTAATCAAGGAAATCCATCTATGTTTCTACTCATTCCCATGGTATCAGCCAATGTGTGTTTCTCACTCTGAACACATACATGTAAGATTGATGTTTATTTGATGAATATGTCATTATAAATGAGCAAACTTTTCAGAGACACACAATGCTTCTGGATTACACTGTCTGTCACTGACACTTTATTGCAGGGTTTAAAAGTTTTTATATTAGTCATTTTCCCTTCTTGAGAGATGGATCTGCAGTGGCAACAATATTTTATCACTAATTCTTTCAGTAAAATAGCATGAGCATCAGGCTGTCTCAACCAATTAAATATCAATTAATTTGAACCTTACACACTCGTAAGAATATCACTTCTGGACCAATCCGGTTTAAATTGGTATCTTAGCGAAGACTCAGCAAAAACAAGAATGTATACTGAATGTCTTGAAATGGATTGTGCTGTTTCCCCGATGGGGAAACTGGCATTTTCACTTCTTGGATCTTAAATAAATGTCTTATAAAATACAGTTTCAGTTTTTCTCTCTTCAGGTAGGACTGTGGACCTTTCCCATTTGTGAAGGAACTGAAGGTGGAAGGAGAGAGGAGATGAGGACTGCCATATGCTCATACTTTCCCAGGAGCTCATCAGGATTGCCTTTTGAGGAGGGGACATAATTTATATTAACTGTGCTTTCCCTACCCAAAGCTTTGAAAAGGAGGTGAGCGGCACTCTGTCACATCTAAACACAATAGTCCATCCCCTAAACTATTTTCAGACTGCCAGTTACATGAAGCATTTGCAAACCATATTTCACCACTCAAGAGATGGTATCTTGTTTCTTAATTTTTCATCCTATTTGATAATGTTTGTTTTTCTCTTGCAGCCACCCTCAGGAACAATTTTACTGAGGATGCATAAATGATCAGTTGGTCCCAGGAAGAATTCTGCCCAAGAATGCACTCCTCCTTTTCATCATCTAGGTCACTGAAGATAATTTAATGTAGGTTTTTAAATTACTTTCTTTTCTTCCTGAAATTTGTATTAAGGAAAAAGTGTCATCTCACTGATGTGTATTCTTTGTCAATCAACATCCCTTGTGCATGTGGTCATATTATTGTGTTAGTGATGCCATTGGTCCTCAGCAACTGCCTGTGAGAATGAATTTATTTTAAACTTTGCAAATATATTTGCACCAGCTGTATTCATGTAATAATTTTGAAAAATATTTCAGAAGGTACATTTGAATCTGAGGCTAGCATGAGGTCAAGTGGGTGATGTCATTCTATAGCTCTCCTAGTTTCCTGACTTCCTAAGCTGACCATATGTACTGACTCGTCAGCAAAAGAAACCTGGACTGATCCTTCTCGTGCAGTAAGTTCTTTCTCATTGCAATCCCTTTCCTCACTGGGAAATTAGGATTGGAAAAAACAACTGAAATTAACTTCTCCTGCCATAGGTGTCTTGGGGAGTCCTCAAACGTAGCTATTCTAAAGCCTTACTGTACTCTGACAATTTGTTTAATAGAGCAGCTGACTATTGCAGCATTGTAAGTCTAATTCAAGAAGTACATTGCTTATAAAACAGTGATAAGTTACTCTATTTCAGCTGTAACATATGCCAAAGAGAAATGAGGCAACATTGAAAACATTTTGTATTATTTTTGACTCATTAAATGCTTTGTTCCATTTTCTTACTTTCTGAAAAAACAATATTAAAGAATTTTCTATTTTAGAATTTAACAAGATAGAATCAATATGATTTATATTCACCTCATATGAGAGGTAGTAAACTATCACAAAACAGCAATATGAAATTTCCATAAGTGAATCAACCTCTCTTTTACATGTGAAGGTAAAATCATGCAGCAGAATCAAGCAACAAATAAAACTAATATATTTTATTGACAGAACCAAGTCATCATTCTAATAAAAGATTTCTAGTTGTGGTCTGTTATGGTGATAACAGGTCCTTTGGTTTTATAGAAACAAAATAAGCACTAATAAACATGAATTTGAGAAAACAGTTCCAAGAGAACAGCCCACTTACCTTCCTAGTTTATCCAGGTTCTTCCAGCACTAACTCATGTTTGGTTGTGAGCTATGTGCAATTGTGTGCCCTATAAGCTTTTTAGTGACACCTATATTTTTTTTAATTAGTAAAACCAAACTTCAAATGCATTCTGAGGACTTTAAGTGCTTAAAGAGCTCTGTTTTCTGTTCTTCATTTTAATAAAATGATTTAGTGCATTAAAAATTTTATTACTCCATCAACAAAACCATTTTGTCTCTTCTGTCTCAAAGATCAAGCACTACACACTATTCTATCTTTATTTCTATTATAAAATGTAACACCTCTTCAACACCTGTTTCTGTTTGTTATTAGGAGTGTTAACATAAGTAACAGTGTTTTATTTAGTCATCATTTTTTCAATTAATGTTGTGAAAATGCCAGTGGGAGTACTCTGAGCTCTTTTACCACATAACCACTGCCTATTGTTTAAGAATCTAGTAGAGGTTTGCAAACATATATCAATTAAGCATCACAATGCCATTTTGAGGGAGACTTGGTAAGAAGCATTATCCTTTTTATACAAATATTAAAGAGGTTTCTACCTGTTGAAAGACAAAGAGCAATTTAGTTCTAGACATGGAATTAGAAATTAATTGTCCTGTGTTCTAATGATTCTTTCACTATTCATTTTTTCAAGTATGATGGTGCTAATAAATAACAAACTAAATACACAGATAGTGGATGTCATGGAACATTCTGATTGTTAGTATCTATCCTTGGCTGCTTCATAGTACAGAGGTTAATTCAAATGTGCTGCTTTGGGTAACAAATACCAATAAGGGTTATGTTCTCTTCTCAGTATGTGTTTGTAAGTCTCAGTAATGATAATGGAAGTTATGTGCCTGCAGGAAAATGAAAGAAGAATTTATCTATCATGTCAATGATCCATGAAGTCAGAAGAAATTATGTAGTCTACTATAAAGGCACTGAAGGAGTCATTATAGCCTATTAGGTAAAAATTGTGTTTTTTAAAAGTCTCTGCATAGAATATGCATGTAGCCAATAAACTATGAAGCTCAGATGGAGTCCTTGTGTTATTACTGAATTACTGTGCTTCAAGATGTTAATCTTGAGCTGATATCCAGAGGATGAGCGTGTTGCTGCAGTGCTGCTGGCTGTGCACAGACCTGTGTGCTGGAGTGTGCCTGCAGCAGCCTGCGACTGTAAACCACTCTCAGCTCCTAGCAGAGTCACCAAGAGTAGAGAATGCTACTCATGATGTACCTAAAGGAGAGATTTTGGGCACTTCTGTAAGGAGCCTGCAGCTTTTTACAACACTTAGCACTGAGACACCTGAGACAGCAAGCTGATTTAAAACACAGAGACTGTGGTACACAGGCCTCCTAATGGAGAAGCCCTGCTTCTGAAGCCATTATGTGGAGTCATGAGCTGCTGCATAGCCAGGAGAAAGGAAATAAGGAGTCTTGAAGGGTGACTAAATGTCCTTTGTTCAAGAGTTGGAACATATTCTGGGTATATATATATGTATCAAAGGTGTTTTTTGTTTCTAACAACCTCTAGAATCTCATCCCTTTAGAATACCTGCAAAAGAACAGAGACAAGTGGGATGTTTAGTTAGTTGTTTGGTTACTTGGCTGAAGTTATGCAGCTGAGTAAAGAGCAGCAGAGCCAAGGATAAAATCCAGGTCTTCCACATCTGGTTTGTCACTTCAGCCCATAGGTCCCAATGGGTTTTTTTAGTTCCTGAAGAGTGTTCCTATCTCCAAACAAAGACTACTCTTTTCTTTACTGTGCCTCATGTATTCTGCATGTGAAATTTTGCAGTAACCCCAGAAACATTATGGGGAAGAACCTTATCTGTGCCTTTTTATTATCCTAACTACTGCAAAAAGGAGATGCTTGCATCTTCTTTTAGATACCTCATAGAGATTCAGCATAATTGTATCTGGGACCAATTTTATCTCTGGGGGAAGGGCTAAGTATCTCTTTAGAAGTTCAAAAACAAACGTCTTTGCAACATGAAAAAATGTGATATGTGATGTCGAAAGAGCTTGTTTCTCAGCAGCTGGCACAATAGATGTGAATAACAAAAGAACTCTTTTCTATGTGTGCTCTATATCTATGGGAAGGATATTTGGCTTCCATGCTTATTTGGCATGGAAGTGGTGTTTTTAAAGTCAGTTGAAAAACATATGCCAGTGCTTGCTATGGAGGCACAGTCTTTCCAGCATCTGAAAGTCCATACTATGCACTATTTAAACACTTTTTAAACAATTATATCTAGCTGCCAGTTTGTTTCTGTTAGCTGGTTGAACCTAAATGTTTCTGTTAGTGTATTTGGAAATCCAGAGAAAATATGGAGGCAGTTACTTTTACAACGTGTGGATCTCTTACACATTTCTGATGCCGTTTGTGTAAGATCTAATTCTACTGTAAGAAATTCTTGATGAAATAAATGTGTAGGGTTAACTTTCACCAACACACATGTGCCAATGTACTAAATAGTAGTCTAGCAGTGCTGTGCAAAGGAAGCTTTAGCAGTACTAAACCAAACCAGTACAAAAACAGTACAAACCAAAGGTTCACAGCCAAAAATGTCACTTGAATTCATCTGCTCTGGCAAAAGAGCTAATTGATGCAATACATTTAGAGAGATACTGATTAATTTTGACGTGTATGCTTTTCGACATTGGAAATCTGAAATGTATTCTTGTCTCACTACATTTTGCAGAAGACTTGATATTAAATTCAGCCAGGAAGGATGAAATCTATAGATAGTGTTTCTGATCTGAGACTGATAAGGTATTATTTTATTAATATAATAGATTTCACCTTTTCAAATCTGCACTTCTTTTTCTCATTTCAGCTGAGAGTTAGGCAGTTTTGCTCTGTGAGGCTCATCAGATCAATAATGGAACTAAAGGAAGCTTGGTAATGACTTACCTAAACAAATGTTGCACCCTCATCATTGCAGGTTAATATACCTATGACCAAGTGACTGCACAACCACCTAGAAGTGTGATGCATTATCTGAGAAAAAAAATTATATTCAAACTGACATGATGAGAGAAAAAATGGAGGCCAGGCAAAGAGAATAGAAATGTATCAGCATGGAGGAAGGAAGGAAGGAAGGATAGGAGGAAGGTGATAAGGAGACAGAAGTAGATAAGAACATGAAAGAATTAATGAAGCTTGACAGGAAAGAGGATGAAAATAGTTTAATAAGGACCTTCAGAATTTTAATTCCTTTTTCTGGTTCTTTTGTTTAGAAAATATATATTTAGGACCTGAGATCTTTAACAGCAATCAAGGCAGTAGCTGAAGTTTTAGCTGTTTCTATAGAGGGATACTGGAGTCTTTTTTGTCAAATGTAAAGGGGAAATCCAGAACACTTGCATGTGAGAAAGGATTGTGGACTAACTTTGAACACATTTTTTTCACTTATTTGTGAAATAATGCTTTAATACAATAATTTCAAACTTGCTACTGAAGGCTTCTGCTAGAGAAATATTGTTATGCATATATTATTTATGTTCACTCAATAGTGTAATTAAAGTTCTCCCCCTTTCAATGTTCATATTGTAGCCACCTGCAAAAATAGGGATTTGCCTGTTTAGCCAGCAGACAGGTTTAAAGTGAGTTATCAAGCCTTTACAAAAAAATCCTGAACTTTTGTGGGTCCATGACCTGGAAATATTGAAGAGATGTACTGATTGAGCAGGATGCTTGTATGTGGGATGCAGAGAATAGACTGTCCTAGTCTATTGTCCCAGGTTGCTCATTAATTAGGACTAGAGCAGTTTTAGGCTAATCAGTGCTTAGTTTTCATCCAATCTATTTTATGAAATTGGACTGCTACATGTGAAATCACACTGATATAATTTCAGTGTAAAAGTTTAATAATGTTTAGATAAAATGAAATGCAAACTGAATGCTTGTCTGCTATTCTTATTGGAATCATACTTTGTTTAGCTGGTTTTTTTTCCAAGTACAGAAGAACCATTCATAAAACTTCATCTAAATGTACAGATTAAAACACAAGCAAAATATACCTGCCAATATTCCACACATAAAACAGCTCAACAGAAAGTAATGCACTCATGAATTTAAATCATCCAACAGTCTTCAGCTGCATATCAGTCATGATAGCAAGTGCCATATCTCCCTGAATCCCTATCATGCATTTGGAAATTGCTGTCATTTATCAAAGCTGCAATACAAGTCAAGTTTTGGCAATAAATGAGGTTTGAGGGGATCTGATCTTTCACAGTGTGTTTCATTCAGTATCAACCAAAGACTGTGAGTATTTCCTGTTAGTACTACAGCTTTTGAAAGGTGAAGGAGAAATCAGCAGAATATAAACTGATAAGTTTGCCTGTGGTTTGGTACTACATAAAATTTTCTTTTGCCTTTGCTTTCCTCTCTGAAATAATAGCCTGTATTCCTCATCATAACACCCAATCTCCCCAGTGGATCACTGCATATTTGAGAAAAAAACACAAATATGCTTTCATCAGAATAATTCATATCCTCCTCAAAAACATCTCTTCAATTTTGAAGAGAAACAGATCTCTTCAATATTCTGGTCTAAATTTTTGATGTGGTCATTATCTTTGGATGATGTTATTCTTTGTCTTGTTTATTCTTTTTTATTGCATAATTTAAAGAATAAATTTTAAAAATCACTAAGTAATAGTACAAATGTAGGAATTTCCTCAAGTGATCTATTTAGATTGTGCAGTGGGAGCAGGAAAGGAATACCTTCTTTTGGAAAAAGTACATGAATCAGAAAGTATTCCTAACAACCCTACCTTTAGAAGGGATACTGGGGCTAGCCTAACACTGACACAAATAAGCAAAAATTGGAAAGACAAGGATTTGCTTGGGGTGTTTTAAGGCTTTTTTTTTTAAGATGTACAAAGGTATATTTTATGCTGCTTCTTTGCATTGTCATATTTAGAAGTATAGTTTAAATACTTTATTTTGGCCATGTGCCTCTTTTGTATTTTCCTTTCTCTCAAGCTGAGTCCTACATTTATACCCTTAGCTTTTCTCAAGAAAGAGGTTTGCTCAGTAATTGCCTTAATAGATGCATCGTGAAACACACTGATAAAGATTACTATTTATATTACTATTTATAATCCATTTAACTCCATGATACTACAATCAGATGATGGATTTCCTTACAGTGTCCTTTACTACCATGGCAGAGTAAAAACTAATTTAACCTGCCACTAGATGTCATTCCTTTTTCATGCTAATTTGAACAATGAGAATTTCTAGTTTAAATTTTCAGTTTAAAACATAGGTACTAACAGCAAAGAATCAATTTGCTGTATCCACACCTAAAATAATTTATTTTTATTGTTTTCACATACTAAGAGGATGTTGTAAACTTACTGTGGACTTTCAGCAGGTCTATCTGTGCTTAAAGGTAGAGGTAAAAATATTATGTATGCTCAAACAGCCTGTTCTGTTTGCATAATTAAGCAATCCACAGTAGAAGAGATTGATTCTGTTAGGTGAATTTCAAATTAGAGACCTAAATTTTTTATAATTTTGTTTAAAATATACTTCTATGTTTGTTCGGCCCCAAATCCTGTTCTTCTAAACAGAACTGCTTTTGCATAGTGTGTGTCACCTCTCTGCTCAGAACCAGTTTCCTCATTGTCTTTTCTCCCACCCTCTCTGATTTGTTTAGGTTCCCTTTCATGGCTACTGAAAACTTACAAAGTAAATTTGCAAATGCAATTCCTCAGCCTTTTTGTGCCTTGCAGGAGGTTTCATTCTGGGTAGTGACAGATACCTGTAAAGGCCCTTATTCTTTTGATTATCTGTGCTGTTTAAAAAAATGTAGCTGTTTCTTTTCATGTTTTAAGATGAAGATATCTGAGAAATCTAAGCAGTCTGTAGAAAAGACTGTAGCATTTTGTCTTCACAGAATACTCACAAATTCACTTTTTAAAAATGGGGGGCTTTTTGATTTTTGGATAAAAAAAATTATTCAACATTAAATTTATTTTTTTTTTTAGCTGCCCTCAAACATTAAGTTAAATACACACCATAAGAAGAACAGAAAAAAGTTTCACAATCTTTATGCCAATAATTTCATAGCCTTCAGCATTTATTTCACAATCTTTCATCAACGGTTCTGGGCTAGGATGCAGCATCAATATTTCAAATATTCTCTGAAATCATTTAAATAACATTAAATGTAATAAAAATGTATGCAGTGAAGCATGGAAATCTCATACTCTATTTTCTGTAATCTATGATCACAGCAGGGATGGTGACTTCTGGTGCTTTGTGGAGGCATGATGTGTTTGAAATGCGTAATCTAGCCCTTGTTTTAATATGTGCTAACATATTTTGAACAGTTTGAGGTTATTTGTAATAACCTCTTAGAACACAGAAAATTTACTGGGGATAATATTCTACTAAAATATTAAGATGTTGCATTTCCTAACATTACTGTTTGGTATCAAATATTGATGTTTTCTTTAAATTTCACCTTCATTTCCATATGCTTTATCAGACTGCAGACTGTTTATATGAAAAGTGTAAATCTCTGGCATACCTGTACATTATATTACTAGAGATACCTTTGATAGTTTTTTTTTCTTTGAAGATTGACAATATATCAAATTTAGACATAATATCAAGAAGATAAGCCTATCACACAATGCAAATATTAAAATTTAAATATTGCAGAAACCCTGTACAAAATTGCTGCTTGCTGTATTTGAAATATAAGTACTCTTTCATTTTTTTCCTCTATTATGGAAGAATTGCTGTTTCATTGTTGGGAAACATCTGTAAGCAACATAGAAATTGAATTTTTGTGAGACAAGAATTCTCATATTTGAGATTTCGGAAAAATCTAGTTCCTCCTTGGATTCCCTGTCTCATCCCCAGATCTGTTGTTTTCAGTGTTATTCCTTGCAGAATGGCCCTCGTGGGTCAGTGTTCAATAGATTGTGTTAGCACAGTAGTGGTACAAGATGGTCTGGGTCACTGGCTGTGGTTTGGCTCCTCTCTCCCTACCAGAATTGACTCTCCAATTTAATTGTTTCAATGTAGAAGTAGGAAATAGTCAATAATCTTTGGAAGTGCCAGATAAATAATGCTAGTGTGGAAGAAATTTTGGCATGATCAGAGGAATGGCCTCTTTATTGGCACATCCCCCTTCAGCACAAGTTCCTTTTTCTCTATGCTAGAGCTAATAGGTATTTTATGAGTCACTCTCCTGTCCTCTGTTTTGATTTGAGTCAGACTCTTACATGAGACATAGCTCGTACAGTGTCAGTAGCTGAACAGGCCGTAAATGTTGAAACCCCTTGGCTGGAGCTGTCAATTACCCAGAGAAAGGAATCAGTCCTCTCATGGCAGGTACCAGATGCTTTTGCTTGTTTCATCCTCTCCAGCAGGATTGCAGCACAGCTTTAAAGGCTCTGCTCCTAAAACTCCTTTTAGATTTCCAAAGGTGCCAGTATTACTGCTCTCCTCCTCTTGAACATTAACACTTCCAGCATATGCCAGATGTCATCTTATTTCCTAAGATCAGGCTAGTGGTGTTTAAAATAGCTCCTATGTACCTTACTATCTAAAGAAATTCTCTCCATACTCCCTTAGTATGAGTTAGCTTTCAAATGCCTACTCTGTGACCATGAATTATCTTTCTGTTTAGTAGTTAATGTCTTAATTAATATGTATGACAGAGAGGCATCTAATAAGTCACAGTGCTAGTCCTGAATGTTTCAGGAAATTTTCTATTATCATTTGGGGTAGTAGAAACTGGCCTAAAATATTTCATATTTTATGCTTGCAGTTTAAACAAAATGTCTTCTACTGATTTATAGTACAGAAGAGATATTTCCCAGCACAGCTTAATCAAAAGATGGAGATGGCTAATTCCCTAAAATACCAATCCAGTTCCTCAGCTGTGGCAAACTCACCTTTCTCTCTCATAATTAATTGATCTCATGTTGAAATGATAAGATTTCAAAATCTTCAAGAAAAGATATAAAAGGCAGCTGTCATTATGTCATTACAGGAACATATTTTTGGTTCGTGTGGAGGAAAAGACTCATACAGGTAAACTACAATGATATTCAGTTCCTAAGTATTTTTTTCTTCTCCAGTGGTTTCTCATATTTTATTTGATCTATGGTATAGTTAGATAAACTGCTCCTACTGATTTTTCTCCAGGTTTCATAGGATTTTAGGCTTCTTACAAGTTTATGTTAATTCTAAATAAAGACAAAAAATTTAAAAATACCCCCCCCCAAAAAAAAAAACAAAAACAAAACTAAAAACAAACAAAACCCCCCAACCTAGAATCCTTAATTAATGCTTCAAAATAGGGGTTTTACCCTGGACCAACATGGTTAACATCTAGGATGACCATTTTGTGTTATGGTGATCCTTTCAAAATTACTTTTTTAAAAAAGGAAAGAACAATTAAATTACTTGCTGTAGTATAACTAACTCTTGATCCTGAATAATCATGCTAGTTTGCAAAACGGCTCTATAATTAACATTCCTGGATTAATATTTTTGTTTTAAATTTTAATTTTAACATTTCTAATAAATCTGGCAGTATTGGCTTTAGCAACATACATTACTCATGAAAAAATATAGCTCTGAGTTTTAAGAAAATTCATACCTCTGCACTTCTAAAATAGAACAGTGATTTTTTCCTCCAATCAATAAATAAAAATAAAAGACATTACTATCAATTCTCTGAAACTGCAGAGTGTTCTTCATTTTAACTGGAGATCTTGCACAAGCTTATTTTGTTTAATAAACCAGGATGAAATTGTTTAATCCTAGACAATCTAAACGTGACGTGAAATGATATTCTCAGTTTATTAGGTAGACTCTAAAAGATGAAGATGTAAGTTCACAAAGGAAGTACTGTAGGTAATTTTAACAGCTTTTAAAGCAAGTCAAGTTTTTGATAACATTAGGGAGATGAAAATGTATATTTCTTGAGCAGAACGCCATATCAGCATATTTTTTATCTTTGGTATAGGGAATCAACTTTAAAATCATCAATCCAACATAACATTTATAGACAATATGTTGAAGAAAGTAAAAACATTCCAGTTTAGAGAAGTAACATGTGTAGATTACCTGAACAGTTTAATTTCTTATTTAGTATCTTTCCAGATAATAAATACTGTTTCAAAAATACTATCATAAGTGTAAATATTTTGTACACTGTAAAAAATCAGTTATTATCTTGTAACCTGCTACAAATCATGTTCTGTTCTTCACTGAAAGAGATTTGCAGGGTTATTTTAGACAGTATTTTCACTGTTGTGATAGTATTAAGTGATTTTTTTTCATTTCAGAAATTTTCTATAGTAGAAATCAACTCCCAGAGTTATAGGTCACCTTTTATATTTTCCATATGTAGAGAATTATTACATTTGTTGTGTTATGAAGTCCTGTCTTACAGAGTAATCATGCAAGGACAGATTTGAATGAAATGCCATTACAAGCTGCAAAAAAAATTCTCTGGCAGGATTTTATTTCATCTGACTTTTGATGTGTAGAATGTGGATGTATATATCTGAGCTATTCATCCTAAGCCTCTTTTACAGCTGATGAAGAGGAAGAGGCACTTCCAAGTGTGATTCATACAACAGTTTTTGGATATTTATCTTGGTATAAAATGAGCTGCCATCAGAGTGTCTATTTATGTTCATTAGCTGCTGTGAAGAGAGCAAAATCACTATCTCTAATGTAGACATGTGCATTTCTTTTCTGTGGCTCCAGCAGGTTTTGCATCAGATTTTCAAAATGCGAAATCTTTCCACAGTGCTGAAAAGAAAAACTGGTAAAGCACATATGTACTATATACAGGAAGAGTGCTCCATCACCCACAAGTTTCCCATAAATTTCTGTGAGAAAAGCTGTATGTTTGACATTGAGTTAGGTGGCTATAATGGGTCTTTTTGACAGCAAAATTCATAAATTTGAAAGATCTGTCGTAGACAAGCTATGAAAACTTTCTATATGCCTTTGCATCAGCATGTGGCAGAAATAGTCCTTTGTGAATCTGCCTCAGTTTCACACATGTAAATTGTGTGGGATGTTAGGGGCACTGCTTCCATCAGTCAGTCTCATGTAATGAAGTCTTTTTGTTCCTCTGACAGAATTCCTCTTTATGTTGGTACATGACTTTTAGGAAATCTTTTAATTTTTTTTCAGTGTTCAGAAGAACAGAACTCAGTCCATGAAAGCATATCCTGTGCCTTGGAAAAACACAGGTGCTTTCTTCCCCTATATATAGACTAAAAAAGCTGGAAAACAAAAAGGGGAAAGGAAGGAAACACATCATAAGCTTCCTTGTGCTTTCCACTTCTCAGATGCAGCCTTAGAATCTCAGTCAGTAAGCAGCATAGTGCAAATGCAATGGCTGTTTTTTCACTCTGACACTTCACTTTTTTTTTTTTTTTTCCTATGGTTTCAAGTTCAGTCTCATGCTTTCATAACTGGCAGAAGCTTTTGGGGCTACCTTGCTGCTGCAGAAGTCTGTAGTACAACTATTGCAAATTAAAGACATGTAAGGCAGTGCAGGGCTGAGCCTGGAAGGAAATCAAAATTTCCTTCTTGACCTTTTTTCTTTCAAGACTGTTTAAAATAAGCCCTTGATATATTTGTATTTAAATATATCATTTTTTAAATCAGATCATATAATAATTTTTGTACATAGTTAAGAATAAAAAGTTATTATATTTCTCTGTGTGGACATTTATTACACAGTAAGCTCTCTCTTTAGGAAAAGTGAATTTAGTGTACAAAACAAAGCCAACGTTCACTAAATTCAATTCTTAATATCTTAACTTCTCTTATTCTGAATGAAGCTAGCATGCAATATTTTGTCCTAGTATAATAGTCCTCCATAGAATTTTTAATTATCATCATAACTTAATCCTACCCTTTCAGCTTGCAAAAGTATAAAATATAAGCTCTGAAGCTTTTTCTACATGATGATTAAAGTATACAGTACACTGATTATAATTCTAGTCTGGAGGAAATGTTAGATGAAGAATTAGGAGTACATTCCCCTAAATTGTCAGTCATAACAAACTAACAGATATTTCTTAGGTATTGTTGAGAGAAGCATGAAAATATCAGATAGCAGTGTCAACTTCTTCTCCTGCTGTCAGTAGCTATCAATAAGTATGTCATAACACATTGTAACCTGTATTGCAAAGCACGTGTTATTCCATAATTGTGCCATTCATACTATTATGCCAACCTTTCTTTACAGGATATGGAACTCTAAAATATGAGAAAAATAACAAAAGGTATGAAAATTTAAGTTTGTGGAGGATCCAAATTCCCTCAGAGATCAGTTATTCTGTAGTAGTAATATAAATGCCAAAAGATCCAATAAATAATACTTCTTGTTTGAAAGTGCTGAGTTAGCTTAGAGCTCCTAGCAATATACAATGTGCTGTGTAACTTTTTCCGTGGTTTGCAATAAATTTGCAAAGTAAGTCACTGGAATCTGGCAGAAATAGAATGGATTAGATGCTGTTTCTTTGTTACATGGAACACAGACTTGTGTCATTGATAGCCTTCTTTTTGTTAGTGTGCTGCCATGGTAAAAAAGAAAACAGGCATAGACCAAAAGAATAGCAACAAAGAATGAACATTCATTTCCTGAAGAAGTCCTGTTAATATTTGCAGATCATTTTGTTTAAAAAGAATAGGTATTAGAGAAAAGTTAACAGATACAAAGCCATTAATCTCTCACTTCAACAAAGACTTCTATTAAGTCAAGAGAAACATTTGGCATATGCTCCAACTGACTTAAAGAAATGTGGAAAAATATTGAGAAATCATATTCTAGTTTATAGTGTGAATTTTCTACATTCTCAGGTGACAGGAGAACATGAAATATGTCAGAAGAGTTCCTGAAGAATACACATTTCTGAATTACTTGAGAATTGCAAATCAAAATGTGGTTCTTTCAGATACCACAGAGAGAAAGTTATCATCAAATTGCCTACTATTTTCTCAAATGCCTGTGTCACTTAGGGTAATCCAAGTTGATGCTTAACCTTAATTTTCAATTTCAGAAAATCAAGAAGATATCCTCATCTGATTATGAGAGCAGAATAGGAAATACTTTCCATTATGAAAATCCTGCCTGAATAAATATTACAAGCTGAAAAGCAGCTGCTAATCTGACTCTGCTCTAAATCTATGAAGGCAACCATGGAAAGTAGTCTGTCAAGGATACATTTTCTCCACAGTCATCCACTTGCCACAGACTGACAGGAATTATTGATCTCACCTAACATGATTCATGTAAATGTCAGATATACAGCACTTTTCCTAGCTTCCTCTATCTTCTAAGAAGAGAGGCTGGCCCTTCAGGAGGACATTCCCCCCAATTCTCAATGCTGAGATATGTTCTTGGGTGTTGGTGTTCATGACTTCCTCCATCTGAACTGTTGGGATGACTGTCACACGAGAAGGGTGTGTCACCTATTTTTTCCAAGTACCTTTCAATAGGAGGAATGGCCCAAATTTTAGGGGAACTGATGAAAAGGGCTCTCTTCAGCTTTTGAAAAAAAAAAAAAGGAGATTTTATTCAGCTTACAGTACATCCTCTTTGTCGTCCCTAGGTAAAATCCCAATTCAGTCAAAACTGAAATACAGGGAGTTAGTAGTGAAGTTACCTAGTAAATCCACACTAGGACAAGTGAAAACCTACATTAAGAGAAAGTATGAGGTATAAAACCTACATTAAGAGAAATATACCTCAAGATTCTGCATTTTATTGGACATAGGTAAAACATTTAACCTCAATCAATTTTCTGGTTTTGAAGCTTAAGTGATTAAAAAGACGAGTTTGCGAAGTAGCTCAAAAGTACCTGTTCTGGTTTTTTTTTACAAAGTTTCACACCAGTTTTTTGTAAATGTTAGAGGTTGTGACTAGCAATTTCTACTTTTCCTGCACTCCAGCAATGATGCTGACAATAATCTAGAGAGTTTCAAAATCCCATTTATCCACTCTTGAAAATAAATTTCAGGCTTTTTTGAGTTGCTCAGGCGTATTTGATAATATTAATCATCCTTCTCATGATCTTTTATCCTCCTTTGGTTACTCAGGATCCTCTAATTGTTCAAAAAAAGCACACTTACATTATAGCATATACAATTGTTTTAATTTCTTGTCTGTATTTCCCAGTTGCTCTCAAGGTTATTGTTTCCCTGAGATTCTCCTTGGGGTTGGTGTTTCCCAAGGTACTAAGGTTCCCCCAAGGTTGCTGTTCCCTGGGAGTTTCCCCTGGGTTGCTGTTCCCAGAGGTAATAAGGTTTTCAGTCTTCTCTTTGCCCTAAGTGTTTCACACCAGAGGTAGAGACGACAAGTTGAGTCCGCTGGTGCACATTTCCAAGGTTGTTTATTCTTCATTATCTCAGTTCTTTTTCAGCTCTGCCAGGCCTCCCTGGCAGGGTACCTTATCTTAGTTCTTTCTCAGCTCTGCGAGGCATCCCCAGCAGAGCAGGACACGCGGCAGACTGGGCGGATCAGAGAGCCCCGCACCTTATGTACAGTACCCCTGACCCAACCACTGTCCACAATGTACTTTTTATTTACAAAATTTTACCAATACCTACTACCTATGCTAACATGTCAGTTCTACTCTAAGCCAATCTCTAAAACCCAACTCAGCACAAGATGGGGGACGAGAGCAAGAGCAAGGAGGACAGGGGCCACTCCCCAATTCCTCCATCTTGCCTCTTCAGCCCCATATACTAAGAATCCTAATTTCTATATTTATATTCTATAATAAACCATCCACTACCCATTTTAAATTCTTAGGATTTGTGATTCTTCCTGCATGTGAGTGTTCACTCCCATGGACAGGAATCAGAGTCAGTGTCCTCCTGGGATCTGTGTGGGTCTAACTGACCCCCCTGTACAGATCCCAGACCCCCCTGTCTGGTCTCCAAACCCTCCAGGGTGGCCAGAGGGGTGTTCTAGACTCCAACAGTTGCCAATCTGAGATATATATATAGGAATAAATACAGCTCATGGATTTATTATATACATATATATATATACACACACATATATATGGATTCACATATTCTCTGTAATATAGTTGATGGAAGAGAAGTATTCAACCAAGTTGCAGTAGAAATCAAAACAGTACATGTCTAAGGGGAGAGAAATTAAAATCTAAATTCATAGCTCAGTGGAGAGTATCCTTGTGTACAACTGATAAACTTAGAGTACCCTATTAAGATTTTTAAATATTTTGTATTTACCCAAAATAAAGATCTTAGTGGGTTTAGGACAAAGAATTTCTTCTTCCAAAAAGACATTATCAGCAGATATTGGCTACCTGAAGTGGAACATTGGCACAGGCACAAAGACCTCAATTGTTTGATAGGCAGTTCCACAGCACATTAAGCCAGATTTTTCTGGTCTAAAGAACCTCTTAGGAATTCTCCACCTCTTAAAGAGTGGTAAGGTTAAAAAGGGATAGTACTTTATCAGCTTGTGAACTGCTTTGACAGTGTACATCAGTTTATCCCCTGATAACCACCAAAGACTTTTTAAAAATGTCACCATCACTAGAAAGTAATAATCACAAAAGTACTTTATGTTCCTGCTTTGATGTTCTACTGAAAGGCACTATGAAATTTACAATCTGTCACAATTACACAAACCCAGGAGAGTTTATTGCTCTTTTAGGACCGGTGAGGTTTCAGGCATGAAAACCTCAAAAAAGGACCCACAAACTTGTAACAAATTTGATTTGTATCAAATTTGAGACATGAGTATAAAATGTATCTCCACAATACAGTCATGTACCTCATAGCTGATTTTAAATTATTAATTTGTCTCACTGTATTGTGGCTATTTTCAAAGTGCCAAAGAAAGGGCTAGTAACATTTCTGTGATGAGAACAAATGGTGAATCGGGACATTTTTCTTTCTTTTTCTGACTTCTTCTGTGAGGAGAGCTGTCTACTCAGCTTCGTGTATCTTTCTCCATCTGTTGGCACAGCTGTGTTAACAATGTGTGAACAAGGCAACCAGTCCTTCACCCACTTTGTTCCCCCTTCCACTGACCCTTCTACCTCCAAAAGCTTTCCACTGGTGCTTGCTTTAAGGCAACTAGCACAGAAATATAAAGACATTTGTGCCTGCTTCTCATATTTTTATTTAAATCTATTCCATCAGATTTAGTTGTTGGGTTTTTTAGTTAGTTTTTTCCCCTTTGAACAGAACAAAGCAATCTGAAAGAAATTTCCTAGTAAAACTGAGCTAAAGAGAAGTATTAGCCCCTAATGGCCCTTAATGCAGTATAGTTTAGTACTAAATCACTCATTACTGAGGAGTCTGGACTGCATTCAGTACACACATTAATTCCCATCACTTATCTGCTCTGAAGGCACAACACCACAGTCATGAATATTTAGATTTTTCTCCTGTTCTGTCTGTTTGTGGACTGAGTAAGACCAACAGGCCTGATGAGTTACAAGCCATTGAAAATAATTACAGCATTTCTTCCACACCTCTTTCCTTCCAGTTCAAGTAGATTTTGGAGCACTATTCATATTATTAGAACCCAGGTATTATTTTAAATCACCTTTTTGTTCTGCAAAATGATAATCTCACTTCAGATTTCATAAGGTATTTCTACCTGACATGAATTTCTGATGGCCATTTTCTGACAAGCACATAAAAAACTTAGTTTGAAGACTTTATTTGTGTTAAATTGGGGTAAAATCAGCTAATGAATTTAAATGTGCTAATGATTAATTAAGAAGTTGATGTGGCAGACCTGCAAAATAAGGCAACTGAAGAGGCCTCTGTTCCTTAAACATGGGATGATGAAAGATTGTCAAATCCATTGTTAATATGAAACCCTGTGTTGGCTTAATATAAAATTTAATGCTTGATTTACAGATTCATTATATATTCAAGCTAAAAGAACAAAATAATGAAATTACAAATGTCCTTGAAAAGGAAAAGAAATGTCATTTAACAATTTGGTGGTGTTGCTAAGTTATTAGAAAGCCCTATTTTTGAGAGTTTTAAAAAGATCTCATGACAATGAATAATAACTAGAGAATGAAAATGGTATGTAAAACTCAGTGTCAATTGATATAAAACATGTGAAAAAGTTCTTAAAAATCTATGTGCAATACTGGACTAAATATACCTGAAATAACAATTTCCATTTAGGCAAAATAATAGAGTATTTCAATAGAAATATACACTGCTGAGCAGGGAGCAGCAAAGTAAACTAAATCATAAAAAGTGAACAGGAAATAAACAAGAAAATGACATTCTACCATTGTAGAAAAACAATGTCTACATCTTGGGACTGTTTGTATTACTGCTTCCTCAGACTGGGATGGCAAGAGTAGCTAAACAGACAGAGTAGCTTCAGGGTGAGAAGTTGCTAAGGGGATGGCATAATTTATTCTGGAAAAAACAGTTCCCAAAAGAATATGAGCAAAGTCTGTAGAAGGCTAAGGGACATGAAAAAGCTACTCAGATATTTTAAAAATACCTTTTCATAAACCAGAAAGAACTTGTGTGAAATTAGGCTGATCCAGAACAAGTTTGTATAAAATTCTTTGACGTGATACTTTGTGGATGCTAAAATTTTGATGTAGATTTTGAAATTAATTGAATGAATTAATAGAAGAAAAATTCCTCACCAGCTAATGAGGTAACAACTGTCTCTCTAGCCTGGAGTTTCTGAACTTTGCTAGAGGCTATACAGGGATAACATCACTGCTTGTCATGTTCTTATATCTGCCTCTGATATCTGCTATTGGCCACTGCCATAGACAGAGTCTATGGATACACCATTTTTCCTGATCCAGCTTGATCATTTTCATATTAATTTCTTCTATCTGATTAAAAATATCTGCTCTAAGTCCATAAGCTTAGTCCTTTTTGGTTTGTTGACATCACTAGAGACAGCTTTTCAATCAAAAAATTAACATCCAAAGTATAAAATTTAAACAAGATTTTCCCAGCACCAGAAAAAACCACAATTTTATCAATTATTTTGCTATACACCATAAATATTTATATATTAGTGATCACAAATATCTCAGCCAAGGTGGACCCAGTTCTAGCTGACAAAAACAAATGTATGATTTTGATTTGAAGCTTTTTAAATACCTAGACACAGGTATTTGTTTCCCAGGGACTCCACTGGTGTTTGGTGCTATGGAAGGGACTGAGGGGTACATTCCCCAGGTAACATTTGGCCTTTGCAGATGTATGGGATCCTAATCTCTCTATGGATACTTTCGGGCTGACAGAGTTACTAGAGCTTTCATTTACATCCACTTAAAACATGTATTACAGTTAGGGCCCATAGCCCATCTTCCCACATCATCCTGAGAAAAAGGGCTTCTGAAAAGTGATTTTGCTCACATCCTGCCTAAGTACCACAATTTTTTTTGCCAGTGGAAGCCAGCTGAAGTGGGACCAGAGGAAACACAACACTTTCACCATAGTCAGCACATATGTAGAAATGACACCTGTATGCACACCCAAGTCAGGACTCTTAAGGCCTTCCCGTGCCCTATAAGTGTATGTATGTAGCTTGATATATATGACTTCTCCAAGGCACTAAATTTTTGGAGAGTAGGCTATATTAAGTCCCAACTCACAGGCTATTTTCCTCTAAAACTCCTGTCTAAATAGATCTCAGTAAGCCAGACATAACATTACATTCACACTTTATGTAGGATCATCTTACTTAATTTCTGTGGTTATTTTACTGAAACTAGGCAAAGAACAGCTTAGAGACCTCAAAATAATTTGACACATTGACACAGTGATTTGAAGCAAGAACTTCATAGCATGGGAAAAAATCCTTTGGTAAAGAAATCAGAAATCAGTCCCACCCATAACATCTCTTTTTGTTCAGGGATGCAATTTGTTTACATATTTTGCAATAAATATAAAATTCATTTTCTGTCTTGCTGACATTTCTATCAGCTCTATTCTGAAAATAGTACACAGTCTTATATTTTTGTGTAAGAAGACATACAGTAAAACTCCACTTTCAAAGTCCTTTCACTCATTATATTTATAAAACCTACACTGAGCTGTGACTGAAACCTATGGGCTCTTTACCATTTCTTAAAGGCAAGCTGGATCAGGTTATTGATTCATTCTGATTAATATGTATGATGCTTCTGCGGTTACAAAGCTTCTTCAGACTTGTTTTTGTAGCTGACTGCAGGAATAGAACAAGAAAGATCTGCATTTCTTTGCACACCACTCCACGAACATTATGTCCATCAAGTTTTCCTTCTCCACTGTCAGATCTAAACAAAGCCCTTCTGATATGGGATTACTGATGCTGGCATTAGCCAATCACTTATAAAACCAACTTCAACATCTTAAAAGCAACTTTAAAAAATGAAAACAAAACATAGCTTCAATTCTGGATAGAATATTGATCATTCTGTTTTATGCGAATGCCCAAAAGCACGATTCCAACCTGCTTTCACAGAGAGGAATTTGGGGATGTGTGTTACTGCCCCAAGGCCTGTTTTCACATACTGTACAGCTCTGACTATGAAGTGTTGTATAAAAAATATTTAGTTTTGCAGTGCCTTAGGGGACTTACTTTTAATGGAGTCAATGGGGAACATTCTGTATTTCTCCATTAAAAAGGGCACAGTTTTTCTGAGTTTATAAGTAGCTGTGTGTCTCCTTTATTTAATATTACATAGACATATGCTATCACTCCGTTTCATTCTTCTGTGTAATGGTTATTTGTATTCCATTGTTATTAAAGTAGTATAGATGCAAGCATACAGTATGATACAGAATTATTAAAGATTACACAGATTTAGAATTTCTAACCAGTATCACTTCATCACCCTACAGACCCTACAAGATGCCTGCAAGCAAAAATGAATTTGAGTCCTAGCATTTTCCATTAAAATTTACTCAGATAAAGTAGACTATAGTCATTAGTCAAGTTTCTACATATTATGAACAGGTGGTGTTTTCAATCTGCCCAATGTATTTTAACACACCGAGGACCAGACTGCAATACTCTCACCCACACTGGGAATCTTTTTTTTTTTTTTTCCATAAATGCTCTTTATCCACTGGAATTTGTTGTGGAATAACAGGCCGTAGTGTTTCATAGCTTAAGTGTAGAATCGCTTGGCCTATATGAGATGTTGGTATTTGGATTTTTGATTAGCTCTGTGAAAAATGGTATATTTTCTTGTTGCATTGCTCTGAATTTGTCATTATCCCCTCCTCCCTCCCTCATATTTAAGGGTAGATGAAAATAAGGAGCCCTACACAGGACTGTAATGGCTACTTACAGGCTAGGCAGCCCTGCCCACCGATCAGCTAAGGGATAATATCTGTGCTACCCACTTATGGGTATGTCCCTCTTACCATCATGCTGTGGTGGTTTGGGTTTCCCATTGGATGGAATTCCTTGAACTCTCTTCTGCCAAGGAGTATTTGTGTAATTTTCAGTTTTGCTTTTGCAGCTTCTCAGGTCACATTTAGGGTGGTTTTTTTTTTTTTTGTTTGTTTGTTTGTATGTTTGTTTTGAGGTAAAGGAGTAAGAGGAGGTTGTTAGTAGAATATGGTTTTATCCTTAATAATCTGTGTGATGCTTTTTCTTACCTCTCTTTTTCACCTTGATTTTTGCTTTCGTTGTTACATTTTGGCAGGCAAAGAAAGGGATGGCATAGTTACCAAATCTTTGGAGTAAAAGAGGGTAGAGGAGAATGTTAATGTAGGAAATTCAAGTTTAGAATCATGAAATCTGAAAGAGAAAGAGGACTCAGTATGGAAGAAACATTAAATGCATAATTCCTGCTAGTGACACTACTGGAATTAAATGTGAAACCTATAAGGGAATTTGAGAACTGAGATGTAAAAACAGTACTAAATAACCCTTACAGAAAAATGGCTTGTAATTTTGTGATTGGAGAAAACCTCAGGATGCAGCATTATGAGAACATAATACTGGAAGTACAATCTTTCTCCTCTGAGAAATGCACATTAAGGAACTAACATAGATAAGGTGGGGAAATGTGGTGAAGTTGCCTCATCAAGAGGAGGATTATGAGGCTGAGAGACAGGCTTCATTTCCCATGACAGGGGATAGAACACAGTGTGAAATAACATGTTCTGAGCAGAGAAACATATTATTGGGACAGGCAAAATTTAGACTGTGATCTTATCCTTACTTGCTGTGATTACAAAACCCTTTAACACATTTTATTCTGTACAGTGAAGATGGATGTAGAGCAGGCACCTAATCCTGAAAATTGTGTGTTAGGATTACATACATTAAAATGGAACCATTAGATGAATAGAGAAAAATATTAAACAATTTATACTGGCTTTCTAGGTTAAAGCATACACTTATTCATCCCCATTTGTGTCAAATAAATAAGCGTCAGTGTTATTAGGAATCAGATACTAAGTGGCTATAAGGTTGTCCTGAACCTAAAAGTAAAGATTGACAAAGCATCGACTTCAGAAAATTTGAGACATAGAAAAAAATAACAATCTGAAGTATCCTATCAATAACCACAATGAAAATCAGAAGTAATCCCACTTCTACGAGAAATGTTAGACCCAAACACTGCCTTCTAAGACTATTGCCAGTTTTAATCCATTTTTATTAGTAGGAGTTTACTTGGATCATAATCAAAGTCACTGCTGGTGTAAGTGTGAAAATATTAAATAATTTTAAAAGGAATAATTTAGAAGAATTTACTAGTAAAGTCTATACTTAAACAATATGCTGGAAATAAAGGAATAATTTAGTAAAAAATGAATGTTTTCCATAAAATTCTTGTTGAAATCTTTAGAGTTAGTTGCATATTCATTTTTATATGATTTTTATGAGGCTGGAAATTGTTGCTAAACTCAGGGTAGATTTAAAAGATGTATTGCATTCTCTGCTAGGATATAAGAAAAAATAAATAGGGGTGCAAGACATTTGCATCACTTCTCACCTCCCACAAGCAGACCAGTGCCCAGCCTGACTCCAAGCAGCAGTGTGTTTGGAAAAACCCAACCCCCAATTTCTTCATTGCTGGACATGATATTATAAGGCTTGGAATTTGCTTTTGGTAATTTTGGATCAGCTGCCCTGATGGTGTCCCCTCCCATTCTCCTGCTTACTTCCAGCCTTCTTGCTGGTGGTAAGGCAGAGTGAGAAACTGAGAAAATCTTATTGAATTGCTCAGCAATAACTAAAGGTTTTGTCTGTATCAATATTGCATAGTCACGGATTCAAAACAGCACCACACTGGCTGTCTTGAATAAAGCTGACCGCCCCCCAGCCCCCCTGCACACTCTCATTGAGAAATTATAACTCTGCAATGGCAGAGGTGTTCACCTAAGACATAAAAAGCATGGGCACCAATGAAAATTATTACTGATGACAGTCATTGCCATACAAAAGGGATTCTCAAAATACTTAATGCTAAATGGCAGCTCTTAGGAGAATTGAATAATAAAAGAGCTAAACACAGTCTTTTGAGGGTTTTTAATAGTCTACTCAATTTTCATTTTGTCACCTTTATCCTTTCTTCCTTGGAAGATATATCTTGGTGATAGAAGTCTTACGTGCCATGTGCAGGAGGGTAAGGGATTAACAGGGCAGATCTAACCAGTCTTCCAGAGATACCTGTCCTTGATTGCCTGCTCCTCCCTCCTGCTGGAGCTCCTTCACAGGTAGGGGGACAGGACAAAGTGCCTGCCCATGTCTTAGCTGCAGGGTGCACAGTCTGTCATCTATCTTAAAGCCATCTCTCCATGCCACTTCAGTTAAGCTGTAGGACACTGTGCAGACACACCTGAAGCACTGAATCCTTCCAGAGGACTCTACTGCAGCAGTAGTAATTTCTAAGACAAGGAGTCAGAGTCTCCTTGGACTGACAAGGTTTCACAAGTTCTTCTGTGACCCTGTATAATACATCAGAGTAATCATTAAGTTATCCTCACTTTCTTGGTGATCAAAAAGGTTTGGAAAGCATTATGGGCTGTTTAATACAGTGTGATTTTCAATGCTTATGAAATCTATTAATTTGTAAAATAAGTTATGCATTTCTTACAGCTTTGCATCTCTTAATTCATCAGTTGAATGATTAAAGTTCATGTCAATTCTCCTATGGTAAACACGCAAATCAAATCTTTATCTATACTTGAACAAACAGGACTACATTTGTCCTTGCCTAAAGGGATAATGTCATTGCCTTGAGCTTGCATCTATCATTACCATCAGTTAATTAGAATGAAGAAAAGCTTTAAATGTCCTCACCCTCACTTATCATTCAGAAATTCTTCAAGCATTACAGCGACTGTCAATCTCTTCAGTCCTTCAAAAATACGTATGAAAACTATTACAAGTATTTTTTCAATAGGTTCAGCAACAGGAAGTAGTGAGTCCTTTCTGTGCGTTGACATTTGAGACTTACCTAAAAAATACTTTAGCAAGCTCCTTTTTATCTCACTTGCTCTGTTGAAATCTTTGTCTTGGGGAGGTGGAGAGGCTGTGCTCTGATGCTTCAGTTACAGACATAGCCAAAAAGTTCTGATAAACAAGGAAATAAAAGCATACCGATACTTCATATAAACCATTATTTTTTCAAGTGCCTTAATAAGACAGCTCTGTTATTTAATGCAATAATTTGTTTTAATTTTGATATTATTCATCAAAATAAACAGAATTCAAATTCTTGTTCCCTAAAGTCTTAAGCCACAACTTTGCAACAGTTAGGTCTGAGGAGAAAATGTTTGACTTTCTTTCACAGAAGAAAAGGCATACTTTCAGTAGCAGTTTTTCACAGCTCTTGATTTGTTGTGGATAAATGTTTTCTTTGGGCATGCAAGAGGGTTGCTGAAAAAAATAGTATGTGGTAGAAAAGTATGGGTGAGTGAAACAGCAACCAGCTGTGGAAATGCTAGCTGCTGGGAAAAGGCAGCTACCATACAAAATTAATTTCCATTCTACACAGGGCAAAAATCACCTCTGGAAATTATATCCTATGTGTAAACTCTGTGGGTGTTCACATATACACATAAAATGCAGCAAACAAGAGACTTGCTTATAAATGCCAAATCATCGTACTGTGACCCTAGTGGTTTATAAATAAATGCTTGATTATAATCCTTGAGTGGGTTTCTGGGAGCAGAGAACACTGAAAGTTGTTTTGAGCAACCTTTGGCCTCTGTTTGCAGTATTCAATAAATGAAATGTTGTACACATCAACATCAAACACAGCATTTCAATAGAAACCCACTTTACCACGAAATCCACCATAAGAATCACTCTGTTTTTGTATATTTTAGTTTTCCTTTAAAATTGAGGAATAATAGCATTTTGCAGGAGTTGTGTAACAATGATAATTCTCTAGATACAGAAAAAGGACAAGCTGCATAAAGTAGCACTGTTTTTTACTGTTTTTCACTAGCATGGCTGTACCTGGAAGAAAAAGCAGAACTTTTCAGGCTTTCCAGATGCCATTCAGGTGTAGAAGTAACATCGTTCAAGCTAAGCATAGGCTGGGAATAATTGCTCTCAGTTTGACTTAGTTATGTTAATAAGAAAATCCAAGGAGGAAAGTAGGTGTTTGGTATCTATGAGACACAGGGGCAAGGGGAAGAATCAATGTTTAGGTTGCTATTAAAGGGAGACACAGTATTGCCTTCTACAACTAAAAGCAGCACAAATAAACAATGTGTCATGAAGCCAGTGTTTCCACTAAGTCAAATGGTTTTGGTGTCCAGTGAAATAAAGAATTATAGTTCGGAACCTCTTTTGAGGCTGAAATTGTTTTGAGTTTATGGCTCTTCTTAAGCTTGAGAGGTGAGAGATGGTGAGGATCTTTAGTGAAAAGTGTCCCTTCCTCCTGCTGCTTACCAGCTGTGTCAGCCCCTACATGCATCTGTCTGTGAGTTTATTCTGCTCTGCAGGAGTTGTTTGGCTTCATTCACAAGAGACATTGTGATGCATCACACAAAATATTTCTAAAGTATGAACACCCCTAGCTCTTGTAGGGATGGAGTGGACCCTCCAGTGGTATTGCATATGGGTTGAACAAAATTAAGACAATGAAGTTAATTTTCCTTCTGTTTTCCAGCTTAGTATGAAAACAAAGATAACATTCACAAATTACATTAATATCAGAATCTTCAGCTCTTTCTTGTAAGCAGAAATATTTTACTCATTATGTATTTCTCTAAACAAGGTGGCAGATTCTGCCCAACTTTTTTCATTTGAGTAATGTGGTATTTTGGTAGTGGTGCAGTTTTACATATCCAGCCTAAATTTGAATTGACTGTTTTCTCCATTATTTTGTCCATAACATTACATTTAAGGAAAATTCTTGATATTTGCTAAGCAGTTAAGCCAAAGAGAGACTGGTTTATGATGACTGATGTTAGGCTTTATAGCATTTCTGTACATGGGATTTTTCTTCACTGGGAGTGCAACAGACAGAAGTTTCTTCAAAAGACTGATTAAAATAAAAAATGCTACAATTCTACAATTTATAAATAATAATAAACAAGGACTTGCTTCATATGAACTTTCTGACTGCTGTTTTAAACCAAATAATTGCAATTTTCTCTTTTAGCATCACATTTTATGCTATCAAACAGCCATCTCAGTACTTGAGAGGAAATAACATAGACGTGTGAAGTATTATTCAAATGCAGTAAAACACTTGTGCCCTGAATTAACTGAAAGAACGAAGCAGATGCAGTATTTCCCAAAAATACATGCTATCTAATCATATTGACCTAATAGTTAAATCAATACAGCAATTGAACTTTTCAAGAGAATGACAAAGAACAGCTAAACCAGAGCACCTTGGAACATTTAACAGAACAGAACAGAACAGAACAGTCTATTTCAGTTAGAAGGGATCA
This sequence comes from Prinia subflava, assembly GCF_021018805.1. NCBI lineage: Eukaryota > Metazoa > Chordata > Aves > Passeriformes > Cisticolidae > Prinia > Prinia subflava. The sequence continues at coordinate 46,185,659 of NC_086250.1, forward strand.
GTGACCATCTACTACAGCTGCCTGACAAATTTAAGGCTAAGTAGAAGTTAAATTATGTTACTCAGGGCATTTTCCAATTGTCTTTTAAACATCGATAGACTTGGAGTATTGACCACCTCTCTAGGAAGCCTGTTCCAGCATTTGGCCACCATCTTAGTAAAGAAATTTTTCCTAATCTAGTCTGATCCTCTCATGACACAGCTTTGAACCAGTCTCATAAATCTTATCATTGAACCCCAGGGAGAAGGGTTCAACACTTCCCTTTCCCGATCTGCCATCCCCAGCAAGGCACAGAAAGTCATGAGATCACTCCTCAGTCTCTTTTTCTCCAAACTGGAGAATCTCCAAGTCCTCAATTGCTGCTCATAAGACATTCCTTACACCACTTTTACCAGCTTTCTTTCCTTGCCCTGGACACACTTGAGTGACTTAACATCTTTCTCAATTGGTGGGGCCCAGAACCGTGCACAGCACTCAAGCTAAGGCCACACCAGTGCTGAATACAGCAGGACAATCAGCTCTTTTGGCCAGGTGGTGATGCTGTGTTTGATGTGCCCCAGGAAGGAGTTTGTCTTCTTGGCTGCCAGGACATGCTGCTGACTCCCACTGAGCCTGCTGTCAGAGAGCACCTGCAGGGCCCTTTCTGCAGGACCTCTTTCCAGCTGCTCTCTCCCAATTCATATTTATGCCTGGTGTTATGCCATCCTACCTACAGAATCTGTCATTCAATAATAAATTTCATCCCATTAACCATAGTCTAATGGTCTAATCTATCTAGATCCCTCTGCAAGGCAAACAGCCCTTTCCCCTTGTGAACCCATGTTGACTTTGATCATTGCATTGTCCTTTAAACGCCTTTCAGCAGGACCAGTACGATGTCTTCATAATTTTTGAAGAAAGTAAGATTAGAGTAACAGGCCTGTAGTTTTCTGAGTCCCTTACACCATTCTTGTAAAGTGAGAAAGCACTGTCTGTCTTCCAGTCAGCAGGAACCTTCCCAGACTCCCAAGACCTTGGCTGATGGATGATGGAGAGCGGTCCTGCAGTAACGTCCATTATCCCCTTCTGTACTCCAGGATGAAATCCATCAGGTTCTATGGACTTATGAACATTCAACTAATAAAATTTCAGTGTTCAAAGCCAGTCAAAAGTTCCCACAGTCGTGGTGCTCCACCTCAGGTGATCAAGCAGCCCAAGGTCTACCATTAACATTAAAAACTGGGGGGAAAAATCATTGAATGCTTCTTCATTTTCTTACTCCCTGTTGGTCAGGTGGTCATCTTCAATAAGTATGAGACTAATATTTTCCTGAAACCTTCTCTCACTATTTACATACTTTAAAAAGCCTATTTTTGTTCAAAATAATTCCACTGTTTTGTGAAAAAGAAAGTACTATATGTCCCATGAGGATTTTTTTTACTGAATATTCATTAATCTTTCTCCCATTGAATGAACAGGAGGGGTGATAATTAGATAACCCAAACAGAAGCATCTATATCTGAGCTTAGGTCCCTTGTACCCAGTGGATATCTATGTGTTTTCAGAGTGAGATTTGAATTATAAACTACCTATTCCAAAACTATATAAACTGTGCCCTAAAAGTGCCTATTTTTTCTACTAGCTATGAATGGAAAATAGGATAATTCACTCAACTGAAGAGATCTACAGTATCCACAGCAAGAAAAAAAATTATTTTCAGACAATTTTTTCCAGCCCAGAATTAGATACTTTACTTCCATCTCTGGCAAAACATCTGTAGAAAGCTGTCAAACTTGGATATAAGTGCAGGGAGAATTATGGAGTTAGATCCTTTTCTGCTGCCTTGCTTTGGGTCCATTTAAATAACTTTTTTTTCAAATCCATATATTGAGGTATTTTCATGAGTGAAGTTCTCAAGGTATTTGATGTAGTCAGTGCACTCCTTGAGAGGATGCAGTACCTAGAGGCACATCCTGATGTCTCATGCTTAACATCATCTTACTCCTCTGTTGTTCCATTACAGTAAGTACATATATCCATAAAATTAGGAACAATTTAAAATGAGTGAAGTGTCACAGTTTGGCTCCTATTACTTCCATTCCTTTATGATCTGTAAGAAATCAAATTCCTTTTCATGGTGCTCTGCAGTGTCAAACACCTCTGTTATAGCGTAGTGTTTATGTAGTATGTGGGTTTCCTTAAATGATCCAAAATAAATTTTATAAACTATTAATGTGCTGTAAAAGTAATTTGTAATCTTTCTTGACATTTCTTGTTGAAAGTGTCATGCAGGTAAAGGTCAGCTTCCAAACCTTGCCAATAAAATTCTCTTCAGAAGATTAAATTGAATAATTTGCAACAAAGTAGCTGCAGTTTTTTATTATATCTTAAATGTTATGGTGACACATAAGAAATCTGCCCAAGCAATTCCATTGTGTAAATCCACAAACGCCAGTAGTTTCTCTTACATTTTCATAATCAAATACAAATCTCACACAAGGAATAAATGTCGGCTAGTAAATTTTTGAATGTCATAAACATATTCATGAGTTCTAGTCTAAATATTTTAGTACATAATAAAGGGAATAGATACAGCTCTTACCGATAAAATACAGATTTATGTCAAAGCAAGCCCCTCAGTTTTATAACCCTACTAGCAGTATTTTAAATCCAAGCTGAGCTATGATAGGCAATAAATTGTTAGTTATGCCATTAGATCATGCCAGCTGCACCACAGTGTTAATAAGAGATGACTGTAATTGGTGTAATCAAACACATTAGCTAAAAACTGCAATAAATATTTAAGTTATGCAAAATATTTAAGTTATGCAGTTGACATTTTTAACTTAATTAGCACAAAGGCTCCATTTCGATAGCTGATTTTGTACTGACTATTGTACATTATTTTAGATTTCAGGTCTTTTCACTTGCCTTGTAGTGCAGGTAAGGCAGTGACCAACTCTTATCTTATGAAGTTAGCTCTGAATTTCAGTGATTAAATTAAATTCCGTGGGCAGACCCACCATATACATAGTTTAAGCCTGACTTAAGGGTAGTCTGCAAATGCAGATAAACAAAAGAACTGATAGATCATTTCTGAAGAGGATTCATAGGGCAGCCTTAAACAAACATGTGAGATGATTAACAGACTACCAGGCATTCTGGACAGAATGTACCTCACAGATATAGTCACTGGTATCCTGCCAAAACTGCATGCAGTAAAAGAAGTCCCATTAGGAAAGAGAAATAAAATAAAACCTGAACCTGTCCAGATGGCTAAAAAAGATCATATTGAATAAATCCAGAGACCAGCAGACTGGTCTAACTATATGGCTACTGTTTTAAAACTAAATTGACTTGAAGATTGAAACAAAATCATTCAAATATGGTCCCAGTAAAAGGTCATTTCAATCTTAAGAATGCAGATTATGTCCAGTATTTTACATGTATCAAGAGTACCAGGAATTTCTTTTTTTTTTTTTTTTTGTGGAAAAGAACCCAAGGTACCTTATCTGCAAGGACATTAGTAAGACTGATTTATATTTTATTTTATACTATTTTTTATTTTATTTTATAATTTAATGTAACATAATATCATCTCGCTTTTTATTTATTCTATATTTGGTCATCTGTAGGGGGTTAGTATTCTAACAATTAATATATACTGACAATATTGAGAAAACAGTGGATGGTTTTTATATTTATACCATCTAGAGATATTTTCCTGCAGTGAGGGTACAAATTATTTATTTGGCCCTTGACAGAGGTCTGCTAAGTCCAGGGACCAGTGTTTAGTCATTGGTAAGATAAAGCCCTAATGGCAAATTTCTGACTGGCAACAGGCCCTATGGGAATGCACTGAAATTCCTCTGTCAGGTCAGTATATCAGAATGGTCAAAGAGCTGCCTCCCATCATGTTGCCTTTCAGCTTGCATCAAACAGACACTTCTGGTGCCTTGTGGAGAGGTGTTGTAAAGATGACATGAATCATAGAATTATAGAATAATGGTTTGGATTGGGAGGGATTTAAAAAAATCTTCTAGTTCCAACCTCTGTGCCATGGGCAGGGACACCTCTCATTAGACCAGTTGGCTCAGAGACCCATCCAGCCTAGCCTTGAAAACTTCCAGGGATGAGACATCCATCCTTCTCTGAGCAATCTGTTCCAGTGCCTCACCAGCTTCATGGTGAAGAATTTCTTAAAGTAACTCTGAAAGACATTGAGAGACCTGCTAAACACCTCTGAGTCAGAGAAGGACTGGCTAGCAAACCTGGACATATCTGTTTTAAGGTCTCATAAATTTCAGAAAATCTCAAAAGCAGAAGAGAGTTAAGACAGTTTATTTTTATTTTTGGGATACCCCAGATGTGTGATATGATGGACCACAGCTACAAGATTTGTTATCAGAACCTCTCCCTGCTTAAGAAAACTGAAATGTTTACCATCAGTAACTGTTTTACATATTTAGAGTAAAGAAGTTTTCCCTTCTGCTGTCTCTACACTAGGTAGAGACAAAATTTTCTGATTTAGCTGTGGTTTGTTTGCAAAGAAGAAATAGTGTAGTTTTCTCGGCATCCAAAATAGCTGTGTGCATTAGACACATGAGAAAAATCAGCCCAGCTTCTTTAATCTGCATGAAAACTACCTGGACAAGAGGCGGCAGAAATTCTCCACAACATCAAAAATCAGACTGATCTTATTAAAACCTTTCATTGTAATTGAGAAAAGTCCATTCTTGATACTTAGTAATTCAGTCTACACAATAACCACATATTTTATATTGACTATTATATATGTCTACACAAATTTACAGGAACAGGAGAAGTGTATAATGTTTACATTTCCTCATGCAGATAAATGTTCTGTCATTCAGAACAAAACTTTTTACAGAAATAATCAGAATTATATGAAAGTCCTTGAACTTTTTTTTCTGATATATTCAATATTTTCAAGCATTTTTCTTCTGCAAGGAATAAATTATCCACTAGAAATTTGTCATATAAATCCTTTCACTTGTGATAAAACAAGTCAAGTCATTTAAAATTAAACTTGTTTCTAATGAGTCTGTTAGTGTCTCTTTGATAAAGAATTACCTAATAATTTTGCTGCTACTCTATAAGTGATTACAGGTGCCACTGTACAACTTCAGTATTAAAAGTCATATTGTCAAGTGGGTTTAAAAGTGCCTATTCTCTAATACTATGATAATTCACATATAATGAACTAAAACAATTCAAATATGAAATTCTTCTCAAACCTTAGTATAAAAGTTAATACTCTGTTGAATCTTTGGATATAGAGTTTATATTTCTGCATTTGAAGTGGCAGAAGTATTCCTGGAAATATTAGTAGTTACAGTCATAAGTGGAAATTTATTTTTGTATTCTTAGCAATTTGGGCATGAGACAGAATTTTTAAAGTAAATGTTCAGCCTGAACCATTTTGAATGACTTTCTGTTGAGTTGGATCTTTATCTAAGAAAGAATTTTTAAATTTTGGATTACTGCTTAACTGTTACCTCACTGATTAAAGATTGCATTGGTGCATGAAAGACAGCCCCATATTCTGATCAAGAACTTGGTTTAAATAAGAATGCAAGAATCATAAGACTATTGAAGTTAAATGACTTTGTTTCATTTTGTTTATTTGTTTGTTTCTGTATATGATAAAGCAGACATTCAATGTTTTATTTAAAATCAAGAACACAATTTTATGGACAAAAGTTTTGTCTTATACTTGGATGGTCCTGGTTGAATTTCCTTTTTTTTTTTTTAATGAAACAAATTCAGAGAAAGTGAGTGATCATGACCAGTGGAGCAGAGCCGGGTACCAGCAGGGAACAGATTATTAGAGCTCTATGACATAGGGAAAATGAGTTGTTAGCATCTGTGTCAGAGAGGTCAGGGACAACTGAAGACACTATCATCACTGCTCTTTTTAGAAGAAGACCATTAACACAAATTTTACACAGATTTATCTCCAGGTATGATCTACACTATCCACTATACTAAATATGCAAATGAAAAATATGTATGGGATCACACAGCTTCTGTGTGCTAGAAAAGATTTGACACACAGAGTCAATAATGGACAGTAGCATATTTTTCAAAAATAACCACTGGCCTACCAGACCTGATCCTCGGGGAGTCTGCAAAGACCATCACAAGAACAAGCTGAACACTAAAATCGTAATTCCAGCGTGTACGTATGAGCTCAAGACACATGCCAGTTTTATAGTATATTAGTTTTCTCATTCCATCCCAAACTCAGCTTGATGCTTCTCATCAGTACAGAGAGAATTTAAAGTTATCATCTCACCAGTGGTTCGGTTCGGTCTGTGGGAAGGGAAGTGAATAGTGAAGCAAATCTGGGAGAGAGTTTATAAGCAATCAAAGAAGCATCTGCAAAGAAAATTAGGTGTATCCTAGGATGTATCAGCAAGTGTAATTAAGATGTCAAGAGAAGTGGTTGACAGCTGGCATTTGTGAGACCACATCTGGGGTATTGCCTCTGGTCTTGCACTCCACAGAGCAAGAAAAACCTCGTGCAGTGAGGTCTGCAGGAGGCCATCAGCATCAGGGGATGGAGCACAGAGGTACAAAGAGAAGTTGTAAGAAACAGGTTTGTCCAGCTGAAAGAATAGAGGGATAAAAGGTACTATTTCTGCTTCTTCAGCTATCTAATTGGACTCTTCTCTGATTGGAAAGGTTAGAGACAAAGGACACAACTTGGGCTTTGGAACTTCTGACTAGAAATAAGAACTTTTTGTACCACGAGGGTGGTCAAACAGTGGAGGAGGAGGATGCCCAGTGGTTGTGATTCTTCATAATCAGAGATAATGTTAACAAGACCGGGCAAGGCTTTGAGAAACCTAATGCAGGCTTTCCCTAAGCAGGAGGTCAGACTAAGTGACCTCCAGAGGTCCTTTCCAACATAAATTATTCTGTATTTCTATGGTCCCAAGGAACTCAACATGGTGTTTCTATTAACCAGAAAGGGATGCATTGGCAATAGTAAAAATCTTCTATCATTTTGCCTATCTCTTGTATAGGCAAAATAGAGCAGCTGGACTTTATATAGATCTCTTTTTTTGCCACTCTTATTAAAAGTCTAAGCCAAACCAAAAATGTCTTCACTGAAATTGATAGGCTTTACTATGTTAAATATCATGAAAAAAAATCGCCTTTCTGTAAATTTTGTTTTACTTGCAACTGTATAAGCTGCACAAAACTAAAAGCTCTTGCTTTTTAGACCTTTATGATATTATTTTCTTGTTTTTATTATCAGTATTATTAATATTGTTATTAATATAATTATTAATGAAAAATTTAAAAAGGAAAATAGTATCTCCTCTGTTTTGCAAAAATATAAATTATGTGTATGTGGATATATAATTATTTGTAGAAAACATTTTCAAATCTTGAGATGGAAAGTGCTAAATAGATTCAGACTATTTTAGATACTGTTAGTATTTGTAAACCTGACAGTGTCCCAGCAAAAGGACTTAAAAAAGAGTGTATGTCTTACATATATTTTTATTTTTATTTATAACTTTAAGTCTAAAAATATAGGGCACAATAAGGATTAGGATATTCTAATGACCAGTCCATCCAAGATATTGATATCAAGATAAAAATATTCGTTAGATATTAAAAGCTAAAATGAAATGAAACAGAAGCTTAGAGCTCAACATAATAAGATATTCCACAGAAGTGAAAGACAAAGTATTGCCAAAGACATAATGGTAGAAAGAGTAAGTTACCTTCTAAAATGACAAGTAGATAACCCTTAGGTTAAATAATTTCTGGTTATGCACAATCTTTACAACAAACACTTGTTTCACTGTGTGTTTATACCCAGATCAGGATTTCAACATCACGTGTCTGGTGATGATGTTACTGCTTGTCATGTTTGGTAATTTTGTATTAGTGTTTGAATGTTTTGGCTGCTGAGTTTTGTGTGAAATACACCCTACATAGTGAACAGTCTGGGAGAGCTGCCAACAATAAATTGCAATAATCCAACCTTGATTTTGTAGAGGCATGAGTCAAAAGCTTAGCATCTTGCTGACACAGCAATTGTCTTAACCTTGTTATGTTCCTGAGATGGTAATATGAAACCTTATCAATATTGTTGATGTGGCTCTCTGAGGAAAGCTGAGGGTCAAAAATTACTGGAATTTATCGTGAAGATCATTTCTTTCAGGATTCCGCTGTCCAGATGCAGAACAGTGATTTAACATTAAATTTTCACTGGAGTGAGAGAGCAATAGCCATTTGCCTGGGGAAGCACAGCAGGATACAAGTAGAAGCCAAAAAAATTATATGAACCCCAGCAAAATTAAATAAAAGCTGGTATTTACATTTTCATTGATGACTATCTGTTTTTAAGTTTGCCCTGTAGGTTTTAGCAGATCAAGTATAGATTTCAAATCTGTTCCACATTCTCTGAAATCAAGTTTCCAGCCTATATCTGGTCTCTTACAGTTAGTGCATCATAATGGTGTGGAAAAAGGTCATATTTTCTTCTAAAGGAACAGTCTGAGATGAAAGCAAATCAGATGAATCTAGACATTTTTCAGTAATAGATATGTTATAAATGCCAATACAGTCATCCAATTAAAATTATAACAATTTGGTTTATTAAAAAGGATCGAATTACAGAATTTCGGGGGAACCACTCACAGCGGAGATACTTGACTGTTTTTACCCGGGAAATGTCAAGGGTGAACCGGGACGCAGTACCTGGCCGACTGCCATCCCCCCTAGGTTCACGAATTGGCCTTGTTCGGGGCTTAGCTTTTATACACTTTATCCCACCTCTGGCAAAAATTTCCTCATAGTCCCTTTGTGTCCGAGCTAGTTATTCAAATTCATAGTTGTCTCCGGCTTAGCTGAAAAGAGTCTCTCCTCTGCTGCAAGGTGTCAATTCTTGGTTTCCCGTGAGTGTATTGACGCCCAGGTTTATGAATGGTAGAAGTTCATCTCCAGAGATGTGGATGATGATGGTCCTCTAATGGTGGGGTTCCGATGCTGGGATGAGGGTGTTGGCTGAAGATAATGATCTGACGACTCTGCCATCCAGGGAGGAGAAGACTGATAGCTTATCTTAATGTGTCCTCTCCTGATGCCAAGGAGACGGCCTGGTTTTCCCATAAATCCTTTGTCTCCTTTCTGAATGTTAAATTCCAGGGTGGTGCCTGCTCTCCGTCCCAGCAGATTTTCAAGGCAGATTGAAACTTATATTCTCATATAATATATATAGAGTGATTATCATAGTTTTAATATGTCATAACCCATAAGAACATGAATTAACATCCCATATTTTTCACAGATACATATAGAGTTGTAGCTTCTTAACTGAGGTTTAGTTTTAGTTAGTTAGTTACTTAGATAGTCATAAGGACTGCTGTCCAGAGAAGTGACCCATGCTGGGGCAGATTGTAAAGAACTGCAGCCCCTGGGAAGGACTCACACTGGAGAACTTAATTGAGGACTCCCATGGGAGGGACCCTCTTCCACTTAGGAGGAAGGAGTAGCAGACACAATGTGATGACCTGGCTGCAGGTCCTATCCCAGTCCCTGTGAGTTACTCAAGAGGGGCAGACAGAGAAAACTGGTAGTAAAGTCGAGCCCGGGAATAAGGCAGTAGGGGATGGGGAGGGAGTTTTTAAGGTTTTTCTTTTATTTCTTGTAATCTTACCCTGATTTGATTAGTAATGAATGAAATAATTTTTCCCTGAGTCTGTCTTCCCTGTTACAGTAACTACTGAGGGATCTTCCCCTCTCATCCCAACCCAAAAGCCTTTTGTTCTATTTTCTGTCACAATCCCACTAAGAAAGGAAGTCATAAAGCAGCTTTGTTGGGCACCTGTTATCCAACCAGGGGCAACCTACAACAACTTTGCATTTAGTGTTTGTCTTTTTACATCCCCATAGCATTGGATAAGGATTTAAAGGTTAGGGATCCTATAATTTCACTCAGGTTCCTGTTAATCTGTGTGGAGGCAAGTGCAAATGGGAGCTAACCTGTTCTTCACTCAGTTTCTGCAGTCACTTCATTGAATCTTCCCAATGTTTTCACTCTCTGAAAGCTGTCTGCCTTGAAAGATACAGAATTGTCCAGAGAGAATATTTATGCTTAGAGGATCACTATCCTCTCCTGTGACCCCAGTCCTCTTGGGTTTCTAGACATAATAGAGCCAGAGCCTGGAAGCTCCCAGCAATGTCTATCCTGTGACAGATTAGTGAGTTACTGGGTGGCATGTCTGTTAGAAGGTGACTGGCTATGTCTCTTTAGGGACTGAGCACCTCCTTAACCTGCTTTTTACTTTCTGTAAAAACACTGCCATTACAAGAGGCCTAGCAGACACTCTGTTCCTTAAGGACAGTCTAGTGTGGTCTCATCAGGCTTGAAGTGATATGTTCCAGGCAAACTGGATGCATCCAGGCTCTGCGACAGACAAGCTGTGGGGAAAAGAGTGGAGAGAAAATGATGCTGGCAAGGAACCAGACTGCAAGAGTGACCTTGGCACAGACACAGATAGCACTTCTGACTTACACCATAAAGACCTTCAGATGTGATCAGATAATAGATACGTTGATTGTAAACAGAAACCATTAGAGAATGACAAAACTGCTTTCAAGGAAAAGGTTCAAAAGTCATTTAGAATAACATGAGAGCACATTATTTTAATGAAAAAGCCATGTAGTTACATCACATTTTCTCACATCAAAGAAACACAGTCATAAACTCCTGAGATGGGGTGGGGGCTAAGGTTTTCAAGATGAAATTGAAAGTCCTCTCCTCATATAGAGGAACAAATTGCTCCTCTGTAGTATTGAGATCAGAATTGTACAAAAAGGCATTTAGAAAAGTCTTTGCAATCACTGGCTAAAATAATTATTGTTTTCAAAGGATGCAAAGCTTGAAAACTACTGACTATCTTCCTGATTTCTTCTCAAGATAAGAAAGATACAGGAAGAATTTGGTTGGCTCAGAACAATTTGCTTCATCTCTGGTGCTACCCATTTCTGGGCCATGTTATGAGAAAGCCACCAGATCACTGTACAGGGAAGGAGGTGACTTTGTATTTTGCAAAATAATCCTCCTTTAGAAAAGGGGAGCTTTTCTTACTATTGACGTGGTTCATCTTTGCTCCACTGAACTAATTTAGTCCACAGATTAGAGATGGCAGACCTCCTTGATAGCAAGTGAGAACTTTACACTGGCAACACCATTCAAGTCAAAAACTGAGTTATAAAAGAAAAGAACTTGATTTCAGGCACCAAAAAATTATTAAATTATTTCAACTGCTGTTGGAAGCCACACTGTAGAGAGGTTCACATGAAAGACTTCATTTACGTGGAAATAAATTTGGAGATTTGTACAGTATGCAAGAACGGTTATAAAGAATTCATTTGATATCACTTTCTAGGAGACCTGTGAAATATTCCTGTTTACCTTTTGATTTGAATTGCAATGCCATACTGGTGTTAGATACACTTATATGACCATTTTAAAGGAATAGTCAATCAATATTTTTTTGTTCTTAATTAGTTACATTTTATCATGCCCCTGTGTGATTTGGTAAATAAAAATGAACATAAATGTGTTAGAACTTTGTTAAACTGTAAACTTGCTTTACTTCTTGGTTACTGGTTAAATAATATGGAAAGCTTCTTGAACAAGGCCTAAACAAGCAATGCTCACCTACCTTACCAAGTCAGAGTGAGGGAGGATATGAATTCTTAACTTCTCAGCTTTTTTGTGAAAAAAATCACAACCAGATGCAATTGGTAGGAAGAAAGAAGCTTCAATCCATAAATCAGAAGGATCAAAAAACTATCTGTCTTTTTTTTTTTTTGGGGGGGGGGAGGGTGGTTTGTTTGTTTGAATAAATAAATATATAAATAAATGAATGACTAAAACCCATTTTACCTCCAGAAATACTGGAAACACACAGGGGTAAAATGACATAATCTTTCATCATTGACAAGGTAATTTGTTGACCTCAGGTCAATGGTTGGATAAAGCTTTGAATTGTGCATTACAGCCAGTTACTTTACATCCAGTCTACAGATACAGATATCATCTCAGAACAGCATAGTTTTTCCATTTTTTAATAACTGTAAACAGTAATTCAAAAAATATACACTTATTTCCATTAGTACTTTTCAGGCCAAATAAAACATACATATGTATTGCATTGGGTTATTTCATGTTGTATCTTTTGACTGGTATAGAATTCAATAGCAAACTTGCAGACCAATATTTCTTTTAATTCATTCTGAAAGTTGTGAGAAAAGGGAATATAGAATAATAATGCAGAACAACCTGTGTTCCAAATATAGCACTTTTTTCAACTTAATGTGTTTGCAATTTATAACTGATTTGGGATAAAAGGGGATAGCGTCAATGATCTGTTAGAGTATGTGTTGCCAGTAAGCTGCCTCCCAATTCCCACTCCCTGAATGTGTTATAGCAGAACAATGTCCCCAAATGCTGGCTGGAAAGCCAAACTACAATTACTTACCAAGCAGAGAAACTACTGAGATAGAGTGCAGCATTTTCTTTGATTTTTGTGGGAAATTATTAAAGATCATAATAGAAGTAGGGACCTGTTATTAGTTAAACTATCCAAGGATTACACGTAATTCTTCCTGTCTTTCCTTCTGGAAGATATTCTTCATATTTATTTTGACTTTTGTAACACTGCTTATAAAAGAGAATCCCTTCTAAAATAGTATTCCTGCAGTCAGTTCTATCATTCCAGTAAAACCAGGCTTTCCTAAAGGTATTAGCAACTGTAAAGACTGTGAGCAAGAAGTCTGCTCTGCACACACTTGGATTATGTACTGTCTTTGCTCTAACAGGCAACAGGTCGTGGGTATTGAGATAATTGGGTCCCCAGGGTCTCCAGATACTGAGTGAATAATGTCTCAGTATCTAGGGTCTCTTTCTCATCTGGAAACAGAACTGAAAATCATTACTGGATTTTCTTTACATTTCCTGATGGGTTTAATAAGTCTGTGCTACTGTACTACACTTATAGTTAAGCTGATATATTTCCAGATCTTTGCACAGTATTTTCTTTTCTGTGAGAATATTCTGTAGTGACTCTCAATTTGAGAAAGACATTCACAGCAGGGTCACACTATTGCAGTAGGATCAGATGCGATAATGAAGGGAATGTACTCAATGTACTCTTGGAAAGATCTGCTGGTGCTGTGGATTTTGGCAGGTAAGAGAAAGCAATATTATGTGGAACTCAGTGTAGTTTATTTACTAGCACATAATCCACCTGAATAGCTAATTTCGGAGCCTGCAGAGTGCTTAGACACGTTTGTTAAACACACCTTGATGCTTAAGCTTTTTCTCCTCTTACCTTTGATTGAGGACATTAGCCTCAAGAAGTAATTTATGGATTTTCTTCTCTAATTCTAATTAAATGAAGGGAGGATTTCCATTGTTCTTTTATTTTTAAACTGAAGTATGCATCTTTACTTTCCAGATGATTTTGTGTTTTGGTTTTCATGAGATGTCAACATCTCAGAAGACTTATGGGACACTCTTGGCCTGCTGAAAGCCATCTTTATATAGTCACTTCCTACCTGCCCCTCACCAGGAGACTCCCATGGCTCTTGTCCCACCAAGCTGCTCCCTTCCCTCTTGCTGCACTGTGCAGGGAGGGAAAGAAGTATGAGAGACGTGCCTTCCACCTGATTTGTTCATACCTTTCTTTTCAATGAAGGAAGGAACCCCTTGTTACAGTGCTGGTTTTGACTGGGATAGAGGCAATCACACTGTTAGGTGTGACGGAACCCTGCTTTCCTAGGGACAGCTGAACACTTGCCTGTCCATGGGAAGAGTTGAATTAATCTCTTGTTTTTCTTCTGCCTATGTGCTACACTTCTGCTTTACCTGTTAAACCACAAATTCTCTCATTTTTACTCTTCTAATTCTCTCACACATCCTAATTTTATGGTTTAGCAAATGTGTATTCAGTGATAAAAATGGATTAGAATACAGATTTGAAGGCAGAAAGTAATGTGACATCACTGTGACTGGATTTTGGCAGCAAAGCACTTGGTATGTCTTTGCCAATTTCTGACACTTCCTTCAGCTTGTCTCTGGTTAAAATCCACAGATCCTTCCAAAGGAAGTTTGCCAAAGAGGAGTGCTCTGGTATGCATTATGGACTTCCTGCACCGAGGGAACAGCTGATCTACATGGCAGAACATTTAGGTGTGCAATTATAGACACAAATGCTGTATTTTCAAACACTTGGATGAGTCTGTCCTGTTGTTTTATCCTAAGGGCTGATGAAGGAAATAAGCTTGGGTGGATGCTACTTGGTGAAATTTTGTCTTCCTGAATGGATGTAGAAAGCTAGCAAAGCACTGGCATGGTCTGGGTATTACAACTTTGGAGGGTAGAATTTGACCTGTAACATGCAGGCTTGTATTCTCTGTCATAAATCCTCCCATGAATCCAGATGGGAATCTGTTTCTTTGGAGAAGATGGTGCGTGTCTGTACATATAATTTGTTTTTTCTTTCTTCTTAAGAAAGGAACATTCTGCAATCCAATAAAGCTGTTAAGAGTAAACTCTGATCCTCGCAGTTTTCCTTTCTAGGGGACCCCAGGGAAATAATCACAATTGTTTATTTTTGTTTATTATTACTAAAAGTAGCTTTTACCTTAAAATCTACTGCCTGGTAAAGATTGTGTTGGCTCTTTGTATTCCTTTGAGAATCTCAGACATAATCCAATTCCACTTCAATCTACTTAAATACTGTTAATCAAGAATTAAAAAAAGGTAATTTCTGTGATTCTTTTGATTTTCTTTCTCATTTCAATTTTCAACGAGTCCAGTGTCAGCATAAAGAGCAGGATTAAAATTCAAAAGAATTTGATTTTTTAAAAATACTTTTTATTTTGTAGGTTTTTTTTACTTTTTATGTCAGAGTAAGACTCATTCTGCCTACAAATGAGAAGTCTATTTGCTTAAGTTAAGGATATGCAGAAATAAACTGAGGATTTAGGAAGTTATTGTAGGGCCCCATTATATTCAGCACTACTGAATTGGTTATTGTGAATGAGATTAAGTCTTTTCCCTGTTCACACCATAATCACTGATACAGACAAAGAGGATCAGTCTCCTGTCTCTGCAAATGAATTAAAATTAAAATATTCTAAAAGCTAAATCTTTCAGATCACAGGAAAGAAACACTGGCTTTTATACAGTGCCTGTATTCTCTGTTGTATTGTCTCTGACTGGGAGCAAAGATGGTAGGTAAATCTAATGTTAGCTGGAATCCCTAAGTGTTTTGGATATTTTCTGTATCACTTAATCTAGCAGGCAAATCAGTTAGTATACAGTTGGAAATTAAACCATATACTTTCACATGAAAAAATACCCTAAGTATTTCTTCAACAAAGAATTTTGAACTTTCCTTTTTGAGTGTTCTGAGCAGCTAAAGTAGGAATGATAGTTTATAGTCTAGGCTTTGACACAAGAATATTTCATATTTAATTTCCTGAAACATGCATTCCTGCTCTTGATGGCATAGAATGACAACAAAATTAAGTACAAAGGCCATGGATATAATATACTGCTCCCATAGTCCTGGAGCGGTCTCTGCAGGTTCCAGGTAAATGCCAAAATCTGCCATGATATCAGCTACAGCAATATGGAATTTATTCCATATTGCTCCCTTTAAAGATCTTCCAGCAATACCAAACTGATTTCAATTCTACAGCTACTGTTCTTCTCCATCTCATCTTCATTCCTTCTCCCAGCTTGAATTAAATAAGAGAGGTGAGAGATTTATTTTTGATAGCTCATTGTTATAAATGGGATAGCTCTGTAGCGTTGTATAATATAAAAATCTTCATTACACAGATATATTTGAGTGCATTCTTCTCTAAGAAAGCCTTATAGTTGAATTAACTCTTAGTGTACTCACCATGTAAAGTATCACTTTGATTCTGGTACAGCTCAGTAAGCACTGCTGGATGGCAACAGGGAGGGAAAGGTTGCCAGCACTTTCAAAAAGGTAGCAGGCTAGAAGCTTGCTTCCCGTAGTCATGCTGACACACTGTAATAAAACTCAGCAACCACAGTTCTGATTTATATTTGAGTGACCACACCGTTCCACAGAGACACTTCAGTGCGCAATCACTCGACCCCACACTGAATTCACGTGGAGAGTGCTTGTGCATCGTGTCCTATGGAGATTTGGACTCAGAGGTGCCAGCAGCTCACTCCTAGACCATTAAAGCTGCTGGATCTTTTCTGATGCCATCTTCAAAGAAAGATAAAGTGCTTTTGGAAGGCTGTAGGGAGTAATTGCTTCTTGACATATTGGATGGATTGAGACAGCTAGAGAATTGCATTTTTCTGGGAATAATCTTATGATTTACTTGTCTGTATATATCTCAATTAATTAATATCCTAAATCTGCACAAACAATCATTAAGAAAAGTATGTGCATTCTGTTTACTGTAACGAATTAGTGACTAGTCCAAATCATTAATAGCTTTGGACTAACTTGCACACACCAGAGCTGAGATATACAAAAGGATGGGAGAAATCTTGGAAGCAAGAGGCAGGAACAGGCAGAGCAAAAACTTGTGATTTGCCCAGCTGCCTGGATTGCTGTGAGGAGTGGCATTGCACTGATAGCAAAAGTGAGAAATAGCTTATTGCCTTTCATATTGAGCAAAGGAAGTGGAAGGAAGCACATGCTGCACTCTCCCTACTGAAACAGTGAGTCCCAATTCCCCAGTCTGGTCTATATGAAGCATTGTACCTTTGCTGTCTCCTGTGTGCTCCTAGTGGGATGGTGGGGTTATATCGCATTTCCTTCCTTGAAACATACTTCAAAAATCCCATATCATCCTTTATTTGGTTTTAACGGGAGCAAAAACTTCCCGAGCACTTGTTTCTGCTATTAAAATTCTTTGTATTATCATAGCAACCAGAAGATCATTCAATGTGCTGTGTGGGTAAATGATACAAGGTTAAAATGATAGATCTTGTTTCAAATAGCTTTCAATTGAAATGCAATAGAAAATTCAGCTGATGTGGATAGATCAGCATGGGATGAAACAAACTGCTGATTGAGAAAAATGATGAAACATCTTCATGCATGGCTTTCCATGTGTGAAAAGAAACATGTAAAATCCCAGCAGTGTCTGTTCCAAAATGTAATCAAACTGTCAGATGGAGGGCCGACCATGCTGTTATTTCAAGCCAGAGTTTGTAGAGTGAGAGTACAGCTAGAGGGACTTTGACAGTTAAGACTATCAGCTTGTGTTTGACATGAAGAAGGGACAAGTAATAGCAGGACTCAAAAGGAGAGATGAATTTATTAATCATCTTTGGAGCAATATTGCTCCACATACTCTTAGGAGAATATGGCCTATATGACAAGGTGGGTTTCTGTGTAGAATAGAGAGATCCTAGAGATAAAAGAATGTGTAAAGTTTATAGTCTGAAAGCTTGAATTGTCACTGAAGCTTGAGTCAAAGACTAAAATAGGACAACCTTAAGGAACAGACCTGAAAAATTTAGGTTGCAAAACAGAAGAAGCAAAAAATGAACTCACCTGATCTCAGAACTTCTGTCATAAATATTTCCTAATACAGGAGTAGGAATGGAGAAAATAATGTCAAAGGTGAGATCTAAAAATAACAAAAGAAATATTGTAATAAGAATGATAACTGGAAGAGTCAAGGGGGAGATTTAAAGCACAAAGAGACTCAGCAGTTCCATCAGAAAAAGAGAGGAGAGAGGAGGAGGGAAGAGGAGAGGGGTAAAATGGAGGGGAAAGCGGGCGATCAGGAAACAAGATGCGGCAAAGGCATGAAGTGGGGGGTGATGTCACAGGGGGAGAGTTAAAGTCATCAACAAAAAAATGGTGCTTGGGGAAAACCAAGGGAATAACAATTTGTGATGAATAATAGAGCTCCAGGCTGAAGGATATGATCAGAAAGAGAAAAGGAGTTACGGGCTGAGATGATTTATGGACTGATTTTAGTAAGGATGGTACTCAAAGAAGGTTTTATTTTCTACCCCAAGGATGATTTTAAATAGTTTTAGATTCAAACGAGCTCTAAGCATAGAATGCATAGGTAACTTAATCAGGAGCTCAGTTTCTCAAAAAGACTTTAGTCATACTCTCCACTCCTTCCGCTATTTCTGATCTCTTCTGTTTTTTTTTTAAATCTAGTTTTAGTAAAATGAATGAAGATGGTACTTATTCAGTCCAGGCAATACAGTGATCCCACCTAGGCTTGGATCATATTTGAAATTCAGGTATTAACACTCCCAGAATAAGCTTTTCTGTAGATGATTGTACACAGTTACGCAAAGTCCAACAAAGTTTGGGGCTAAAGAGAACAGTATCTAAATAGCTTAACTGCCCAGAGAATGTGGCAGGCCCAGAAGGGAGGAAGGTAGGTAGATGAGACACATGGCTAAGACTGCATCCCATTTAAAGTTTTTGTAGTATGTGTAATTCTATCCATGTGACTGTGATACTCAGTTTTTCACCAGTGTGACTATTTTACATGTGATCTCAGACTGATGTGCATGACTCATTATAAAAAGTTGTGAAGTAGGATTTTGAAAGTTACTGGTTCCTATATTTTGATAATTTAATTTACTTAAACAGAGGAAGAAAAGCATCATTGTCATTGAACTGCACAAGCAAAGAAAATAGTGCAACGTTATTAAACTTTATAGCTTATAAAATAAATAAATCGCTTGTGCAGAGCAGGAAGATTTTTTCCTTCTATTATTCTGAATATTAAGTATTGGCTGCTTCCCAAGAAAAGGCAATAAGCAAGATGGGACAGTGAATTTATCGGATGCGTCAAGTTCAGGTTTCCTTTGAAGGAGGGAGCTCTAACCTGTGTCTCTCAACTCCCATAAATACAAGGAGCCATATATTAAGCACTGAACAGTTATTTTTCTCTCCTTGAGTATACAGCGTGGCATCCTTTTGACATTTTGCCTAAATATTTAAATCAAAATGGTTGTCATAAGGTATCTGGTACTCCCTGCAGCACAGGGGGCGGTGTGTTTTCTCTGATGTGGTAAAGCTGTGAAAGAATCCCTTTTTAGTTTAAGTGTATTTAGCCATATGGTATAACAAATAAAGTTTTCAAAATGCCTTGAGCTTTTAACCAAGTGAACATAAAACAAGACGCTCAGAAAACGAACAGATCAGTTGTATATCTATACCTGTGTACATAGATGAGGAGTAGCTGAGGGAGCTGGGATTCTTTAGCCTAGAGAAGAGAAGGCTCAGGAGAGACCTTATCTCTCTTTTCAACTTCCTGAAAGGAGGTTGTAGCCATGTAGGGATCTGCCTTTTTTCCCAGGCAACCAGCAACAGGACAAGAGGAAATGGCCTCAAACTGCAACATGGGAAGTTCTGGTTGGAGATCAGGAAGAATTTCTTCACTGAATGTGTGGTTACACATTGGAATAGACTGTCCAGGGAGGTGGTGGAATCACCATTCCTGGAAGTGTTCCAAAAGTGACTAGATGTGGCACTTGGTGCTAAGGTTTAATGACAAGGTAGTGTTTTTCACCAAACAAAAGGCTGCCTTGTTAATTGACCCAAATATCATTTTAGACTTGATTATCTTGGAGGTCTGACTATCTATCTATCTATCTATCTATCTATCTATCTATCTATCTATCTATCTGTCTGTCTGTCTGTCTGTCTATCTCTGTAAACAGATCAGCTAAAACTATGGTAGGTTTTTTTTTTTTGAAGACTGTCTGCGTGGCTGAGATTTTTGTCTTACTCCAGGGAAAAATGAAGTTGCTATGTTTCAATGCATTCTTACACCTATCTTAGTTCATTCTTCAAATTGATATTGTGATTTTCCCTTTGCCAATTCATTTTTATTATCTCTTGCAATTATCCATGTTTTCTTCCTTGATACGACTATCAATTCATATTCACTTGTACTATCTCAGATATTCCTTCATATCCTTTAGACTATAGCTATGAAGAAAAGTACCAATTGTTTCAATTTTTTTTCCTTCATCTCCTCTAAATTTTATAAACACAACATTCAAAAACAAACACAAAAAAACCATTCCTAATCTGTGTTTAGACTACTGACAAGCAATATTATATTTCATAGTCTTCTAATTACATTATACCCAAAACAAAGACTGAAATATTCTTTGGTTCTCTAAAAATATAGTAAATTCATAAGCGGAAATAGGATAACTATTTCATCCTAATTTATTTGACCCTCATCTTTTAACTATTATAACCTTCCTTACTTTCTTTTGTAGTTTTTCTGCTCAGTGGATGACTATTTTGAACAGACCACTGTGGAATCTTGAACTACTTCTCTTCCTCTCTGCATCTCCAGTGCAATGGTAAATCTCATTACTTTTAGCAAAAACTAATAACTTGTGCCAAATTTAATATGTTGTAATTCATTCTTCCCCCTTCACAATGGATTAAAGAGCAAGTTAGGGCTGCACATAGACAAGTAATCTGGGTTTTGACAACTCTGAACTTCTATGCTGGAAGTTAATCAATCTCATTACCTGCTCAGGAAGGTTCTCTGCAGAAAGGGAAGAGACTCTGCTACTTAGTCACTGTGTCTATGGTTGTCTGAAGCACAAAAATATAGGACTGATTTATGTCCAGACATGGGTAGTTTATCTTTTTCCACTGAGAAATTAAATTTCCTGTAAAGTTTAATTCAGCCCCTTGGACTAGACTGTGGCAAAATGGTTATCTTTTGCAGTACTGCAATGTGTAATGCCAAAATACCTGACCTAGTTTACTGCAGTAGAAATATACATATATCTCCTTTTATTCTGGGGTCATGCTAAATCATAAGACTGTTTTGTGAAACTGAACCTATGTGTATGCATGTATTGGTTCCTGCATAGAATTCAGTTTTAATTCTCAATTACAGCTTTCACTACTTGTTAAAGCAATAATTATGAAGTTTATCTACACGATTATATATCAAGGTAGAAGGGTCTTATATAGAAGGTAGATGATCACTGACAGAAGAAAGGGAAGAATTTCCAAACAAAGAAAGTGCTCCAGGCTTTACCCTGTCAAAATCTGTTACACAACAAAGATCTTCAGAAGTGTGTGATATTCCTGTTGACAGTTCTGAGTGTTTATACATGGGCTGATTACTCTCCAGTGTCCTCTGCAGACAATAGTGACAACAGTGAAGGAACTGACTTTTCTCAGCATTTGTTTAAGTGTCAATGTTAAATTCCACCCTTTGAATTCAATGAATCAAATCTCAGTGCTGATAATTATTGTATTTGCAGTCCCAGAGATTTTACAGCACTTGAGACAGAGCAGTAGCATTCAGCTAAAGACGAATGAGACTCAGAGAGCTGCCTTTTTAATTGACTCCAATGCCATGCAGTTAATGAAGCGTTTTTAAGGATTCTGTAAGCTCATGAGATGTCTAAGTGATATTGGATGCTCTTAAAGAAGAGGAGAATCCATATCAATGCCAATGAAGGCAAATAGTCTAGGCAAAAATACCGGCACATGCCCGCAATGGAAATGAAAATAACCTTGATTCTCATTTTCTCAGTGTCTTCATAACATTTTATATGACCCCCTCTTCATAAACATCTTTAATGCAGTGGAGAAGGTGTGCGACAACAGTAAAACCTTCCCAGGGTACAAACAAATTAAATGGTTGTGGGTCCTCTCACAGTTCCTCATAGCCCAGCACCACATACAAAGATACAAAGTACCAATAACTGCAGAAGATCTCCCTGTTTTGCTTTTTAAAAGATGATCTGCAATAGCTCCTTGTCTGGGGGTGATCATTTGCTTTCAAAGAAGGGGAGTAAGTGAGGCTGCAGATTTGCAAAGGGAAATGCAGATGGATCTGCTTTTAATGAGCAGCAAAGTGCACCTCACTAAGAGGAAGTTTAAACATGAGACAAAGATTGAAAAAGTTGGTGTTTTGTGGTTGTCTACACAGTGTTTTTAAAAATGTCCAGCAGTACAAAAACAACTGCACAACCTCTGGTGATAAATTGACTAATATTATTTCTGTCCTTTTTTGGCAGGCATACTGTACAAGCCCATTTGCTGATACTGAGAATATAACCATCAGTTAAAGAGCAATTGGAAATAGTTATAAAGAGGATTACTTTCTAGCCTCTGGTTAAGGATATATGACCTAATACCAAGTAGTAGTTTCAGTTATCGAAATGTAGTCTCTCCTCTTAAACAAAAATCTCCACTTTCTTAACTGGACACAGCTCTAAAATACTGCAAAACCAGAACTTAGACAAGAAAGCAGTATTGGTATAAACAAGAGAAGCCATCAGACTGGTAGAGTATTCCTAAACCTTTAATATCTGCCTAATTTTGCTCCCATGAATATAAATTAGAAAAATCTTGCTGCCTTTTCTTGGGGGTAAAGTTTATTGACCACTAAATAGCTTTGAAAATTCCATCTTTGGTGCCTTGAAATTATATTAGTGAAGGGCAGAAGTAATTGCTCATAGTATAAAGCTAAAATTGAACAGTAAGGAAAGATGTTTTTGCAAAAATGGTCAAAACCCTATGTCTTGGTTTAGGAAAACAGGCATCTGCCAGGGAAAACTGGAGTTTCCCTTGGAAAGGGGAATGTAAACCTCCTCCCTCCAAATTATTATAATTTTGCAATTAGGGGCTTTCAGGCAAAGATATGGGAATAGGAATAACAGTTCTTTAGTAGGAATATTAAAAATACAAATGTAGTAGTACAAAAAACCAAGCAAACAAAAAAATCCAAACAAAAATCCTAGAAACCCTGACAGAGTCAGAATATGACTTGACACCCTGTTGGTCAGGGTGTTGGAAGCAGTTCAAATAAATCCTCTTGGAGCAACAGATGTGGTTCTTTTGGAGTAGAGATAATCCTTTAGAAGGGTACAGTGGTGGCAAGATGGGTCCAGTCTTCCTCTGGGAAATGCAGTGAAAAAAGAGACTGCTCTGCTGTTCTGAGTCTCAGTTTTTATCTACGTAGGAACAGCTGGCTTTCCCCCGACTCGGTGGAGCATCTCACAATGGGATGATGTAATGTGTCATGTCACTGGTGAGCCTTAATGGCCCATTAACAGAAGATATCCCCCAGAGGATGGACAGCGGTGAAAGATATAAGAAACACTGCCCCACCTGTTTTAACAGATGGGCTATTATCAGAAGGAATGGGTTATACAAGAGATAAAGAAAACATGTCCCCAACTGGTTTCAACAGAAGGAAAAATAGAATAAACATTTTTTTGGTTACACAAGCATCGACACACTGTTTAGAAGAAAACATGGAACTACTCTGTGGGTTGAGGATACAAGTTTCCAGTTACTGAGTGCATCAAAGGTTTATGCCTAAAAAATGAATTACAATTAAAAAAAAAAAATCAAAACAAAACCCCTAAAGTAAAATCCACCAAAGTACACCCTGTAAGTAATTAAAAGTTTGGTCTATAGATTGATTTTTAAAACAATGTTAATTTGAACTTTGTATCTCTGTGCTTGTGACAAGCATTCATCTGCAATAATTAAACACTTTGAAATGCAATTAAAATCAATGTCTTTCTTTGACACAAACCCATTACATACATTTCTTTTTGTTTCTCTTAAAAACATAGTATTTCTGAGAAGCTTCAAAACAGCATTTGCAGGCGAGTGGTGTTTGAAATGTTTTGATAGCAATAGCTTCTCTCCTACAGGATATGTGATCATTGTGGCATTTTTGTCTTTTTTTATATTTAATTCTATTTATTTTTTTTATTTTGCAGCAATTTTACAGTTACTTATTGTACATTTCAATCAAATTCACAAGCTGCCCAGCTGACTGCTCAGTGAAAATTGTTATTCAGCGTAATAAGGGTGTGTCACTTATTCCAAGACAATAAGGCTCTACTGTGTAGATATTTTTTCTTTGAATGTGATCTAAATTGTCCAGGCAGATCAGCCACTTTTAGGTATTACTTGAAAAATGAACACTATTTGAACATGCAATAAAATGCCTTTTTTAAAATTTTGCAGCCACATGTGCGTTCGTAGATCAATAATTTTGTATCAGCCCCACATATGACAAAAATTCAATGAAAAATGCAAGACTGCATAGATTAAAGATAAATAATGCTAGGTACAGTAAGAATCATGTCTCCTCTCCACCCCATGCCATGTGGCAACCTCTAGTTCACATGTTGAAGACAAATCTAAGTGGGCACAAATTGCTCAGTTGCACAGCAGAACACTTACATTGCTTAACTTTGGCATTTAAGTCAGGCAAACTGTCACCTCATCAAAGTCTCTTACAAAATGTCAGCATAACAGTCTGCTTGAATGCTAGTCTTCTAGTCATTTGGGGATCAAATGTGTCCTCCTCTATGCCACTTTGTGTATTGTTCCTTCACACTTCATTTTCCTATCCTGTTAGCACTTGTGAGGGACTCCTGACATTTTTGGTTTACCATGTGGTCTGAAAAGTAATTTTTTCCCATTTCCTGGGGCATGCTGAGACTTTCCTGCAATTTTTTTCCTTTTAATCCTGGAAGAACATTTGTTGAAAGAGAGGCTAAGTTCTGGAGGTCCTTTAGCCCTTGGCTTTGGAGGTCAGTACTGTATGTATCAAAGGAAGGAGAAATAAATCCCTGTGGACAAATACAGACTCACTTTCCGCAGTAGTTTCTTCCTATTAAATCTAATGTGTATGCTGAAAGAGGAAATCTATATCCCAGATTTTTTCTTCATTATTTTCTGGAAGTTATTTATTGTCATCTGTATAACTAGACAATGGATATTTTTATAATGTATCTAGGCTTTGAGTAATCTTAATCCCTTGGCCTCCTTTCATGTTTGATGTCTTATTCTGTTCTTTCATCAATCTCATTATAGAGCTTAATAATTTGTGCACCTGGGTATTTTAAATGTTTTACTTCACTGCTTCTCACAGAAGAATATCTAATATAGCATTACTTTAGTATTTGAAATAGGTTCAGATTGTTTTATTTATTGAAATTCAATAGAAAATTATATCTATTAGAAGAATCCAGACATAACCATCATAACAGTCAGTATATCTATAGGAATTTTGCCCTGGAGAGGCAAGTATTGTTTACTCAGGTATAATTTAGAAAATCAAATCTTTATATAATGAAAGAGTGGCATTTTGCTGTCTCATAAAGAATGGGTACAATTTCTTTCCTTCTCTTTCTGCCAGTATTCTCTAGGTCTGTTTAGGGAGAAATTTGTTAAGGTTTATTGGAGAGCTGTTTGTTAGGTGGGGTATGTTTCAGCTTTCTTTCCAAGTAGAGGCTATTAAACTCACTGAGAATTAAAAACTTAAGAAGACTTTTAACCATTTACACAAAGAAGAGACCTTAGCTGAACAAACTGAGCAAGTTGAACAATCTAAAATATAAAAGAAATATTTTTTCTTATATTTACTTCTAAATCTGATACATCTGATACATTTACATCTGATACTTTTTGAGATAAAGCTGGAAAAAGGGAGCCAGATTGGGTGATTGTTGCCTGAGAAAAAGATGTCCTGAAAAGTGGCATCTAAGTACTGGGAAGAATACCTACCAGTCATTGCAGAGTTCAGAGACATTTCTTCAGAGAACAAGTCAAAGAGAAACTCCTTTCAGAAAAGGACAGATAGACTTTGCTGCATCAGAAACTGGATTAAGCAATAGAAGAGGCAAAGCAGAAACTGAAGCTAATATCACTAAATAAAAGGAAGAGGCAAATGCAGCAGCTCAGGACCATAGTGAAAAGGCAGAAAACAGAAGAACAAACAGAGAGCAAACTTCCTCCCTTTGCCTTCAAGGAAAGAAACTGAAAATTGAGTCAAAATGATAGAATCACAAACACAGCAAATAAGGTAAAGCAAAATATAAAAGTAATACAGGAAGCAAAAAGTCTCAGAAAGAAAAGGCAATATGGCAGAGACTTATTGTAACCTGACAGTCACATCTTTGGACAATGATAACTGGAATCAATTTTACATCTGAACATCTCCCTGTATATGATGTTTCACTGTTGTTATTCAGGATGCTAAGAAATGATGCAGCATGAGAGACTCCTCTTTGATCAGCTCCTAACAGCTCTTTCCTTACTCAGAATGCTTCTGGGAATTGACAGCCATTTCCAAGAGCAAATCAGCCTTTCTTTTTCTGTTTACCATGGGAGTAATGCACTTGTGTTCTGGGCTATTACACAAGCTCATGAACTTGTGGTGGGTGGCTGCTGTTTTGTGCATGAATGTTTCACACCAGGTAATACCTTAATTTTACAGATTTTCAAAATAGGAAATCAATGATTTCTAATGGAATGTCTTTTCTGCCAATCTAATCAACTAAATTAAGACACCAATTTAAAATTGGTCCTAGGATGTCATCTGGTTAGCCAGGGTAAAGGCTTCGGGAGATCAGCTTGATTGATTTTCCATCTTTTTATATCACAACACTCAGGAAGAAAATATGAAGAAGGCAGAAGGAAGAAGACATATCCTGTGAGGAGTAATTGAGGACCTAGGGGTTGTCAAGTTTGTAGTATAAGAGGTTGAGAACAGACATCAGTCCTCCCTACAGCTTAGTGAGGGGATGTTAAAGGGAGGGAAACGCTGATCTCCCTGGGATCTAGTAGTGTTCCAGTCTCATTCTCTGGAACATTTGCTCTGTGGACAAGTGTGAGATGACAAGGAAAAGGATGAGATGAGCTTGTCAAAGGAATGATTTTCTTGAAGTACATACTCTCCCAGCCAGGAGAATGGAGTTTGGTGCCAGGGGTATCATATATGCCAAGGAATGCTCATCTGACTGTCTCCTTTGCCTTTGTCTCCACCCTCCAGGTTGCCTATGCTCCATATGCCCTTGCCTGGTTTCCCAGCAGCAGTGGGAGGTCTGCTTGTGCATGAAAGGTGTTGTAGTGGGTGAAAAGCTGACCTTAATAAGGCATTCACTTTGGGATACACCTGGTTCCGGGTTTTTGTGGGGGAGACATCTCTGCTGAAACGCTGTCATGAAAACACGTGGGAAAAAGAGATGGTGAGCTTGAGTTCACTTCTGTGCAACCCAGAGAACATAAATAGAGCCATAAGCTGTATAAGGATAAGGCTGTTTGTGGATCTTCGTGATCTTAAAGCTGCTTGACTTATTTTGAATACTCATACCAAGAGGAATTATGTCAAAGATTGATTCAAAGACTGATTGCAAATTTATTTTTTTTTTATATTTTGCTCTATTTCAATAGCTATATCAGTCTATTTAGAACAGTTTTTGTTTTTGCTTTAGCAACAAAAAAACTAATCACTGACTGAACAATAATCTTCTAAATGTTGGTCACAGAAACTTCATGAATGAGCATAGAAAGAAACAGATTATAAAATTTATTTTATCTAAACACCTTTACATCTCTGAGAATGGCTTCTGTGGTAAAATGAGTCCATTTTCTTTATAAAAGAGTTTTAAATATAGCTCAAATAAAACTTAAATATTCTGAAAAGTGTTTTGAAAAAAGAAAAGAGAATAAACATACTGAAAGTGGCCCAGAAGTCCAAAGGCTCTTTCTCTGAGCTAAGAAATGAGCATCTGCCTATGAAAGAGGCAGCTGAACTGGGAATAGGAGGTAACTCACCTACAACTCAATGACACATCTTGCCCAGTCTCACACTGTAAATATCCCTGATTGCTGGGCTGCATCCTCCAGAGCAGACACTGCTCTACTCCTGTCAAAATACTATGAGCCATTCTGAATTGTCTTGTAGAAAAGGTTAGCTATACAAATCTGATCTCTTCGGTTGAGGAATCTGGTACTTCTCACACACATAAAGTGGTCTGCTTACCCATTCAGTCTAAACTTCATTTTGCTCTTCTTTGCCTGAATTCATTGCAGGGGTGGGATTGAGGTCATTGTAAAACATATTCAAAGATTCTTACTAGTGTATTGCAGTCCCTGGAGGAAATGTTTTGGGAAAATCCTACAGAGATTTAGTACTGCCCATCATAGCCTAATCCAGGTCTCCTTATAGCCTAGTTTATACCCATGACAAAGATGGAAACATCTGAGAAATTATATCTACAATGGATTGAATTATATGCATTGTTCCATTTCAGTCTCATGGTTGATGCTCAGAGCTACATTACAGTAACTAACCCTTGGTACTTGTGAGAGAGAACATTTTTTGTGCTATTGTTAGGATCTTTTCCTTCTTTTCCAGTATTTTCTTAGTACAGCAGGGAACATGGGAGGCTTTGCAGTCCTCTAAAACCCAGAGTATTTCATGCAAGGAGCATATATACCAGTCACAAATATGTAAGATATTAAAATTTCTATTATTTTACTACTTGTGACATAAAAGAATCATGTTAAATGCAGCGATATTTACACTTTTCTTCAATTGCTTGTAAGATTGCCTAAGCAGTAAAAGTAGAGTTGTAAACACATTTATTCATACATTAACAGTTATACCCTTGAGAATATTTCAAGCAAAACTGCATTCAAATAGGCTGTTTATTTGTTTTAAGGACTTTTTAAAAAATCAACAATTAAATAGTCCATCTGTTCCCCAAATACTTCTAGTTAAACATTTGACTATACAGTTTTGAAATGGCAATTTTGCTAAATTAAACATTCTGTGTTGCTTGTGTATAAATCCTTGACTGCTACAGGGAGACAACAGAGTAGACAAAAGCTTGGATTTGCCAAATTAAAATATGGTGTATATCAGCACAATTACACCCACTTATAGTACATTAGGTTACTCTTTTTCTCTTTCTTCTTGGAAAATTACAAGTTAAAATATTCCCTTCTGAAAGCTGGGTTAATCTTACAAATTAGAGAACACAACAAATCTGAAATGACTGGGAAAGTACTTTCAGCATGTGTTTGTGAAAATAGCTTTTCAAAGTGTGTTTATATCCCCTAGATTTCTTTTTCCTGCATTTTATTGTTGGGTAGAACCTGCTGATATTCCTGTTAAAATAAACTTCACTCTAAAACCAGTGCAAAGACATGCTAACGTTAAAAATGCATACAGAAAAAAAAAAGGGTGATTAGGGAGAATTTATATTTTTCATTAAATGAATATACATTATTCTCAGAGCAAAGTGCTTTATTATTAATGGAAATTCATGATTGCTAATAATGACACATTTTTAAGTGCTTTCATTTTAGCCTGTCATCAATTTCCCATAGTAAAATGATGTGTTCCAGCTTCAAATATTCTGAACTTTACTTTGCCCTTAAATTGTGTCAAGATTTTCCTTTGGACAATCTGGGTTTTAGTGAGCATTTCTTCCATTTACAATAACTGTCCCTTCAATCTTCATCATACTTCCTCAAATTACTACTTTTAAACTTATTTTATTGTTTTCTAGAGTAGAAATACCTTGAGGATACAGAAAAAAAAATTACACTGCTATTTTATTGTCCCTATTATTATTGTTAATTTATGTAATCAGGTATTGAGATTAATTCAATATGCTAATATTTTTTCTTTGTATCCAAGTTAGTTAATTAATGAATTAAATTTTCCTTCAGGATTTTTTTTTATTTTACATGAGCTGGCAACATTTCAAGAAATAATTCCTTGAAATGATTGTATTTTTATTCATCAGAATATATCTTCAAAAATCAATCTGTGTATGCAAAACTGACATGGAGGCTGAACAACTTTGTAATCACAGATGGCAGGACAGATGCTTCACATGAATGACAGTTATAAAGAAACATCAGCACTCAAAGGAATGAGTATATTGTCTTCAATGTGTCCTGAAGATGCCAAATGGAATTGCATGGAATGAGGGAAGTTTTGCTTTACTATTATTTTAGAGGTGTTTCATGGCTGTGACTAGGAATATTGTTTGACTCAATCTGTCTTTGAATTCCAGAAGAGAAATTAAAAAAATACAGGACCCTGCTCAAAAAACAGGCAAACCAACCAGGAATATTTACATAGGAAAGAAGCTAGATGGTCAAATAATATAATTAGAAAAAGGAATAAGGAGCAAACTTTTAAACAGGCATGGCATCAATGTGCTTGCCTAATACCTTCTTTCTGAAATTGCTCAAATCTTAGAATGAATATTTCTCATCAAACTACTCTTATTTAATGTTTTATTATATTTTTACCTTTCCTTTTTTGAAACACACTCTTTTGTTCTGGCATGTTGTCTGGGATTTTCATTCATGCATTTACTCTTTTTCCCTGATTAAGACCTGTGTTTGTTTAACTCTTTCTAGCCTGGAATTCTCTTTGCAAACAAATTGATGAATAATCCTTCCTTCCTTCCTTCCTTCCTTCCTTCCTTCCTTCCTTCCTTCCTTCCTTCCTTCCTTCCTTCCTTCCTTCCTTCCTTCCTTCCTTCCTTCCTTCCTTCCTTCCTTCCTTCCTTCCTTCCTTCCTTCCTTCCTTCCTTCCTTCCTTCCTTCCTTCCTTCCTTCCTTCCTTCCTTCCTTCCTGCCTTCCTGCCTTCCTGCCTTCCTTCCTGCCTTCCTTCCTGCCTTCCTTCCTGCCTTCCTTCCTGCCTTCCTTCCTGCCTGCCTTCCTGCCTTCCTGCCTTCCTTCCTTCCTGCCTGCCTTCCTTCCTGCCTTCCTTCCTGCCTTCCTTCCTGCCTTCCTTCCTGCCTTCCTTCCTGCCTTCCTGCCTTCCTGCCTTCCTGCCTTCCTGCCTTCCTGCCTTCCTGCCTTCCTGCCTTCCTGCCTTCCTTCCTGCCTTCCTTCCTTCCTGCCTTCCTTCCTGCCTTCCTTCCTGCCTTCCTTCCTGCCTTCCTGGAATAGGAAAAAAAAACAAAGCAATACCCAGTCATTTCTGAAGAGGAGAATAGAAAGATCTGAAAGCTGAGAGGCTCTGACAGAGAAAAAATTTGAAGTGATGCACAGTGAGGTAATTTGAAGTGTAAACTGGATAATTCAGATTTAGGTGGAAGTCTAGGAAGGAAAATGCGTTTTAGCAAGGATATAAAGACAGGAAAGGTGATTTAATGGCAGATTGCAGGCTAGGAAAGAAGGACAGAAATGAGTCCATGGGAAATCAGAAGACACTGCAAATTAAATTAAGTCTATGAAACACAGAATCTGTAGGAGGAAATATGTCTCATATACTGTGATGACTTCACCTGTTGTCACAGCACTGGATTTAAAGATGAGTCACCAGGGATGAATACTATGTTATTTGAAGAGGATAAAATGTTAATACTGTTGTCAAATGGAAAAAAAAATCCCTTCCAGTTCAGGATATTCTGTGATTATGTGGAATCAAGTTTAAAAAATCAACTGTAAGATTTTCACATATGTTAAATTAAAGGATATGTTGCTGCTGTGTCTTTGGGGAATTGGGCAAAGGAAATCAAAAGGTAAATATTATTTTTGGGCCTTTCTTTTCTCATTTTTGTATGTGTGGCTTATGATTGGTTTAGAATGCTGCTCTACTCTTTTTACTCCTTTTTTTGGCTTCTTTTGTAGCAATGGCAAAATTAATTGAACTGTTTGGCAAATAGAAAAAAGCCAGCTAGCTTTGAAAATTCATTCTCCTTCTTCTTTTACTTTACTACAATGAAGATAAAAGTTGAGCCCAAACAAATTTTTAAGCCCAAACTCACAGTAAAATACCTGACAAGAGGCAGACTCCACAGGTAAAAATGAGGATATGATCTGATTCTTGCATAACCTACATTTAGTGACCCATGTTATTTTATTTTTTGTTAAATACATTTTTATTACTATTCTCTAAGTGCTTTATGAAACAGATAAAAAGTACAAGGTTTCTGCCCTGAGAACCTGTGGCTCTGCTTCAGATGAGAAGCAGCAAGGGAGTAAGGGAGAAGAAAGGGGATATGAGAAGAGCACACCAATAGAGAAGGGAGGTTTTTGGTTGCACTGCACCTCTAAGGTCAGGTAGTTTAAGTTACATGCAAGAAGAAAGACTTCACCTATGTCCTAGGCTCAAAACAGAACCAGACAGGGCTAAACTGTCCGTTATATTTTCTTCCTTTCTATAATGTTTTAAAAATATGCTAGAGTGTTTAAGCCTTCCAAAAAGTGCTAACTTCGCTAGTAGGTGTTAAAACCAATGTGCTAATATTTTACTGGCCTATTCAATAATGAATTGGGAAAAATTATTTATCTCAGTTACATAATTAGTGATCTCTTGACATGGAGCAGCCACTATCCCCAGCCCACACAGCAATTTACTTTCCTTTTTCTCCATGGATGCTCTAGACCTCTGGCTTTTTGCACCATGCTTGAAAGTTATTCATGCTATTTCCAATAAACGCGGGACAGACACAAGTTTTCAGGTACTCAGATTCTGCCTGCATCCTGGTGCCAACAGACCTCTTTTATAATGACAGGTTTGCTGTCCTAGAGTGATGAAGAGGTGTTCTCAATGGAGGACAGATTATATGCTGTGCTAGGTCCTAAATGGGTCCAAGGCCCCAACATTAAGAGTGTTGCAACTATGCCAGCTCCAATTTTGCGATAAGAAAGAGTGGAACAGTCTTAAAAATTGAATGTCATCATGGGTTTGAAGGTTTCCTTGAGCATCTAACAGTCATAGAGAAAGATGTTAATTTTTGGTTGCTATATAGAACACAAGCTTTTCCATATGAACAGGTAAATGGAATGAAGAACTTCTTATGTTTCCTTGTTTCAACTGAGAAATTTTAATGGAATGGTACTGGAAAAATGCAGGAATAAAACAGATATGAAATGAGTATTTTGGAAAGATATTAAAAAAAAATCTGCAAAAGTGAGATTGCCAATGCTGCATCCAGAGAAGCTTTGATTAATACATTTTAAGATTAATTATCTGTGTTCATAAAGTAAGAATGATTACATCAATAAAGGGTGATTCATAGTTAAGTGGTGCCTTTCAACCATACGACATCTATTGAGAACAAACACTGTGCTCCAGATGGAAGCCAACTAATGCACTAACAACATAATTACAATGATTGCAGCTGTGACAAAGAATTTGAGTGGCTTTCAACCACAGCATACAACAGCCTACAAGAAATGCATTTTTGTTAGTTAAGTACTTCGCACTTTTGGTTATGAGAACAACTAGAATGGAGCTGGACCTGTTGGTGTATACTAGACACTAAAATTGATAAGAGGGGAAGCAATTATTGAGACCGCAAGAAAAGAAATAATCTAAAACCAAGATAGCATTCTGCTATTATTTTTATCATATTGCTGTGCATACACATGCTGAAAAGAAGGATCATTCCTGTTCTTGAATGCTCACCCATGAGAGAATTGATTTAGGGGTGGTATTCTTTCCATTGGACTTCTGACTCTTGGCTCCCTGTACAGGTATCTGAAGTGTGCAGACTTTTTCAGAGTGTGCTTTATTTTGTTATATTTTAAACTGATTTTTTGAGTGGGATTATTTTTGAAGTAGCTGATCTGCTCCTCTGAGTAAAGGGAACTAGGATGATATATTCACTTATGCAGATACACATAGTGTTGAAGCCTGTATGAGACCAGGTGTATTACACCTTTGAATGAACACAGGAAGACCAATGAAACACTGCTGGCATTATTAAGACCATTCATTCAATTTAACAATAATCATAATACCCCAACATATGTTGTCCTTTGTGTGTAGCAAAGCAAAAATGAGCTTTGGGAAAGGCAAGATTGGTGATTATGTAAAGATTACTCATTCCAGAAACAAGGCAACACTTGGAAAGAAGTGGAAAATAGTGAAGATTTAAAGGTTTAACAACACTGAATATTGCAGGTATGCTGCAAATGGAAGTGCCTAAAAGGTGACAGTCTGTGAAGGGGTTCCAAAGCAGATGAAAATGTGGTGCTGTGTGGGTTTACACATAAATTGCTGGTAAGTAAATACAAGAGGAAGGTTTATCCAAAAGCCCAGCACGCAGAAGTGCAACCACACAGATCTTTGCAGTTTGACATGACCCATCCATAAGTTCTGCCTCTTCCAAATCCACCATAGACACAAGACTGTACTGCTGTCTCTAAAATCTCTTTTTCTGAGGAGACAGTTCACCCACAAACTGATATCTTCATACCACTATATATACTGTAACATCACTGAGCAGGCTGAATGATAAAAAGTATAGCATTTACTAAGTAGAACTTTAGGTCAGATACTTCATTAAAGACCTGAGAAAAGTTTGCCTGAAACAAAACATTCTATTTTAGCAACATTATGCTAAACTTTATTAAAAATCGGGGACCTTGAGTTCAAAGAATAACCCCTCTTCCCCCTTTCCTCCCAGCAGCTAACCCCATCCAGCCCTCCATCCAGTTAAAGAGAGGTGGGAATATCCTCTCTCCATAGGCACTATCTTTGTGATCCCTTCTAAATTGTTTTTACGCCTTCTAGGTTCAAGATAAATCCTTCTTCCCTTCTTTCTCCATCCTAAATTCTCACATCTGAGCTCAGTGAAACAGAACAGTGATAGCTTATCTAGCAGTAGAGGCAAAATTAACTTTGAAAAAGGCTTCCAACTGTAATAAGGCAGAAAGTGCTTTAAATAGCAATCTGCAAATTACATATTGTAACAAGTATTAGCTATACATATGTTCTATCAAATGAATAATCTTCATTGTGGCCTTAGCTTTTGGCAGAGACTACTCATTGCAACCCATTATTACTCGCTGACACAGGCTTGAGAAATGTTCTGTCAAAACCACCTTCTCCCTCTTTTATCCCATTCTGTTACTTTCAGAGGTAACTATCAGTGAAATAGGTAGCTACAAAAGTCTAAACAGAATTTAGGTACTCTTTGGAAAAGAACAGAATTAGTTGGAAAGCACCATTACCAGGCTGCATACATCCAGGATGTCCCTGCTGCTTAAGCATTATTTTCAGTTCTGTTCATTGGATCTCAAAGGGATAGAGGATATGTAAAAAAAGTGCAAAGAGAGGCCACAAAAGTCACAAGAAACATGGAAAAATTCTTGTACAAAAGCTGATTAGACAAAGAGCTTTGAGTCTGGAGAAAATTCACCCAAATATAAATTCAATGTAAATTTATATAGAAGACAGAGATACAATTTATTCCGTAATTACCACAGTGAAAGAAAAAGAGGACACTGACTGAAATGATTGGACAGCGTGTTTAAAACAAACTGACAACATATCTAGTGAAAAAATAAACTTAGGTTAGTTTTCCTAAAATTTTGTGTTGTCCAAGGTACAAGCATATATAAAAAGTTAAGGAAAATTCGAGAGAACAGATTTGCCCAGGCTTTTTGGGTACCATGGTCCCAATGGTGTGCAGCACAATTCGCTGGACATTGGCTCTCCAGTAAATTGCAGGATTTTCGTTGGAAAGGAGGGGGTGCAATATGCTGGTCTACCAGCCTCCAGTTCAGCAGGCCTGCCTCAGAAGTTTCAGATGAACCCTCTGGATTAACCTTGACCTGAAAACGTTCTGCCTTGAATTCTGAGTTCAGTTGGCTCAGACAAATTGATTCTACTTTGTAGGTTACTCCATTTTAATCACATTATATTTTTGTAGTAAGAATATATGTTATACTACCTTGAATTAAAAGTTAGTTTAAGAATGTCCACTGAGTGATTTCACCAGTTTATAAAATCTTTAAAACTCATTTTATTAAGTAGGCAAGATCTGTGAAAATGTGACCTCATCGATGTCATTATCATATTTTTTACAAGATCACCCTTTTGTCAAGTGCACTAATGGGCCAGAAAGGACATGATTAGATAAAATGGTACAGGCAGATTATATTGAAGCACTTCAAGAATAAAAAAAATCTTCCTCTTCCAGTATAATGTCTGCTGGTGGGAACAGCTGGTGGTTTAAAGCAGAGTGAAGCATAGTAAAGAGCTTTTCAAAAAAGTTTTTGTGTTCCTTTGGAACTTCATTTTTGCTATAATTTAGATCTATGATCCAGAACTAAAAGAAACCTTTACACTTCATTAGCAAACCAAATATGACTGTGCCACTAATGCCTTGAGATAACACTGATGATGAGTGATTTTCTATGCTGTACTTTAATGGTACCTGGCTACTTCAAATTTTAGAGTTGGAGATACACATGGCTAAACTGAATTTGATAGATAGTTTGCTTACCTTTGGAGTTGCCAAGTTGACACTTTACTGCTTATAGAGTTTTCATGCTTTCACCTGAATTTATAAGCAAAATCTTGGGGAAAAGCTTGTAAATGTGATTTGTCCATAACCTCTGCATGACTTAGATCAGGTACCTGTGCAAGAGAAGAGAATTTAAACAGCAGTACGAATGGCAGTCATAATCTGCCAAAGTGCAGAGATTTAACAGAAAGCTAAACATGAAAATTCTCTCAGCCATTGGGTATGCATCTGTTGCTAATTTGGTGCTTTGGCTCTCAGAGCAGTCAAACCTGACCTCAAAGCTTAGATCATTGACAGGATGGAATGCTCATCTTGTTAAATTTAGTGGCAAAATTGTTCTTTCAGGAAAGCCACCTTTTCAGAATAGTTTTCTGTTGAAAGATGACCAGTTCGAGGTTATAGTAGTCTTGCTACTGCATTACTTTTTTACATATAGAGTTCATATATTTAAAATTTATTTCAGCTGTATTTTGTATATTTCTTTCTACTTATTTTGACTTGTGATTTATCTTTTTTTATTTTTTAAACATTTCCCTGTTGAGAAATAAATCATACTCTCATTTGGTACCAGTTAATGCAAGAACTGTTTCCACTTTTTTTCCTTGGTGCTTCTCCTTATCTCATTTTTCCTTACCTCAAACCAACTTTTGTAACAATCATATGTTTATGGACTTTATATTTCTTGGTGATTTTACTGGTAAATTTTATGACAGCCTGACTTGTACTTCATAAAACTGATAGCATTTAAGTGCTACTGTAGAAAATCACTGTTACTGAGGTACACTATGTGTTTTATGTATTTTGTTAATATCTAATAGGTTTTTTAGCATTTATACCCTCCCCTCAGCACATCTTCTGGTTCTTGTCCTTATGGAGTGAAACTTGGTATAATATATCCCAAATAAAACATACCTCAGAGGTTTTATCTGAATTTTTGTTTGAAACAGCATAGTTTTAAGAAATGGTAGAATTTATGCTGGATCCTCCTTATGCAAGTGGTTGTATTTGGACCTATCAACTAGGTCAAAATTGGATCTATCAAATGCCAAGGACTATGACCCATAATGGCCTGTTTTAAGAGAGGTCTCATTTTTTAAATATTACTGCTATGCAACAACAACAAAAAAGACACAGCTTCTTTCCTACGTACCTCTGGAGGTTCAAAATTTTCCTTCAGATAAGATTGCTGATGTTTGGATCCCTATCTGAAGGTTATCCAATTTATTTTTGATTTAATTATTTAAAAAATAAGATTTGAAAAATTAAAAAAAATAAAGTTAAATGTTTAAAAGTTTGCAAAAAGTAGGAAAAAGTGAGTAGTTTCCTATTCAGAAACTGCAGCAAGAGTTTAATCTAAAGCAAGGTGCTCGGGAAATAAAAATGAGAACTAATCTCCTCTTATTCAAGAGCAGCTTTATGATTTTGGAAGTATGTTCATTTTTTGTTGTTAAAACTGAAAAGACGCTCCAGCTGTCTTCAGAACCTTGCCCAATAGCAAGTGTTCTGATAATATGTTTTTTTCTGCACTTTTATTATAAAAAATAACTGCAGTGTCTCTGATAAAATTAACTTCATTGGAACAGCTGGCAAATTCTAGTTTTTAAAAAGAGGACCCCTGTTGAGCACTCCAGTTGCAAAGAGGATATAAATTACAATAAAAAATCATGTCACATAAGAGACAAGACATATATGATCTGTGGTGGTATACCAGAGGGCTATATCACACTTTTCTTGATACTTAATCAATGCTAATAAATATATATTTGTATCTGTTTTCATTTAAGAAAGATCTTAAGGATACCCTTGATGCTAAGCTGAAGTATTCACACTAGCTTACTGAAACCTTGATTACATAAATAAAGTTTTTAGTATAAGATGGGAAGCATGGATCACTACTTTATTAACAGATATATTTGAAACCCAGATTCTGATGAGAAATGTAATTTTTAGAATATATCCTTCTGGCTCCTGTCAATATCCTTTTGTTGGACAGTTGCTGACACTTCAGCTGAAGGTAAAAATTACTCTGAAAATGCACTTGGGAAGTAGCATAAGACTTTGACCATTTCAGGACATGAGCCAAGAGACCTGGGGCTGTTTTGAACATGCTTTGGATGTACAGCTGCCAATACTATCAGCTTTCTGAGGTGATGCAGAGAATCTGGCTCTTTCTGTGGGCCAGGAAAGACACAGAAACATCTATGTACACATACCTCCCATGGGGAGCACAGTGACGAGACAAATGAATCCCAGACACAGAGACGGAAAAAGCACTAAAGGGTACAAGCACACGAGCCTCTGTGTTTCTCAGTAAAGCTGTTACAATATTAAATTGCCTTGCATCTCTCAAATTGGTGGGTTGTTTTTTTTTCCTGCAAGATTGAAATAGCCTGACTTTTAGGCTGCAGGGCTGGTAGGCTGTCTACAGCTTTGTTAGCAAGGCGGAAAAAACTCCCATACCTGCAAGCCTTTCAGTAGGCAAGTATGTTCACCCAGCAGTGCCTTCACAGTCTCCTGTTAAATCAGTTGAGTTCTTTAATCCTCACATTTAAAAGACTGGTTTGCTGTTTGGGCCATTTTTATGTCTTTCTTTTGAACCTTTGTGTGTACTTTTATATCCTTCTTAATTCATCGTGACACCAGTTGCTTCCGAGGAATTGTGTACTGCATCAGGTCACATTTCACTTTTCTGCAGTCTTCTTGGGAGTGTGGTGGTGTTTTAGGATCACCTTACTCTGGACAAGGACCTTTTGCAGGGTGCTATTAAGAGGGGTATTTTCTCCCTTCCCTGTATCATATATGAGAGTCTGTTGGTTTTACATGGCCTGGTTTTTGGTTGTGGCGGGAGGGCATAGAAGTGGCTTCTCTGAGAAGCTGCTGGAAGCTCCCACTGTGTCCAGCAGGACCAATCCCTGATGGCTCTGAAGATGGACATGCTGTGGGCTAATTAGAGATCGTGGTAGTGCTTCTATGATAACATGTTTAGGAAGAAATCACAACAAAAGTAGTGGCACAGTGTTAATTTCAGCCAGAGAAGAAGCGAAGGTGAGAACATGTGAGGGAAAGAACATGGAGACACCAAGATCAGTGGAGAAGGAGGGGCAGGAGGTGCTTCAGGTGCCAGAGCCAAGACTCCTCTGCAGCCCATGGTGAGGCCATGGCAAAGCAGCTGCAGCCCTTGGGGATCCATGGGGATGCAGAGATCCACCCACAGCCCGTGGGGATCCACCCACAGCCCATTGTGGAGGTGCCCATGCTGGAGCAGATGGATGCCTGGAGGAGGCAGTGATCCAGTGGGAGACCTGCTGGAGAGAGGGCCCTTGCTTCCAGGCAGGAGCAGCCTGTCCTTGGAGGTCTGCAGCCTGTGGGAAGAGAGCCCTGCTGCAGCGGTTTTGGGGGGGCTGTGTGCCCGTGGGAAGAACCCATGTTGCAGCAGTTTTGTGTTGCAGCACATGCTGCTTGTGAGATTGGAGCCCTGTTGGAGAAATTCACAGAGAACTGTCTCCTGTGGGAGGGACCCCCATAGTGTATCAGGAGAAGAACTTCTCTCCCTGAGCAGTTGAAGAAAACCTTGGGTGCCATATTGACCAAAAGCCCCACTCCCTGTCTCCCTGCACTGTTGGTGTGGAGGGAGGAGTTGGGGGGAAGGGGGGAAGGTGTTTTTAAGGACTAATTTTACTTCTCATTATCCTCCTCTGATTTTTGTTAGTAATAAATTCACTTAATATCTTTCAGTTGAGCCTGTTTTGACCTTGGAGTTTTTTTCTCCCAGTCCTTATCTCAACTCATGAACCCTTAATTGTATTTTCTCCCCTGTCTAGTTGCTGAGGGGAGTGAGCAGAGGTTTTTCTGGGTACCTGGCATGTGGCCAATATCAAAGCACAGCAGAGAGTTTCCAGAAAGGAAGCTGAGCTAGTGCTTGTGCTTTCCTTGAGAAAAAAATTTAAGATATAGCAGAGGAAAAGTTTTCTGACAAGTGAAACAGAAGGTTTCAGCTCAGTCAGTGCTAGTGAGAGGAAGGAAGGAAGGGTGACAGGCAATCAGGTCTATGGGTGCAAGGACAGAGGTGGGAGGTGAGCATTCCAGAAATCCAGAACCTGAGGACTGCTCTGCCAAATCAACACAAAAATCTGTGAAAAAAACCCTGGAAATCTGTGATGTCAGCATCCAGTCAGATGAACTGGATATTTATCTCCTGCTCAGTCCTGGATAAGCTTTTTTTTTTTTTTTTTTTTTTTTTTTTTTTTTTTTTTTTTTTCAATCTGAAAGGCCTTCCTAGTTGCTTTTTGATTACACTCTGATGTCATATTGAAGTGGTGATGTGATGTCACACATCAGCAGCCTCTGATTTACCAACTTCTAGTCTTGATGCCAACTGTATTAAAACTTTCAGTGGGTTATAAGCATTTAATTAGGGAATATGGTATTCTGAAGCAGTTTGTCTTCCTGATTATTTAATGCTCCAACAAATTTTGTGTCATTTGCAAATTTTATCAACAATGATTTTATGTCACCCCTTAGCTTCCATATCTGCTGTATTTTATAGTACAATGTAATTATGAGGCAATATTCCGGGGTGAACTATATGAAGACATTTGTTTTGATTACTTAAAATAAAATGCCCAAATTGTCATGGGAGTTTTACAAATAAGGTAAAAGAATGGATAAATAATACAATAAAACTATGAAACCTGAAATTTGCTCCAAACCATGGACAATCTCTTCTGCATTGCTGTAAAAGACAAGAGATACTATAAAATTCTGTTTTGCTTTCTCAAGAAACAAGAGTGTGTACTGAATGTTACTCTGCCCTTCAGATAAGCCAGAATGGGGTTCATTTAGGTCAGCTGAGAGGTGGGGCTCCTTTAGTTCAGTCCTTTCCCACAAGGACTCAGTAAAGCACGTAGTGTTTTGTCTGAGTGCTTCTTCCACTCAGTAAGTGGCACAATCCAGCTCACTCTAATTTTCCTGAAAAGAGCTCAAGGCCTCTGAACACCACAAATTTGTTCTGCACCACACACAAGCTATTTCCATGCAAAAAAAAACAAAAACAAAAAAAAAAAAACAACAAAAAAAAAAACCAAAAAAAAAAAAAAAACCAACAAAAAAACCAAAAAAAAACCCAAAAAACCCCCCACAAAACCACAGACAATTCAGGACTCCTGGAGCTTTTCTAGAGTGGCCTGTGTGTGCTGGGCCTGCACTTCACAGACCTGGATTGTGTTTCAAATGCTGTTGGAGTCTCTGAACCATCCACAACACATGGTTCTCTCCCCTGAAATATGCATAGCTTCTAGACTGCTTCAATGCGTAATGATGCCCCTTTGTGGAAGTCACCTTGGGAAACCTCCTTGGAGCTCAGGGTGAGTAAAAGTGCTTCAGTCCATGTGCAGCCCCTAGGCTGTCTCAGTTTGCAGGGACTCTTTGAGAAATCCCTTTGAGAGTTTTCCTTCTGGCTCAAGGTAAGAAAAAATACTTCAACCCATGAACCTTGGCAGTTTTATGATAATATTTCATACCCCATTAGTCGTTCCCTTTCTTCTTGGTTTTTACCCCATCCAATTGGTCCATTTTGGATCCTTCCCCTGACTGGTCCCTTTCCCATTTCCTCTCCCCACTGGCCAAGCTGTGAAACCCCACTCCTAGCTACCCTATATAATCCCACTTGCCTGGGGTTCTCTGGCTCGTTTCTGCTCCTGACCTGTGCAATGGAGAAGCTTTCCTGGAGATCAGAAGGACCCCATCTCGCCGCTTTTCCTCCGTGTCACCCCAAGTGGCAAATGCAGCTCAGCTGTTCAGGCAGCTTTCCAAAGAGCAAAATCACTTTGCACTTGAGAGTGCACTAAATAGCTGATCACTGTGCACCTGAAGGTGCACAAAGAGCTAAATTACTTTCTGACTGAGAGTACCTGTGTCTC
The DNA here is from genome assembly GCF_021018805.1 of Prinia subflava. NCBI lineage: Eukaryota > Metazoa > Chordata > Aves > Passeriformes > Cisticolidae > Prinia > Prinia subflava. Next base: position 46,227,687 of record NC_086250.1, read on the forward strand.
CGTCGATCTGGGTTCTTTTTAAAGATGCTTCTAATGAGGAAAAGCGTGGCACCTTTACCACTGGACCAGACTGCAACAGGGTGCTGTTATGATCATGGTTCCAGACGCATGGGGAAAGCAAGCAGATTTCCCTCTGCAAGGAGCTGAGGTTCCCAGGTTACTTTGCACCTACAGGTGTTTTATGACCTACCTCAGAAGGCATGTTTGGGGGTGGTCACAGATGAGCAGTTGCTTCTTTGCAACTTTTGCAAAGTCCATTTCAGTGGACAAAAGTTCTCTGATGATCTCGACACTGTCTAAGCCATGAGCCATTTCAGCCTCTCCCAGAGTGCTCTGCTAGCTGAAACACCAGCAGTGTTCTCATTCTGATGCTGAACACCTCCCCTTCTTCATGTCCGACATGTACCCTTTCAAAAACTCAGAATAATTTATGTTAGGATTTATCCAGAATCCAGAACTGTTCCTACTTCTTGTATTATTACTAAAGACCATTGGAAAGTTACTTACCATCAGCTAAGCTACCAAAGGACAAATCTTCTTCTGACCCATTGAATACGTGGCACAGTTTCCTGAGACTTTCAAGGATGTCATTTGTGTAGATTGATATGTTGGAGAACTATTTTGATTTATAAAGAGTTTCATCTTAAATAGGTTTAATTTTAGAAATATGCCTGGATTGAGCAAGAGTTTAAACAATTCAACCATTGCTGTGTAGAAAAGTAATGATTAAACACACAAGATAGCGAAGAAGCCATTTCAAGGCTGTTGATCAGTTAGGTGGACAAGTTAGTATGCTGAATAGCCAGTGCTATTTCCCTGAAATTATCCTCCAGTGCAGTTTAAAACATCCTGTATGTCCTGTAGGGCATTAGTTATACGATGTTAGGCAATGCCCTCTATTATATGGCTACACTGAGTTGTTATGAGACTGAATGGGAATCACAGTGGATGTAATATATTTCTGAACAGAAACTACAAATTTAAAGTTAAATTAAAAATTAAAGTTAAAATGTCAAGTTGCTCATCACGTGGGTATAATTAGCAAAATTTTATTTTTTTTATTTTAAAAATGCTTTATTTATTATACTGTTTTTTGAGTGTGCTGCATTGAAGAAGCCTTTTATGTGTTGAAAAGGCATTTTGTCTCTGAAAGTCTGAAAGTCTGAAATTCTATGACAGATCATTCTGTTGTCCCAATGTTCAGATTGAGATTACTATGTTGTTCTTCCCCAGAAATGTTTATGATAAGACCTTGCAATTATGCGTGATCAGATTTCTGTATCTGTGGGCAAGCCCTGTGACAATGTCTGTCAAAACCATTTTTAGTGTGGACTCAGCTGCAAGAATCACTACTTCCTAGAGGACCACATCTCCAGATGGAATTGAGAGCCTGGTCATGCAACTGTCAGCCATGTGCTTGTTTCTCTCACTGCTCTAAAGGGATTCTTGGCATGATTAAGATTAATCAAGAGAATAAAAGTTTTCTGGATCAGGTCCCAATTCTGGAATGTGATTAATTCATGTTTGAAATAAACATGCTGCAATTTTAAGTATTACAAAATACAGTAATAAATAAACAAGGCTGATGTGGCTCTGAGGTTTGTTGAGGATTATCATGAATTCCAGTTTGTGAATTAGAACTGGCAGGCTGTGCAAGGGTTTCAAGCTCAGTGCCGTGGATCTCCTGGGAGCTATTTCAGCTTTTCTAGTTATGCAGCAATACTGATGTTCATTGTGTAAGAAGCCAACATATTTAAGAGGAAAAGAACTGAGAGAACAACTGTATTAAATCAGAAAATTTTTCCATTTTATAGAAAACATCTGAGAACATTGTTAGATATTTCTGGTGAGTGAAATTTTAACCTTTAGCCAACTAATGATTATAGTAGCTAATTATATCCTTTAAAGTATAAAAGAAACACCTAACAATAAACAATTAAAATTATATTAAACAATTATATATATAATATAAAATTATATTAAAACAATATAATATATTTATATATAAATATATAAATATATAAATATATTTAATATATTAAATATATTATTCCACTCTTAACTGTCATAAATCTAATTTCTTGATTATATGTTAATTTTTACTTCTATAACCTTTTCTCTCGTATTTTTCTTCCATTGAGACTGATTGCATTAACCCAATTTAGTCTATTCCCATCTGAAACCAATAGATACTCCTCAGTAAGAGTCTGGGCTTCACATTTTAAATTACTTCAAATTTCTGAAGAGGCGGGCTGCTGAGAAACGTGATTGTTCATTATTTAGTTGCTGAGGAAGTGTCAGGAAGAGGTTTTGTTCGGTTTGCTGACTCACTAGAGGGAGCTCCAGATGCATGGGAGGGGAAGGCTTTGTTCTCAAACTATACAAAACTCAAGAAACCAGAAAAAATACCTTTCCTAATGAGCAGTGATTGCTAAATGTCTGAAAAAGAAAAAAGAAAGTCCTTTTTTTCTTCTTAGAGCATTTTATGTGCATTTGTTTGCCAATAATACACACCTCACAAGCTACTAACTACAGCATTTAAAGGCTGGTAACAAATAATGTCCGGTTAAAAACTTTGCAAATAGAAAGCTTGAAAAATGCCAAAGACCAGTGCCTGTAAGCCCTTTTAAGCAATAGCAATCAAGATATGTGGCTTTTTCAAGTGGCTGGTTTGTCAGAGCTGATGAGATAGATATCCAGTAGGTTAGAACGAAATCTTTCCTCTGATGGAATGAAATTATTCTAAAGCAGCATAATATATCTGTAAGCCCACTGATCTGTTATCTGATATTCTTATAGGGCAATGGCTCTTATGGCTCTAAAATTGGGATAATTTTTGTTGTCCAAAGGGAAATTCACTTGGGTGAAACATAAGGAGGAAACACAAAATGGCACTTTCTGAAGCATTTTCAGTGTTTGTTATTTGCAAATTTGTTTCCAGAGAGCAGGAATTAAGAAAACATTTGGTTCTCGCCTATATTTAAAATGTTTTTGGTTTATTTTCAGTGTTTTTCAAGAAGATGCCTTTCGTTACATGAAAGCTGTCAAATGGTCTAATATCTTCTAATAGTTAGCATTGGTCTTGGTCCACACAATGTTTGAATTAAGCCAGTGAAAGGTCTATTAATATGCATACACAAGCACAAACAGCACTAGGATGAAGCCCATTTTTTAGCTATGTAGTGGTCACTGAAGTCATTAAAGTCTCAGTATACAATGTATACTGTAAATATAATATACTGTATATTATAAAAGCGGCTTTTTAGTATCAGCTTTATGTATCTGCTTTCCTAATACAGTAGGGGCTTTTATATGATGATCTTCTCTGAACATTCATTCCTATATAAAGTAATCTTTACAATATGTATCTCAGAAATACCACATTTGACATTATGGTCTTATAAAAATACCAAGAAATAACATACAGTGTCATCAGGATTTTCAAATATATTTGCTACATGTCTTGTTACATGTACATAATAACTGCATTATGTTTAGTGAAGATTGCAATAAACTAATATTTCAGCATCACACAATGATTAGTACTGGGAGGAAAATTCATAAAATGTTAAATTCAAATCTGCTGTTTCTTCATACTGACAGTGCTGCAGAAAGCAGAAAAAATAGCTGTGTGTTTTCATACTCTGATGAATGATATAGAAATGTATGGCTCATCAGAATAAACTAGACCAGCTTAGAATTTATGGCAATATCAATCTTTGACTTCCTCAATGTTTGCATTATTTACTGATTCTATGAGGAAGAATGAGAAGTACTTTATTCTCAAGGCTGTTGGCTGATTAACAGTGCTGTTGAGGTTTCTGCATTGGTAGGTATGTATCCCAATTACGTGATTGCCACTGGTTAGGGAGTGAAGCATGTTCACTTTTGTAATCCCCCCTTGAAGTGCTTCCTTTTGGTACAATTTTTTGGATCTCACCTTCTATAAGTTTTGGCCAAAGAAAACATGTTTATACTTTGATGTCATTTTAATCTGGTACTATGTATGGGTTTGAAAAATGTAGGGAAAAGAGGAGGAGGCTTTATTCCCTTCCGTCCTCCTCACTTTCTAAGGCTAGAAGATAAAGATATTTTTTTCCTGCCCATCATGTTTTTAATGCAATAAGAATATGAAAGATGACATTTCTTTTAAGTTTTGCATACTGGTTTCAGAAAGATCCATTTAAAGCTACTCAGTGTGTAAAAGCAGAAGGATTGGGTATCATCGTGGAGGCCTAGCCAGAAAACAGACTGGGGACACAGATCTGGGTGCAACAGAGCAGCAGGGCAGAAGACCCTGCCCCTCAGTTTATTTGCCATTATATACCTGTGGCAAGGTGACCATGGATTGGAGAAGGGTATCGCCACCTCTCCTGCCACATTGGTCCAGGAGGCTGTCATTCAACCTCCCCTCCTCTTGGAGAAGGAATTCATAACATTGCCAATATTTACAAAACATGGTCCTGTGTTTACAATTCACCAGCGTGAGAAACTGCACATTTCTCCTTTAATATGAACGCTCAGCAAACCAGGAAAATTCATAGCAACAGATTGGGCCTTTAAAGGGAATCAGATGAAATAAGTTCTAGAAAAAGCTCACAAACTGTGAGTAACACAGTTACTGTTACTCTGTGTAACATTAGGAAGAATTTCCTATAATTTTGTAAAGGGCTAAAATCCTCTTTCTATCTTAATCCAAATGTTGATTCACAGTAGCATAAAGAAACACAAATAAAACCCTCTGGGCATATGGTCATGTATGTTTTTTCTTAACAAGAGCAAAATAGAAAGGTTGTGGTGTGCATATTGTTCAAAACTAGAGAATTAAACTCACATCATTCTGTGGTGTTTCTTTTCTAAAAAAAAGATAATTTCTGTATTTGTCACATCATTCTGAAATGTTGTACTGGAGACAGAATTTATATGATGCAGTTACTACCCATATTTTCTCTCCCACCTGAAAAAAAGGATGTTAAATAATTAAGCAGTAAATTGGGTCACAATTTTAGCCAGAAATTGTCAGGAAACATTTTGCTGAACTCAATCTCTGTCCCAGCCCAAGTTCTCAGTGTAGCTCCTACAGTGATGGGAGGAGGATTCTCAGCTTTGCTGTTTAGGACAAGTCTCAGTGTAGCTCACAGGGCTTTACATTTTCCAAACACTGTGTAAATGTTAACAGATCTTCATGACACCTCAGTGAGGTAGGTAAAGATTAGCAGCTTCATTTTCCAGGAGAGAAATACCTTGGGAAGGAGTGAATTTGTGAATTTCCCTCATATAGGGGAGCAGTGACCCAACAGCTTTTAGAACTGAGAAGTCCCATCCTGCTAAAACACAGTGTTTTGGGCTCAAAAGCCACAAAAAAATCAAGCTGTACAATTATTCCACTAGAGACAGTGTTAAACCATATAATTAATACAGGTCTGGTGTAGAATGCCAAGACATAATGATAGTGTCACAAAGCATATTTTAAGGCCTTGAAATAAGTAGAGTCCAAGAAATTGTAATTATCCCTCACATATTTTTGTGGCCATTCTGATTTGACAAGTTGGAGATATGTTTCATTTTGTAGAAACAAATGTACTGAACTCATGGTTATGTGTGCACTGTGTCTAGACACCAGAGCAATTATAAGGAAAATCACATTTTCATTTCTATTGCAAATTGTCTTGTTAATCTGCTCAATATTTCCTTGTCTAATCATTTTGTTCTGCACTTCTCTTCTTTAAAGAAGGTCAAACAAGCTCTTTTCAATGTAACTACTGCCTGCTGTAGCTATAATATGGGCAATAAGAATCATAGTTCATTATTATCATGCAAAAAAATCTCACTTTTGTATTGGATCTATCTGATTTATGTTTTATTTTTCCAATATTTAAAACAATAAATTTATCTGGGGGAAAGATTTGGTGAATTCTCTTTCCTAGAAATACATGGTGGCCTTTATGGTCACTGCTTTTCTTATACCCACAAGAACTGCAAAAAATGACTAAATATTGCCTTCTCCTTTCTCTCCAGCTGTGGAAGAAATAAGGAGAGAATTTTGCTTTCAGAACCAAACAGAACTATTACCACTGCCAATACAGTGTACAAAGCTCCCAAATCCAACATGGATATAAAACTTAATGGCTTGGAAACTGGATCTTTTAAGAATTTGGGAAATCACTTTCAGATCTTCTCTGACTGGGAATGTGAGTGAACTCCAGATATCCGCCTTCCTAGAAGGCAAGATAATTGATATAACCATTTTGATGAAATCATGAACACAGTCATCTGGAAGAAGAGGAAGAATGCAATTTTCATTAAAGAAACACAGTGTTTAAGAATATAGGTATGGAAAATAGTGCCTTGCCCTGAACAGACCTCTCAAGGAGGTGCTTCATTCTGATTTCCAGACAAGTGACCAGGTCCAGAAGCAAGACAGTGCTTTTTCTTTTATGGTTTAGGCATTTTCTGCTGGCTGTTGTAGGTGTCTGTTTGTACAGGTGACTGTAAAATCTTTTTGGAGATGCCTAAATCCCATGGGATGATAATGAATTTTGGCCATAGAAGGACCTGACTTGGCACTTCTGGAGCTGAGTCCCTCTGTGCATGTTTACCATCACAGGGCTGAGAAGTCTAGGGGTACAATGACTGAGAATAAGCACCAAGATTTTTTCAGTCTGAGCCTAAACATCTCCTACTCTTGCATAAACTTCCAGAGTTAAATTATTTATGGTGAATTTTTACAACAACTAACAATACCCTTCTTAGAAAATGTAGTCTTGACTTGTGAAATGAGGCTGCCTGAGAGTGAATAAAAATGAGGAAATGACCACTGAAGAAAATAGAACAGTGGGTAGGGAATGATTTAGTATGACAATTATGCAAACAAATAATAATCTGAACTACTCAGAAGGTATTTTACCACTGCAAATTGTTAGCATTGTCAACAGTTTTTTGAAATCACAAGCTGTTTGCTGAATTTCTGAATTGTTCCTACTAGGGTGCATATTTCTATGTAAATGATGCCATTAAACAAATGCTCCTGTGGTGATGATACAAGTTCCTTTCCACATTATCACAAGTTCTTTCCTTAGGCAAACTGCAGGGAGAAAAAACCCTAAAAAGCCATATTATTCAATGTCCTATTTGTTTCTAAAGTGCAGCAAATTTCAAAAACAGTATTTGTGTCTGTATTGGCGTGTATAACTCTTCAATAGGGCATATGAGTTTTCCTGATTCTTAGAGAACATGGTAAAATGATGTCCCCATATAGATGTTGATTCTTGTCAACCTTGTTATGATAGTATCTCGTGCTTGTTCTGTTAATGAAATTCAGGGCCTTTGTTACCCTTCAAATTAATCCAAACCTGCAAGGACATAGCTCTGAACATTTCAGGACATTTTTTAAACCATATTGCAAGTTAAGTAAAGCTTGAACTTTCTCTGTAAAATTTTCCTATGCCATTTCAAACTCAACAGTGCTTATTTAGGAATTCCTGAAACAGCGTTATAGCATAAAGGGTAAATACTTTAGATTATGCTGTTGGCAGATTGTGATTATGTCTTGTTCATAATCTTCACCTATCAAAGAACAAAAATTTACCATGTGCAGGGAACTCCTGATTTTCCTTGAGGTTTCAGAATTTCAAGTTGTTATGTGCTGACTCTACTCAGACCTAGGAGTAACATGATGGACGTGTTCTTTTTCAAGAGAGTAGACCTGAGCTTAGAACAAAGTGAGGAGGGACAGACAGGGTTAACAAAAATGTTTCTAATGTTATCTGTGAAGAAATGTCTTGTACCAAATAAACAGTCAATGGTATCTACACGAAAGAATAACCTATCTACATTATCAGCCTGCTTGGCCCATATGGCTCAATTTCTTCCTTGCTCCATTTGGCAAAAAAATGTCTGTTGTAGAGGTTTGTTTCCTTTTGAGTCAAGTAATTTACAAATTGTCTTGATTATGAAAAGCTTACATTTTTTTACTAAAGTAAAATTAATGCCCAAAACATTTTTCATTCTAACTGAAAGAACAGCTGTGAAATGTTTAGTTTAATAAGAATTAAGTGGAGAAATCTGAAGTTTTACTAGTGAAGCACTGTAGTACTCAGCATTATTATGTATCTTTTCTGCAAAGTTTCTGTTGGCTGAGGTGAATGTAAAGGCTATGATGATAATACAAAGAATAAAATAAATGGTAGATAATCAAAGTTTCTGAAATTTTCACAATGCATCAGAAAGTTGGCAACAAATACTGAGTCTTCTGTTACATTTGATTGGCATTCAGCCCAAACAGTGAAAGTAGAAAATAAAAGTGTTTCAATCAGATATATACCTGTTTCAACCGAGAAATTTCTGAAAGTGATTTTGTTAACATAATAGTATGATTATTAAACTTTTTGAGATTTTTATTTTCAGACTGCTTTTAATGGTACGGAACAGGATGTGTGGAAGGAATAATAAAACCAATGTATTGTACTTTCTTGACTCCTTCCCTTTCTGCTCTAATTCTTAAATAAAAGCCTTTATTTCAGATTTACCAACTACTGTTGATTGCATTCAGTACAACCAGAAAATTTTTTACAATTCCACAAAAGGTTTTGAAGTGGTCAGTCATAAAAGCAGCCAATGTCCAAAGTGTATGTCAACATTTATGGAGGTTGTGGGGTTTTTTTGTTTTTGTTTTTGTTTTTGTTTTTGTTTTTTTTTTTTAAATAGAATGTCATGCTGTCCTAATCTCCATCTATAGAAATCTTGGATAATCTTTCACTCAGATACTTTTATATTAGAAAGGCAAATACAATTATATGCTTTCTGTTTACCCAAGTGGAGGTTTGTGTTTACCCTGTAGAAGAGGTTGTCTTCCGAGAACCTGCTGAAATCTCATTGACACGGACTAGACTTACACCTTACTGTCTGCTGGCAAATCAGCATTTACTCCTTGTAGATGCCTTTTATTTTCAGAAAGCAATATACCTTGCTTCAGTATATTTTAAATGGAAATGGTGAAAAAGTTTCCTTTGCTACCTCTGTCATCTCCTTTCCACCACCTTTTGTCTTGACAGAATCAATAAGGCTCTCTTTATATATAAACAGAAATTTACAGTTGTATCTAATGGTTTAAGAAAAAGAAAATCACCCTCTTTTATTTTTGTACATTAAAGGAGCTTGGTTGGCTACTCTTCCCAACAGTCCTGATGTTTTTAGAGAAGTTTCTCAGCAGGAAGTGTAAGGTTTGAAAACTTAGAGGAAGTGGCAATGACAAAATAGTAACTTCTAGTGAAGATATAAAGGCCACATAAATAAATAAAAAAAAAAACAGAGAAAGAACTGAGGAAGGAAATAGATCTGTTGTAAGAATATTGGAATATAATTCTGGCCTTCACTCAGGTAATAGTTGGCTGTTTCAATTTTCCTTACATTTGTAAAGGATATACTGAGACTGAGCTACTTCTTTTATAGAGAAGTGTGCGTATGTAATTGTTTTCTTCAAGAATACAGACATAGTTCTACAAAAAATGGAGGAGCTGAAATAGATTCTAACTTTAAACACAGAGAGATTTTCCCTCTTTTTGTAGTAAGTCAAGATTTCAAATTGGAAGTTCCTAGTTATTACTTGTGTCCTTTCCTTTGTCTGTGTGCCTTAAAGCATTGCCTTATTTACTGAGGTGAGGTGTTAGAAAAATTAGAAAAGCAAGGAAATGTGAAAATAAATGAGTACCTTTATTAGGTAATTATTTTTCTTCATTTTAATTTACCTTATTTAAGCTGTAGTTCATTCATGATTTTCACTAAAAATGAAATGTTCCCCCTTTGAGATCAATAATCAAAGAGGCATTGTCAGCTTGAATTTGGCCCTAGATTTCAATTTAACAAAAAGGAAGATTTAATTAAATCCAACAGTAACAGGAAAACTCTTGTAATTAAAAACACTTGAACTGTCCCATGTTGGTAGATAAAGGTTTTCCTGCAGTCTTTGATTCCCAAATGATGCAACACAAAGAATATGATTTTAAAAGAAAATTGCTTATATTCAATCAAACAAAAAATAAATTAATTTTTGCATTCCAATACTTCAGCTGTAGAAAATTTAAATCAATGAAACAAAAAGTGAAAACAAAAGAAAATTATTTTTCTTTGTCTTTGAAAATCGATGATCATAGCAGATACATAGGATCATAGAATCCATAATGGAGAAGACCTCTAATATTGAGTTCATAGTTTTACCAAACTCTGCATTGTCAATTAAACTATGGCACTGTCACATCCAGTCATTAAATATAAATTAGTTTATAAAGTATTCAATGTAAATAGTTGAAATTTTGGATAATAAAGGTGGAGAAATGGTTCTTGCCAAGGCTTATATATCTAGAAAAAACATTATCAGGGCTATTTGGTGAGTGTTTTTTACCAGAGACTTGTAACCATGTTTAAACATGCTGTCTAAAAGCTGTGTCCTCTCTTGAAATCACTGTTGCTTGCTGATAAAAGGTCATATTTCTTCTCACACTGAGTATGTTTCTAGTGTAGTCTTTTTTTTTTCTATGCTTAGTTATGTAAATATCATAGAGACTTAGTTTAACATTAATTTCCATTTTGCTTTAAAAGTAGTTACTTACAAGTTGACTAATTCTTCACTATCATAGTGTTATTTGTTCAAATATTTACAAAATATGACTGTTTAATTTTCTGATGGTCCCAAGTCTTTGGCATCTTGAATAAAAAGAATAATTTTGATAAAATTTAAGTAATAACATATGAATTAATATATGTATTATTACTGAGAGAAAAAAATACAATCTATTATATTTGTATTATTATATTATTATGTTATTACAATGTATTATGTTATATTTATTATAAAATAATACAAATATAATCTATCAAAGCTTTGTTTTAAAGTTTAAAACTGGCCTGATGAATCACTCTTCTAGAAAGTCTAGACACAGTGGTTTCTACTTCCCCAAACTCCTTCTAACTCTTAGCCTCTAAATTCCTAAATTTCTCTAACTTGTCTACGAACATATTCACTTGCACCCCATTCTGCCTGGGACATTCAGCCTCTCTTGAGGCTGAAGAAGGAATATTCTGTAAGATTTGAGCTTTGAAGGCTCTTTGGATTTTCAGCACTTGGACTACCAAGGATATTTTGAACATTAATTTACATTTTCCTCAGGATTTTAATTGGAAAGAGAATATGAATTTTGGCCTTGCCTAGAAATGTTAGGATATTCTTTCTTCTCAATAGGCAGATGACACAGTCAACTCAAATAAATAACCTGGAACCTCCACTGAGGAAATAAACCTCTGTCAAGAATATCCGCTCTCATAATATTTACTTTTTGTTTGTTTGTTTTTTGTTTTTGTGTGAGTATGTGTATGTTTGTGTGTGTGTGAAATTCATGTATCACAATGCTTGAATCTTTTGATAAATAACATTTGATTTATTTTTAGTGACTGGACCACTTATTTGCCTAGGAGATACTTTAGGAACTCAGATTCTGCTAATAATGAGTATGCATTTCACATTGCTGTCATAATGAGGCCGAGTAAAATTCTTACCAGGTTGATAATGACAAAAGCATCCATAACTATTGCTTTCCTTGGGAGTTCTCCAATCACTGGTGTAAGCTGAGGCTCCCTCTTCTCCCCATCCCAGGCAGGGATCTCATTCCTGACTGTCAGTGAACTTGTGGATGAGGATCTTCTCTCTCCTGCAGGAGCTGCACGTTCAATGCCTCTTGCACAGAGGAGAATCTAAACTCTAGTTTTCTGCTTTGAAAAAGGAAACTGTGTATGGTACTTTTGTCCCATAATACGTATTTATCACAGTTTCATTCTGGGAAACTGTATGTGTATATTTAATTATATATGTGACTAGAATCTTATTTACATTTTTCTCCTAAAGAGGAGGATTGGAGGATTAGCTGACTTGTCCTTCATATTTACTTTTCTTCCTAAACCATTAAAAGGATTTTATAAGACATATATTGTTGAGTGCTAGTCAATGCACCTTGCTGGTTTCTTTTCTCTTTCTGGAGGAGCTGTGAGGAGTTCTGACCCAGCATCACTTTGAGCTTCTGTGTTCTTCTGTTCTTCTCCTTCAGATAGAGCTTTCTGATAAATATGTATTGTTTGAGTGATCTGATATATGATGATTCTATCTGCAATTGGGAACCCTGATATTAGGACTATATTATAAAAGATATCCAGATTAAAAACTAGTTTCTGGTTTACAGAACTGTGAAATAAAAAATGACTGGGTGTCTGAAGGCAATAAGCAACCAATTGGCCCATGCTCATTAGGTTTGATTTAGAAATCGCATGATGAGTCCTCCGAGTTTGATGGATTACACTTTTGCTGAAGAATATGAAAATATCTCTGTGTTTGGTACATACATTTGATGGAACTATGAGACAGTCTTTTTTCCCTGGCAAAACTTTGTAGAAGTCAGGCTTTATAGAATAAACATTTAGCTACTGAATGAATAATTAGTATAGCATGGACATTTTCATTGGCCTAGAGGTGAATTTTCAGATGATTTACCTGCTAAAAGATAGCTGATTCACTTCATTGCTTAAGGCTTTGCTTCAACAGCAGATATGTTCAGTCTAACATTTGCAATTATCAAACAGTTTACCTTTGCCTGGCAATTATCTACACCTTATTTACAACATTTAAATTATTTTCTTTCAAACCTATTTTTAATAACTGGCTTTAATATCTAATTAGACTGTAATTGCTGTACACATTCAGAAAAGTAAAATATACAGCAGCAAAAGCTGTGCCTTGAGAAGGGAAAGAATTTTGAAGTAATAGAGACAAATGGAAGTGATACATATTTTCAATTTGGTCATTGAAATTGAGGGGATGAAGGTCACCAGATAATTTTTTTTCTCTCAGTGATAATTCAGATCACACCTCCTAAGGAGCCAGAAGCCTCAGCCTTAAATTATAATATTTTAAAGAGTAAGAGGAAAGGTCAAGTCTCAAAACAACAAAAAAATCACAACAAACCTGGCTGTAACGTCCTGCTGTGACTGCTGTATTCCTTCAACCCTACATATAGGTAATGTCAAACTAAACAAAGCAATGAGTCCTCACTGACTTAAACAGGTGCAAGATCAAGCACTTGGTGAACCAAATGTTCTGTTCCATATGCTGGAAATGTAATGGGAGAACCAGATCCCAGGATCCTAATCAATTCATAGCGGCCCCGGAACTGTTTCATTTTTAACAATACGTATACTAGGGCATGGATAAAGTTTGAGAGGCTGGGCTGTTAATGATTAATGGCTCAAAAAATTTATCCATTTGTGGAGGCACCAGTGTGCTCTAGTGGAGTCAGGCTTTGAGGCTGCCAAGGAAGAGAACAGGATGGTGTTCTTTATCAGGGTAATTGTCCTCTGCTCAGCTGTAAAACCTCCCCCACACACAGGGGCAGGTATGATGGGGCATTACTGGCTCAACCACACTGACATGGCAGGCAGCTGTTGTGTCAGAAGGCGTCATAAACCATCGAAGGCCCTTGAAGTGCCCCCAGACTAACTTCTGAGGCCTTCCACCAGAAGACTGAAATATCCCACACACACAGGGGAGGCACTAGGCTGTTCCCACCTGAACCTCTGTGCTTGTAAACCCATCAGGCTGTGTTTCATGGACTTCTTTCTTCAATCCCAATGGATGAAGATCAGCACTTCCACAAACAGTGTCATTGTAGATCCACTGGAGGTGATTATATACCTTTTCCCTTTATTTTTCTTCCTTTCTCCTCCCTTATACATTTTCATAAGTAATATTTTTGTGCACTCATATAGCTTATTACAACAGATAATAATAACTAAAATGGCTACATGCCTACTTTCCATTGCAAACCAATTAAATAAACCTTACAGATATATATATCTATTTATATATCATATATATATTTACAAGCACTGATTATTCAGTGTCACTTCACTCTAATCCACTCCAGGGTGTAACCCTGATTTCATGTCTGAGATGTTTTGGTTTGTGAAATTTCTTTCCCAGGCGATTTGCTGTAAACAAAAAGAGATGTTTTGCTAACTGTATCTATGTTATTCATTCCTTTTAGAGGAGGGACTTCTTGATGGCCTTCTGGTTTAACTAATGTGATTGAAGACATGTTAACTTTGCTCATCCAATCATATTGGTTTCTGTAAATAGTGTATAAAGAAATCACATTTTGAATAAACTTCATTTTTTCTAGCCTTCTGAGAATTCACGGAGTCAGTGTGGTTCATTTCGTGTCCTACAGTGACACCAGGGCATCTACTAGCAAGAACCTGGATTACTCTTAGCTTCTGTTGTGTAATACACAGCTATTTCCCATCCTCTAGGAGACCAATTTTTATTATCCTGGAGCTTGTATCTCCCACAGTATGCCTTTTCAGTTTTCCAATGGCAGATGGAGCCACTGTGGAAAGCACACTGCTGCCACACATTAGACAAAGAATTACTCTTTTTTTGGCCACACTTCATCTTCTTTGTACCGTATTTCCACATGTTGTCAAGGCATGGTATCTTCCCCTGTGTTACAGCTCCTTCAGCCATGGATGAGGCCAGGGGGAGCAACTACACTATCAGCAGATTCACATTAGGTCTTATTTTTGTTCTTTACTGTACTTTTATCTTTCCCCTCTGATTTGTATACAACAAAATAAATTTGGTCCCAAATACAAAAAGGTACACGATGAAATGAAAAAGACATTTTTTCTATGCTGATGTCACTAGTAGTATGACATCAAAAGATAAATTTACTGTGAGAATGACCATAAAGACAAAAAAAAAGTGTTATTTGCTATAACTGTCAAATATATCTTGTGTCTTTTATATCTTTGTTTCCTGTTCCTACATAATAAGGAGACAAAGAAACAGAGTTGTTTGGAGAAAGTTGTTTTATGAACTTGCTTACAGAGTTTTTCCCTGGTACTGCAGTTATAATGACAATAACTGTCACCCAACAGAAAGTAATATTGACTCCACAGTCATACACAGATATATGGGCTTTTGTTAGGGTTTCTGCTATTTTAATATAATTTAATTTTGGTAATAGTCTAGACAAAAATAACCCTAACTTACTGCCCAGGCTTGTGACTAAGTTTTTCATTAGTGAGTATAAAAATTTAGTACTATAGTGCATACTCATGAAACCAGTGTTTTTATCTTTTGGAGGCTAAAGATCTTAGCTCCTTACATTAATATTATATGATCTTATGATAGTGATTATCTGACTTTTGCAATCCATCCAAAGTAGAATGAGTTTAAATTTTAGTTTTAGTTGTACGCTACAACTTTATTCTCTTGTCTCTCTGGTTTATTTGACACCAGTTAAAATTTTGATGGGATTTTGGATGTTGTCTTTATGGATGCCTCAAAAAAGCAAGCCCTTCAAATCGATGAATATTTTTTTTCTTAAAACAATCATAGTCTTGCATGTTATTAATTAATCTTTCTTCAAGCATACATAAAACAATGCGCTACAGAGCTACAGAGAAGTGCAATACTTCTACCAGAGGGGTTTGTATAAAACCCTAGTTAGACTAAGAAAAAAACCCACTTTCTCTGTCCATCTTTTTTCCAATCCTCTCTTTCCCTGCTTCTCTACACATGCTTGTTGTAACTGTAGTACACAGAACAGATTGCAACACCAAGTATGTTCATAGGCAAAGGCTAAAAGATCATGCTGTCAACATTTGCAGATACATAAAGAAGAAGATGAAAATAAAAGATTCTTTATTGTTATATTATTTTCATAAGGAAACTTTCAAAAATAGAATAGATACTGTCTATTGCCCCTCAAAGTCACAATAATGTGGGTATGCTTGGGAAGAGAATTGTGCTCTTAGTCAGGATACCCCTCTGGCACTCTTTCCACCTGTAGTTCAAGAGAGAAATTCAGGCTGCATTTCTGACTGAACTAGAGTTATTTTCTTTCTTCATGTGACAAGCCTTATTAGTGCAAAGCAGTACAGTTTTCACCTTCTTGTGCTAGGAGGAGTAATATTAGCATATAAAGAAAGTAATATTCCTTTCTCTAAACAGCTCATAAGCTGACATGTTTGGAACATGAGGAGGTGTTAATGTTTAAATAACAGCAGAGAAAGACAAGCAATTATGGTAATGTTTATTTCTTTCTCATTCATTTTGTGTTTCAGAGGAGATAGAGGCACTCCTCTAGGACCTTTCAGAGAGAGGACACATGATGATTCCAAATTTCAATTTGAGCCACATCTACAACAGCAAGAATTTCAAAGTCAACAGGAAAATAATATGCATATTTAGACTCATTGACTAAGCTATTCACCTGAGGTGTTCAGTTTGTCTTTCTCTCTCATTCAGCTACATAAGGAACTTACAGGATGGCATAGGAAGAGCCTCTAGGCTAGATGCCTAAAATATGGATATTTTCCTCAGGATTTTATATCTATTCACCTTTTCCTCCTCTTTTTGTTATATTTTGTTGAGAACACATGACTGGAATGCAGCGTGTCACATATATATTCCACCATGGAAATAAAAAAGTATTCTATGTACAAATATTTTCAGGGTATTTTATCTTGCACTTTGCATAACCTAATTTTTTTTTCTTTAGCCAAAGTTAGCAATGACTTGAAGTTTCCACTGAAGTACTGATCTTGATGACAGGGTACTCTTTCTGTATGTCTCCAGTTACTTTATAGCCTTCTAGTGTGCATAAACTCAATATTTTACCCCCTTTCAATGTGCATTACCTTGCATATGTGAATAATTGAAGCCCACTGCCAAACTTTGCAGCACTGTCATGCTGTTAAATAGTAAGAGCTAAATGTGTAATGACCTTTTTTTTTTTTTTTTTTTTTACAGCTGTAAAACCCAACCAGTTTTTCTCTTCAGTTTCTATTTGCTTGGAAGGGGGAAGGAATATTTTGGTTCTGGACCTGGTATATGTGAATAGCGACCACATTTTAGCTTTCAATGCACATAATCAGAGATAAGTAAATAAGTAATGCTGTTAATAAGCCATTACAAATATTAAGTATTTTTCAAGAATATTCTTATAGTGGTCGCATTGGGTACTACATCTAGTGATCCCTACCTCCATGAAACTCTGTTCATCTTGGTGGAGTTTCATCCTGTTTGCAAATCTCAGAGCCCCAGCTGGTGATGGAAACACTGAAGAAATATTTTTCCATTAAAACACACAAACAAATAGTTATAATCTTCTTTCACCTCTTTATATATCTATATTTATATCTAAAGATCATCTCGCACCTGGGGCCCAACATTAGCAAAACATTCTTGTCCATGCTTTATTCTAGTCTGGGGCATTTCAGCTCTTTCACCTGACACAAAATTAACAGGTTAGAAATATTCAGATTTCTTAGTGTCAGGTTATATGCATTTACTTGACAAGAGGTATATTTGCACAGCTATACCACCTACAGAATTTCTGTCCTTCCCACCCTTTCTGGAAGTCAGTGGCAGAAGAGAGATTGGACTAGAACCAGAAGTCTCTGCCTGACCTGTTGTCTATGCAGTGGCCTTTTTTAGGTAGCCATGAAAATCAAGATTTGGAATTGGAATGACAACATAGATATGACTGCTGCAATGTGTTGTTCTTAAAAACATGAAATCTTTCCTCTGGAAACCTTAAGGACTGGATGACTTTATTCAGGGCAAGTGCCTGGAGAGTGTTTCTTATAACAAATTTCCCTGGAATCAATTGACATAAGGACTTCCTGAGTGAGATAATATTGGCTTTAGCCATGTAATAACTTTCTAAAAAATCACATTGTTTCTATTACATTAATAAATCTCACTACTTCCTAGAAGATTTATCTCCATTGAGTTAACTCTTCTTTCATTGCATCTATATTAAACTTCATTTTTGATGGTATGCTTTTTCGCCTTTTTTTTTTTTCCGAAAATGTGGAAAAGATTTTGCATGACTGAAGCTTATGGAGACACACTAAAGTACTTTGTGAGTTATGCTTTCAAAATACATCCAATAACTTTCATGATTGAGAATAGTATTTTAATTTGAGATATATTGCCTTAGAAGTGATGATGATTTTACCCCCCCACCCCCACCTTGGACTATTTAGGAGGATTCTGAGTTTTCTTTGTGAATTAATGAATCTATCAATTTTCTCCTCCCTGAAGCAATAGTTGATCTTTAAGACATAACCTGTCTAGCACCTTGGAACCACTAAAGAATTCAATTGATCTTGGGAAAGGAAAAAAAATCACCTTCCTTTATTTTAATTCCTCTCAACAGTCACTTTAATTTTCACCCAAGGGCAAACCATTTTTATTTAATTCTACTTGTCTTTTCTAATAAATGAGCGCATTAACAATGTCCACTAATAGAGATGATAATTTTTCCATTTTAATCTTGAAAATTTCTTGCCAACTCATAATTCAATCAGAGATACCTTTGAATAGTTCACACGGTAATTTCTTTGAAAGCCTGCTAGTTTTATTTTGCTTCAAAAAAATAAATGTTTTGTATTGTATTATCAGGGATAAATAGTGAAACACAAATACTGTAGAAGTCAAGGTGAAACACATATCTCTAATGTTACAATTCCTAACAAATATAGTGATAGATTTGACCTTTATTCCAAATAGTTTTAAAAGTTCTTTACTGCTAATAAGTTGTGCCTCTCCTTCCTGGCTCTCCATGACAATGGATCCACAATAGCAAATAATGTGCCTCTAAAAGGGTACATCCAAACAGATACTGATTAAGTCTCTACATTCAGTTTTTCAGGTTTGCTTTGCATAGAGTTTTCTACTCATGTTGACAGCATGTTGTTACTGCATTTGGTGTTCAAAGTTATCTGACCACAACTGTTTCCTTCTTGAGTATGGAAGTACCCTGGAGATGAGCCTTTTGTTATTTTTTACCAGTCCCATGTCTTATATAATGTTCCCATGTGGATACAAGCCCTATTTTTATTTCTGCTCGTTCTAACGAGCATCCCTTGTTGGTGACCTCCCAGAGCCTGCTACCCAAACTTCCACTCTCTGGAAAAAGTCTCAGTGTGAGGAAACTGATGTGTTCTTGGTCACCTGAGGCAGCTACTCTGGGAGAATACTCTAAATGGTCTGACTCCTGGGCTTCTTTTAGGCTGATATACGACTTCTGAGAAATTTCCGTGTTGTGACAGCTTTGCCTCTGGGAAGCCACAGTTTCTGTGCCGAGATCATCTAGGGCTGGTGGGACAGCATCATGCTTAGGAAGTGTAACAGCCAGCAAGAGATGACAAAATTTTAGAAGTGGAGAGTCATTGAAGCCATCTTTTACCATGAGTTGTCAGACAAAATTTCAGAGCCCAAACTGGCAAACCAGAGAGTGACTAATGGCTCCTGAAACCTCACAATTTACAGGAAGCTAATCATCCCAAGGTGTGCAAAGTTGTGACTGATGTTTCACAGAATATCCACTGAACACTTAATTTTGGATAAAACAGGCAGCAGATGCTGAAAGGCATGTCTAGACCGCCATTCTGTATTGCTTCTGCATTGTGGAGGCTTGTGTAGGATGCAGACTCCAGACTGATGTGTGGTGGCACTTGTGAAGGAGACTGCAAGACAACATTGTCCATATCTATTTCCCTTTCTGAATGTGATTCCAGAGATATATAAATGCTGTTCTCGCTATGTTCTTTTTTTCTGTTGTGTATCCATTTCTTTTCCTGACTTCTGTTCTGTATTTACAGGCTTCTGGTGTAAAACAAAAAGAATAACTACGAGACATTATCAGAATTTAATGCAGATGTATTATTTCTGCAGTTATATGCCATGGTTTTAGAGGAAAAAAATGTTTAGAAGTCTTGGCAGGTCCTGACTATGCAGATGCAGAAGGCAGCACATCTCTTTAACAGAATGTCTGCCTTAAAAAAACCCCATGATTGCATCAACAGCCTCTCAAAATGACAGAGATTCTCAGCAAAGACTGATGCAATTAGAGACAGACAGCAAAACATCTGCTTATGGGGCTGCTCAAAATCTCCCTTCTACTCATGATCCCTTCAAGAACTGTAGGATTTGTTCTCGAACCTGCCAGTGCTTCTGTTCCAGAGAATTAATGAAGACAAGATAAAGCATCTGTGTCCCATTCTGTTTTGTGATGAAAATCAAACACTCAGAATTAAACTCACCAACACATTCTTTGTAACAGCAGTGGTCACAATAGTGACACTGCTCATGAAATTTCATTGAACAGTTTTATTTTTTGCTGCAGTAAAAAATATTGTGGTAGTGTCAGACTATGAGATCTGAACCCATTTTTTCTGAGTTAATAGACAATAGGTTCTCAGTAATTCACTGACCTTTTTGAAAACCATATTGCAATTTTCCTGATCTTTCTCTCTTTAGATAAGTTTCAAATGTTATCTTTTTTCTCTATTTTTTTTTCCATTTTTTAATCTCTACATAATCACAAAATGTTTGTTAAACAAAAATTGTCAGACCTTTATAGCTGAGCATGTATTTGGCCCATATTTATATGTGATAAGATTTTTTTGGCAAGCCTTTTAGAACCTTTTGGCTCAAGCACCACATTATTGATTTTTTTTTTTTTTAGATAGATAGATACCCAGGTGGAGTTAAGTATATATAATTTCAAGGAAATTCAGTATTTCAAAACAAGGACTGCAAGTGAACAGAGAACCATTTGAGACATAGATAACTTTTAAGAGGACTGAATTCAAAAACTGAAGGAATACTTGGGACATTCTTCAGTCATTTCCTTTCCCAGAGATCTTGTAATGCAAAACAGTCTCATTCAATCAGATCGAGATGAATAAAAACCAGATAAATTATAAATAATAATAAATAAATTGTAAATAAATCAATCAGTCTCTAAGAAAAAAAAAAAAAAACAGGAAAAACTAAACATGTAAAGATGCCTTTGAGGGATTTTATATTGACATTCTATTGAATGTTGAATTTTCAGGTAGAATAAATCCCTTAGAAAATTCCTGTGAAGCCTTCCAAAGTTATAGTTCTGACTAGAGATCCCTAATATGAATATTTTTTGTATAAATGACACAAAATGACAGAAGTTAGGAAAGCTATTTAACAATCCTTGTTTTATAATATAGAGAAAGTACAAATACTGGAAAGCCAGGAAGCTTGTTGCTTCATTGCACACAGAGGTGAAGACAAAACATCGTATCTGTCCTTTGTGAGAAATTGTATATGTTATTACCTGAAACTCTGTTTTTAAGTTTCTCTCTATATTTTAGCCTTCAGAACACTGTCAGAATTCATCTGTTTTTAAACAGTACCCATCCGGTCAATGGTTCACTTAAGCCTGTAGAGAGGTCATCTTCATTTTATATTCCTTCAGATATTAATCTACTGAGTAAATAGTTTACAGAGAAAATACTATATTTTAGTACTCATTTTTGCTGATTTTTAGCTTTCATTTATCTCTGCTGATATTTTGAAAACAAATATTCTTTTCACTCTATTTCCTCTTTTATCTTTCCCCTGGGAAATTTCATAAGTTGTTGTTTGGTTGGTTTTTTTCCCCCGGGAAAGTATGCAAATTTCTAAAATTCTGAGACTTTCAGAATAAGAACAACTTCAAGTGAAGACATTGCTTATTTCTCAAAGTACCACCCTTTTCTGGCTAGGCATATTTCCATCTGGAGATCTGAACAGTGACTTGAAGAGATTGTTCTCTTTGTGACTGTGAAATTCTGTGTCTGGGGGAGTAGCTTCCAGCCTCTTTACCTCACTCAGTTCTTCCACCTTTACATCTGTTCAACACATCCAGCTCTCCTGGACATTTGATAGCTGCTGAAACAAGGAAGGTTCTTGCTCTTGGCGATTTTGCCCGGCTTGCCAGGACAGGGACAGACTGGAATCTCTTTTTAAGGATTTACATGTGCAGAACTTCAGGCTTAAATCCATTTTGAATACTCCCTTTAACTGCCTGAGTACTTCAGGGTTTCAGTAAAGTACTGTAGCAACAGTAGATGCATGTAGTTATCATATCATATCATATAGTATAACATAATACACTTCCATACAACTGAGCTAAGAAAGATCTCCTCCAGAGGCTCTAAAGGCTCTTTATTTCTTTATGCAATCACAGATAAGAATCTACTCCGTGAAGGTGATTCAAAAATATAAAATAATGAGAAAGAATGCTCTTGCAGTTGCTAGGCTTTCTAGCAGTTGCTAGGAGATAGGTAGCAGTGGTAGAAGTGACTTTTGAAAGTAGGTCCCACATTAGGCAAACAAGGACTGATTTTCAAACTTATAGCAGATTTGTTGTCCGGGTACTGTATAAGCTAATATGCTTCCCTAATGAAGTATATATATGCTGATATAATGACCTTATTAGAAAAAATTTAAATGTTCTTGAGCTTATATTTTTTTAAAAATTTGTTCTTTTCCTTTTTCCTTTTTTTTTTTTGGACATACTAGGCTTTAAGAAATATCAGAATCAGAAACAGCAGGAGGACCAGCAGCATTACAAATACTGTGTTTGACAATTAATTTCAAATAAGACAGAAAGGTTTTTTTAATCATGCTGTCTGTCTTTTCTCTTTGGCACATCCTTTCCCTTTGATTTCCTTTTCATTCTCCTGAGTTTTTCATTATCTTTCCAGTACAAAACATCAGACCACCGTGCTACACAATGGAAATGAAACATTTAAAGGATACTGAGTGCTGTGGCCTCACTGCAGATCAGAATGTAACTGTGATACATGTAAGTTTAACTTCTTTGAAAATCATACTGCTTTTTGTATGAGAGCTGAGAGTAATAGAACCATACTGGGTTCTAAATTAGATGTGTAGGATTAATGACTCGCTCAGGATTCAGTGAGACTTGTCTATTACTCTGACCAGAATTTGCGTTTGTATGAATTTGTTTCTACCTTCTCGGGAAAAATTAACAAATATGTCAGAAGTCTTCTGAGGTGTACTTTGAACTGCAATGATTTAATTCCAATAATATATTAGATTTCTATGACTCTCAGACCTTTATAAAGTTCAGTTTGTTCTAGTGAAGGTCAGATCTGGCTATGTGTCCTTAATACAACTAACCAAAGAACACTGAGCATCAATCAATTAAATGTTTTTATTTTTAAATTGATTTAATGCTTTAATTACAGTTTTTGAGAATACGGACTTCTATTTTTTGGTAGAATAGTTTGAAAAAACAGTAGATTTGAATGTTAATTTATTAACTATGGAGGACTTATGGAGGAGTAGAAGACAGAGACATAAATGAACCTGGCAATCATGAAAGGATGGGCACTATCTGATATCAGAAAGTTGCTTGTAAGTGCTTTTAAAGTGTTTAGTTAAATTGCAGATATTTTATACTAATGGGAAAAATAAACACCAAAATGAACATACTATAGGCTTGTATTGGTCCAAAGAAGATTGATTTTGATCAACTTGCAATTAAGTTTTAATTTAATTCACAAATTTTTGTTTTAATTTCTGTCCCTGGTCAAAATTCCTTCTGTTATAATCTGAAAGAGAGAACAATTTGAAATCTTCCATCCTTTGCTCTGCCTTAGGAAAAAGTGCCTGAAGCTCTGACTTTTCATCTGAAGACCGGGCACTTTGCAGTTGAAGGAAGGTGAAGTGCCTACAGTTCTGGGTATCTGTGACTACTGAATGACAGGATGTGAAAGAAAACTGTATTCTTACAAAAGCTCTTGTCTCCCTGGGGTCAGGGATGCTGGAAATTTGTTATCAACCCTGAAACCACTCTTAATGCTGGGCATTTCACAAGATCAAAGGAAACTTGAGTTTATCAGACTACAATCAGGAAGTACAGGGAAAGGAAATAATACCCCATGGCTTGACTTAAAAGTAGTATTACAAAGTTTCTGTAACCCCCTGGAAAATTCCTGCTTCTCCCAAGCTGTGATCCAGGATTCAGCTCAAGACTATTCCCTACATGTTGCTTTTCATGAAAGGGAACTAAATTTGGATAGAAAAACCCTTTCTTAGATTTCTGTTCTCACTTGTATTTCTTCTGACTGTAACGTCTCTCCTATGCATCCCAATGTCACATCACATCCCTTTTACTCAGAGTATCAGATGGATCTGCTTTCTCACGGATCTCTTCTGTCAGCACCACAGTCCATGTCACATGGGAAACATTTCTAGAGCAGCTTCACATTACTGAACCCAGACAAGCTCATGAAACAGCTTGCTTCTTCAAATATTCATTTGTATAATGTAGATATATTTTTTCCCCAAAGCCAGTAACTGAGGGAAGCTTACACCACCCTAATTTTGCATATCTTCTACACGTAGCTTCTGGTGCACCTACCTGGAACTAATCCTTCACCAACATCCTGGTGAGAGTGGAGCTGAAATTCTAGGCCAATTTAAGGAGACAAAGATCCTTAACAAATTGTACATAATGCAATCCTGTTTACAAAAGCAGTTCAGAGTAGACCTTCAGTTGGTGAAAACTGCTAGCTATCCCAAGGCTGGGTCCTGTGCTGAAAATAAGAGAACCATATTACAAATATCATAGGCTGAGCAAAACTTTGACCTATTGAGCTCTGACATGAAAGGCAACCTTCATTTTTATAGCTGTTTTTATAGCACATATCCTAACAGGAATCAAATCTTTTATTTCAATCCTCAAATCCTCAAACATCAGTGAAGTGAATGAGGTGTATTGGTTTATGGTGTTAGCAGGAAGATGTTTAAACATTCCATGCTGCATTATCAATCCCCTGATGAATGCAGAAGCCTTGTTTATTTGCACCATGATCTCTAGCTCCAGTATTCAGCATTGGACTGTGTATTTGTAAAAATGGGAATTCAGTTTCCTCTTCTACAGAGTTGATGGGTCATGTGATATAATCACTTAAACCTCCTTCTTCCTATATTTAAATATTATTGCTTTAGGATGTTCATTCAGGAAACATTACATGGATTTTTCACGTACCCACAAAAACATTTACACGTTCATGAACAGGAACAAGCAAATACAATAAGATTGAGTTTATTTATTCTTCACTAAAAACCTTTATGAGATGTTTGATTATTGCTTTGCCCTCCTAGCCAGAGGTATTACATTTAAGAACAAATTTTTCCCTATTGCCATTACAAGCAAATTATAATGTTTGCCAAATTTGTAGAACACTTATAAGGAAAATTATTCAGTGTAACACAGTACTAATATGTAATGAACCACATTTACATTTTTTTCATTAGCTACAGTTCCCGTATTTCTTCAGCGATATCTTAATTTTTCTTCGAGGATAATGTTCTACTTCTACATAAACACCAGTGTGAGTTCAGAGTTACAGCATTTTTAAAGAAACTTGTATTTCTTCATGTGTTTTTGGAATTGTATTGAGCCAGTTTCGCTAGATCTGTCATTGTAAAGAGAGAAGTAGTTGAAAGATTTTGAACACTTGAATGCCTGGTTTCTAACCTAGCTGTTAGAAATCAGATCAATACAGAACCTGCAATGAAGTATATGTAAAACTAAGTAGCTGTTTAAAATTGAAGCTCAGGTTGTGCTTAAGAAGGATGAGACAATCATCTCTGGTCCCATCTCATCAGCCCTTTGTGCTGTGGAAAGCACTTACCCACAAACATTCAGCCTGTTCTTGTTTAACTTTTTTTCAGGGAGGATGGAAGACAGGCCACTGACTAAATGTTAGTCTGTAATTCCTCCTCATGACTCAAAGTTGAATTTTATTTGGCCTATACATAATTTATTTTCCTGATCCTACAATAGGGTAATGCTTCCCTCTTCACACTACCATTCACCTCTGGTTTTCTTTGGAGATGAGTTTTTCCGTGCTTACAACCCTTTCCTGAGGCTAAAACACGGTTTGCAGTTCCAGTGTACTTGCACTGACGTTGTTAGCCTTATCTGAGCTGACTGCAGTTTGCTGGTCTCTGGGAAAATGGTCTAGGGAAATATAACTTGTACCTTACATGCCTTGTTTTAAAATGGCTTCTGAGGCATTTGTTAGTCTCTGCTTTCAGATATAATGTTCTGTGTCAGATGGGTATGGGGTCCCAGATGAGTTTGTTGGTCTTTTGTAGTTCCAACAGGATTTGTCCAGGATTTGACCCAGGGATTTATCACTTAAATACTTAAATATAACATTAATTTGCTATGCATTTAGGTTAAAGTTTATCCCTTATATGTACATTGCAGGGTGAAGGCAAAAACCCCCCAATAAACCAGACTAGAACTTTCTAAGACTTTTGGATGATGTGGTTGAGCACTGGAAGAGGCTCTCCAGGGAAGTTGTCATGGCACCAAGCCCGAAAGATTTCACTAAGTGTTTGGACAATGGCATGTGGTGAGATTCTTGGGGCTGTCATGTACAGGGCCATTCTTGGGGTTGTCCTGTACAGGGCCAGGAGTTGGACTTCATGATCCTTCTGGGGCCCTTCCAAATTCAGGAAATGTTATAATTTTTTTATGTGATTAGGGTAGAAGAGTCCATCAGAGAAATCCTTTTTCTTCAGTGGTGCAAGCAGGAGAGAGTTGGAAACTTAAGGCAAAAGAAGTGTTTTGTGTAGGTCTCAGTACTTCATAACAAGATGAAACTCCCCAAACACTTGTACTTTACCTCTGTCTACAAGTCTTTTGCCACTGTCTCTTCTCCAAACTTTGGTCCTGTTGCCAGCTCACTGTGAGTCTTGCTTTACTTTACACTCAGGAATTTAAGTGGAGATAGCTCCTTATTTAATGCCTGAAGGATCATCTTGAGCTATCCAAATTAGAAGAATCTTTAAGAAAGGACACTTTTTCCTGCTCTATCCATAAAGATATTAAGCTCATAGGACAGGTTTTCTTCAGTCAGAACGAAAGAAGACTTCTACTACACAGTTTCTGCTTTGCAGTTAAGTTGAGAAAAAAAAAAAAACTTCTCAAATAAAAAGAAGCAAAGATAAGCACACCTCCCATCAAAACTCAAAAATATAGGGAATCATCAAGGTATTTCCCTTCAGAAAAGATAGCTGTAGATCTCTAGGCTAGTGCTGGGTTGTGTATTCAGATGATAAGATTAGGACTCTGTGTACTTTACCTGAATGTATCCCATGAACAGGCTTTGAACCCTCCAGGGTATTTCAGAAATGTTAAGGATAGAATTTTGTGAATGACTACACGGGGCTGAGAATATGCAGAGGGATTGTAGAGTCCACATACATGGTATAGGAAAGAAGCTTGCTTAGGATAGCTGCATTTTAAAATATATTTTTCTAGATGGTTTAAAGCATACAACAAAGATTTGATAAATTTTGTTGACAGGCAAAGCCTCAAAATAACTGCAAAGCAGGGAGGTTAACAATCCAAGTTGCTTGAAGATCCAGATCTGATCAAAGTTCTTGTAAAGACTCTTCAAGGCTAGTCTGAGATACAGGTTTCATAGACACAAGGTGTAGGTTAAGGTGAACAACTTCAGGGTAAGTTAATCTAAAAGAGTTATTTCGGTGCATTCACAGAGGAGGAATCTAAACAGGCTGTGCAGACAGGTAGATGAATCCCAAGAGAAGTGTTCACTTACCCCTTTGGTAGACAGTAGGCTATGTAGAAGAGAACACTCTCCCCGCACTGTCCCATGTTCCAGGGACCTCCCAGGAGGACCAGATTATATTCTCCTCAGAAACTGGCAGATAAACTCCCAAAGCGTTTAATTTTTCTGCAGAAATACTCCTGTGGCTAGGTGCTACATGATGACTTCTTACAGAAAGAAATTCTGTTTTCACAGAAGCCTTGTTACAGCAGATTAATCTAGCTTTCTTCCTTCAGTGTTATGATATATGCCATTTACAAAACTTTTGGGTAGAATCACTATCATAATAAAAAGAGAGGTATTTCAAGGTATCTTTTATTTTAATCATTGAATTGTATCCTATTTTGATCAAGACCTAATTTACAGGGAAATTTAACAAATAATAGCAATACTTATGCCATAACATAATGACTAAGTCTGAAATTGTCTCATCTCAAATCTATGAAGGGAATTGAATCTTATTTTACCTGAGTAATTTCAAAAACACATTAACACAGACAACAAGAAACAAGGTAGTCATGACAGGAATACAATTCAAAACTTTGCATACTCTTAATTTAGCTGTATTTTGATTTAGTTCAAGGAAATGTATCCTAGATTTTGTAGAAGCATTTTCTTTTGAACTGTAAAATCTGCTTTCCAATTAGTTTGTAATTAATTTCTGGTTTTATTTATAAAACAAGCAATGATATATAACAGTAGCATTCCTGTTGTGTCTAGCTGATACACTTCAGCCCCAGCATAAGAAGAATAGCAGAGATATAAACTTAAACAGAAATTTCTTGTCAAAGTTGACAGGTTAAAGAGATAAGCTGGTGCAATTAAAGAGAAAGTAGATAAAATATTATATTATATCACAGCTTAAGCCAAGGTTTTCAAATTGGTTCTCAAGGGTGAAAAGATAGAAGATTACATGCAACTGAGGGACCTGCTTGCCTGAGTGTAATTGCCATTGGAACAAGATAAGCTATCATAAAAACATAAAAAACATCTGCTTGTTGGTATTGTATAATTTGTGTGAATGTCAAATATTACACTGAAATCTCATTTCCAGCCTTGGATTTTTTGCTATTTAAAGTGACAGTTTGTGTTTTGACATACTAAACATCTAAGCTGACCTCCTTGATTCAGCTCCAAAGTGCATGCAGTGGAGGAACTGAGCTCCAGCAGCTGAACAATCACATGATGGAAATAACTTCCCTGGTGCAACTGGGAATTGCTTCACATGGCACATGGTAGGATGAACACATCCTACTCTTGTTGTGTGTTGATTGCACAAATAAAAATTAAGTAGTAGCAATCTATTTCAGGTTATTCATTCATAAAACCCAACTACCTTGAACTAGTCTCTCCCCATTTTCAGTTGTTTGCCTTGCACAAGCTATTTGTCCACAGTAGGAAGCCAACATACTTCTTCCCTATGGAAGAGCTCCATGAAAAAATAGAGTTGCACACCAAACGCAACTAAGAGACAACAGAATAGAAGTAAATACTGGTGAAATGACAATGGATGTGGACACAAGTCACAACATTCAGATAGGACTGAATATTTGGGACATGGTATGCCTCTTAGCTAAAATTTTGAATTTTACTCTATTTACATTCCAAACTCACTGACAAAAATCACTACAGCTCTGGATTGTTTAAATGAGCTAGGATACAGGAGTTGCCAGTATGCCAGAGATTTGCTGCAACTTCTTTTCACAACCGTGCTTTTTCTCAGTAAATAGGTAACACAACATCTTATTCACACTTGGATGTTAGCTATTATGAGTAGGAATTTCTTTACTTAGAGAGGCTAAAAATATCTGTGGACAAACATTGCTAGTTACTAAAAGCTCTAGATTACAGTACAATGATATAAATTAGGATAACAAGGCAGCTCAAAAAAAAAAAAAAGGAAATTGAAAAAAACATTAAGGTCAGGGGAAATGAACCTAGTGACTGCTTTTTGTTTCTTTAATTCTTCATCCCATGTTTCCTCTCAGGCACACACATACTCCAGCTTTTGAACTGGCACTTCTGATGGTTTGTACTGTCTCTGTGAGGTGGTTTAGCCCTGACAGCAGACCAGCACCAACACACAGCTGCTCTTCCACCCCCAGCAACAGAGAAGAAAAAAATAGGAAGAATAAGAGAAAAATACTCAAAGATAAAAACAGTTGAATAAAGGAAGATAAAGAGAGGGAAGATAAGATAAGATAAAGAGAGGGAAAAAACCTCAAACCATTCACTCTCACCTCGTCCAGACAACAAGCCTCTAAAGAGTAATCACCTCAAAAGCCACTAAAACCATCCTCTATTTCTTTTTTTAACACAGCATGACATTACATGGTACAGAACATTCCCCTGGCCATTTTGAATCATCTGTCTTGAGTGTGTCCCCTTTCAGCTTGCTAATGGTTTCATAGATGTATTCCCTCAGTCAAACTCTCCAAGTGATGCTGTTTCTTCCATAAAAGGAAAATTAATTCCGACCCAGCTAGACCCAGTACGCTCTAGTATGAGTCCAAAGAGTCTGCATATGACTTTAAAAATTGTTGATATTGCTGATGTATCAGAAACAGGTACGAGGACACGATGTATGCAGCTTATATGACCAAACAAAGATATCTGTCTACCAGCTAGATAAAACTGCCTCTACAGTCAATAATGTCAAAAAGGTGTCTACAGAGAATAATTTGGCTGGCTGACTTTGGGAACTTCATTCACCAGTTCATATCATTTGTGACTGGGAAGTCAGACATGAGGCCTGTAAGGTTACATGAGGTCTGGAGTATCAGACTGTCCTTAGAGCCCATTAGACTCTGCAGCAGCTGTTTACTTAGATGGGGGCCTGCCATAACTATCCTCTGCAAACAAAGAAAGTCCCCAAACAACTTTCTCTTTAATCTCTCAGTTCTTCAGAAATATGTATCTGGAGTTTACTTCCATGCTAATAACCAGCTCCACAAGTTGAAAGTGAGGGGAAGGAAATAAAATGAAGGAATCACATCCATGAATCTGAACAAGTAGTAGGAGAGAAATTCATCCCCCTTGACTAGAGTTAAGCAAGGTAGTAGGATGCCTTAGTGGGTGCCCGAAACCTTGTGATTCTGAGAGTGCTATCTGGGACTTTGTGTCCTCAGGCTGATTTATCAGCTTCTGTCAGCAGCAGATGTCCTTTTAGGAGCCTGCAGAGACTGGAATGCAGCTGTGAATCCTTTGGTCTTGGGAAAACTTGAAGGGCAGCAGAGGACATGACATAAACCTTGTGAGTGATGGATAACAGCTGGTTTGGGAACCAGTTATGAACCTTTACCAAACCAGATGGAAATCTCTCCAGGGCATCTTTGAGTCTGTGATTAGCCATTCTCTAGCTGGCTAAAAGCATGTTTCTTCTTTCTCTCTTTTTTTTTAGTGTCCTGAGAAACAGGTATGTGATGTAAGGTTCAGTACACAGGCTGGAAAGAAAGTTAGTGAAGAAGGACAAGCAAGCAAGCAGCAACGAAACAATAAATTGAGTTCAAGGGTGACTGACTTCCAGGATTCAGTGGAGGCCAGGCAGAGAATCTGTGATCCTGTGGTGCTTGGCTTGATTGTGCTAGACTCTTCTGCTGAAGAATACAATTGTGGGGGGTTTTTTATAGCAAATCCTAGACATTTCATGTGGAAAAATGGGTACTCTTCAATTTTAATTTTTATTTTACTTCATACATTTTTGGATTCAATATGTTGGCAGGAATACAGCTGATGCAGCAACAGGATAATAGAATAATTTTTTTGGCCTTTTAACACTTCATACCAATTTTTTTTTTAAATAAAATAAATGACATAACAATAAATTCAATAAGAATGCCATAAATATATCCAAAGCCACATAACAGACACTTTCCATGGTTTCTGAAAGAAAAAATCAAGCAGAAAAGGGTAGCATTACAAAGCAATATCTGACATAGTGTATGCAAAACATGAACTGAATATAGCAAGTGTTTAAAAATGTTAATTGTTCTACCACAGAAGAAGGTAATTCATTTGAGAAAGAAATTCTCCTTTTCCCCCTTGGAAAAATTCCTTAATAGTGTTTAAAATAGTAATGGACTGGAGGGAGCTCAGAATATATTTTAAGTAATAATTTCCATACAAATATAGCTAAAGCCTATTCAGTTATGCATTTCTGTGCATCTATCATCAATGTATTTGACTAATGTTGGCCCCAATATTTCATTTGCATTTTTAGTGGCATTTAAAACAAAACACTAGTGGAATTATTTTCCACTTGCAGCATAAAATGTTGGAATATAAATTCAACATTTTTCAAACCACAGCTGAGATACTGCAGCAAAGTTACCTGTTCTTGCCCTGTGAGTAAAATTCTCTTTTCCTCAAGATAATTAAAGACTTGCCTACCTGACCTTTGTGGTTTGCATGCTCTTTTTGACAACAGAGATGTTTCTGAGATCTGTCAAGGATCTTTTCAAATTCCATAACACTCCCAAAAAACATGGAAAGGGGATTATGAAGAACAGGAGTGAATGACAAAAGGGATGGTAAGGAAGTTTCAGCTGAAGCATGCTTTGACTTTACTGACAAACTGATTGTGCCAGTTTCAGAAGTTTATCTAAAATTCAGTGCTATTTTTATTGGTTTTGTTTTTTGTTTAGAGAAATAAGTAATGTCGTAACATTTCCTGGGCCTAGTCCTGCTTGAAATGGAGAACACAGAGATGGATTTGAATAATTCAAATAATCAGTGTCTTCCTTACTGACTGAATTGTATATGTGAACTTAGAGCTGAGTTTCCAGACTGACAGCCGGGCTGTTGCCAGTTCTGCAGGTTTGAGCTGGCAAGAGAGAAATGCCATCCTCAGGGCTGTCGATCCAACATTCGAACAGAAACTGGACCCACACTTATTTAAAGGACTGTATTCTACATGGATTTTAGGTACACTCTTGTCGTGGTTGGGGGGAGGAGGTGAATTTTTCCAGGGGGATGTGGGACGACCAATCAGTAATCAGCTTTTCTGCTGGCACCTGGATTGGTCACTCGGCGGTTTGGACACGCCTCTGAGGACACAAAGAGTTAAAAGCAGGAGTCTGGGGGGTTCGGCCTCTTTTAGATCCCGGTTTCAGCAGAGAGACGTCTCAGGCCTCCTTCCCCTGCCCAGCCACGAGGCTGGGTGGGGGAGGGGAAACACGTAGTCAGGCTCAGGTAAGCTGGAGCCCTGGGGGGAGAAGAGAGGGGACAGGACTGGAACTGAGCTGCCCCAGCCAGGATGGAGGGGTGGAAAACTGTGGAAGTGCCTTCTGTGTGTGCTCACCCCCCTTCCCCCCCCCCTCAAACTCCGGGAGAAGGTGCCCAGCCACGTGGGGGTTTGCGGAGCCTGGGAGTGCCTGAGCCTGCACCCTGCCGAGAAAAAACTGTTAACCCTTGTGTAGCAGAAAGAAACTTTTCTTAGACATTGATTCTCATGACTGGTGGTTTCGGAAGAGAGAGGGAAGCGGCCTGGGACCGAGATGATAAAGCACGATTAGAAGGAACCCGATGGGCAAAGAATGAGAGGAGTAGCTTTCTGAGCTAGACTTTTCTTGCATAATGTCAGCCATAGACTGAACTTAAGTCTCTTTTGAACATAAACTGCATTTTGGGTGGATGCAGCTGCCCCTTGCTTTTGCTACAGTGACTGGCACTTGAAGAGTGGAGCGAGCAGAGAAGAGAGGGGGAGGGTGAGGTGGTGCCCTCTGCCCTCAGGGCAGACCTGCTCCTAGAACCCCGGCCCCTGGGTAAAAAGGGGAGAGCTCGGCATGCAAGTATCCTTAAAAGAGCCCTGTATGTAGTTTTGGCCTATGAGACAGCGGTGAGAGCGCTGGACATAGGAAAAAGAGAGTGTCACCTTAGCAGACTTCTCCGGGCGGTGCCACGGGTGACATAGGAACACATAAGGGGTGGACCCCTGTTTTCTGAAGAACAGTCTGTGGTGCGAGAGAGACTCCTCTCTCCCTTGCTGAATTAAAGATTAGTTTTTTTGAGTAGTGATTGTTTGATTTAAAACCCAAAGGTTTAGTCTATAGAGAGTAATGTGTGAGGGGTAAAAACTAAGAGAAGAGAAGAAATGTTCTGAGAAGTTTTTATTTCTGTCTCTGTGTGTGTTTAAAAGTTTTCTGTCTCTGTTCTTATGTAATGTAATAAAGTTTTAGTGGTTTTTTTGTTTTCAAGATTTAAGCCTGCTCTGCTCTGTTCCTGATCACATCCCACAGTAGTTGTTAGAGAAAAAACATACATTCATGGGTGCATTAACATCTGGCCAGTGCCAACCCATGACAACTCTACCATCACAGAGACTAAAGGGCAAGATCAGTCACTTCAGCTGCTCTCACCTGATGAGCTGGAGGCAGTGCCAGGGTTTCACTGGAGCTGTTCTCCTCCTCAGCGTTGCTCAGTGTCTGGGTGAGCAGAAGTCCCAAGGCCAGATCTCCTGTTTCGGCAAAGGTCGTTAATGAACTATGTTTATGAAAATAATCCCAGTAAATAGTTGTAGCAATTACATTTTCTACAGATATTTGGTAAGCTGCCTAATTAAGATATGAAATTTCTAGCAAACTGTCACTCGTCATCAAAGACAACCTGACCTGTGCCACTTATATTTTCTGTTAACTGGAAAAGCTATGGTCTCATTCCAATTCAAAACCAAGTTTTGTGCATATTCTTCCAATGTAATTCGTATACATTTCTTGCCAAAGGGAAATATCAATATGAAATTAAAACATCTCTGTAATTCCCAGGTCTAGTTGTGTGATTCAGTCGATTAATGGGAGAGAAACCTGCACTAAGGGTTCTCAAATTTAATAGCAGATGATCATTGGATTCTGTCATAATTTTGAAAGCACTTGGTATATCACTCATCAAACCCATCAAGCAAATAAAAGCTGTGGTGCTTTTATTTTCTGCTTGATGTTTTAAACATGTATCTCATTATTTAAATGTCCATAGAAGTCACTTCTTTTATTGCTCTGAAATAACACAGTTGCCACCAATACATTAAAACAATATTAGAGATACAAATTTAAACCAAAGCAAGGACATCTCTAGTGTAGGTTGTCACTTCAAATGAGCAGACTGACAGTTGAAATGAGAATTTTTTTCTTTTGTCAGTTCTCATTAGACCCTTAACATAAAATTAATGTACTGTGAAGTAATTTCTTTATCTTTCATTGCTTGAATGAAATATAACTAGAATGGCTATGATGAAAACAAAAATTAACAGAAAAAAATATAAAGACTTGATATAATGCCTGTCCCTCAAGGCCATAGAACAAGTACCCCACCAGCTATGTCTTTTGTGGAAAGCATGAGTGTTCCAAGCAAAATGACTATTTGTATTCCTGTTCTATGTTTGTATGGAAGATTTCACTGCTGAGATGGAAGCCAACAACAATGTCATTTGTTGCAGGTGGATTTGAGAACCATAAACTAAAACAAGCTTAAAATATTTGTTAATATGATAAACGCTGTGGTCATGGTTATTGTCAGCCACAATATTTGTCTTAGTTAAATAGAATTTGTGAAGAAAAATATATACGTAATGGTGCTGATGAATTTGTTGCAACATTTCCCTAGAAAAGTGCTAGTTGGTGGTGTTATTACCTCTGATGAAAATGCAGAGAAGTGAGGACACGTATTGGATAAATTCTTCATACTTCATGATGTGAAGTTAGTATGAGATTTCAGCACTTTACCAATAGAGTTGTGTTTATTTTGAAAGCCTGTGCGAATGTCCTACAATTTATAAGTGTGTATTTAAATAACTTGCTGCATATAAAGTCAAAAATACCAACCTTCTTCATGGCTGAGAATACTAGAAGTAATGTATTTTGCTTATGACATGCTGGTATATGTCAGACAACCCAATTTGCTATTTCCTCTTTTGCTATTTCCTTTGAGTCAACAGCTGATAATCTCATTATTAAAGTCTTAACAATCAGAGGGTTAAACTGCAAAAGTATCTTCTTACTCTGTCCTCTTTTTTCTTCTAAGAACTCTTTTATTTTATCCCCTTCTGATTATAAATTGTCTTTCATTTTATCATGTGCGATTAGAACTGCCTCCATATTTTCATATGTGTATATTATATATATATATATAAAGTAAAATTTTTTGGGGGGTTTGTTATGAAAAATTCCTGTTTCTTTTTTCTTCACATTTTCTAGGTAATACATAACATTCTTGAATTACATAGACAAGTGTCAGCATTAAAGCATGTTATAAATTGTTGGAATGCAAACTTGTCCAACATTTTTCCAGGATTATGGTAAAAGTTGCATTACAAAAAATATTACAGTCAGATGATAGGAGAGTAAAGTGACCCTTCACACAGCAGGATTGACTCACGAGCAGACTAGTTTGACTGTATTATCACTTATTTGTTAGTGGCAGAAATAACAAAATATGGTTGGAATTATATACCCATAGTTTCCATTTAAATAAGATGAACATTCTTATAAAAATATTGTCATTTCCACTGTGGTAAAAAAAAGTTATACAACAAAGATTTATTTTAATTTGTGTCAAAATTTATAGTTACTGGGAAGCTGCAAGAGAAGTGATTTTGTGCAAACACAAGAAGACATTAAAAGTAAGTAAAATAATTTAAGATTATATGTTTTACCTTTGCTTAGTTATGATAATAATTGTCTTCATACACAGAGGAAATATATTTTTTCACTATGAGATCACTATAAGAATAAGACTAAATTACAGTAATTAGACTGGATAAGAAAAAATGGAGAAAATTACACTTTACCAGAGTAACTAATATTTTCTAACACTGAGGAAAAAAATAGTGGTGTTTCTATAATTTTTTTTTTACTAACTTTATAGTTGGTAAAGCAAATGAAGATAATTCATCCTTTTCTACGTAGGAAGATCTATTTCATAACCTGTAAGAACTTCTGTACATCCTAAAATCTTAATATCACATACTTATATTTCCCTTAAAAATAAAAGTGTGGTTATTACCAGTCAACTTAGAAGAGATACTTCTTTAGTCATTTTAGTAAAAGGTACAGAAAGACTCCTAACACTTCTAAACTATTATTCCATACTTCAGGATATCAGTTTCATAATTTTCAAGTTTGCATAGAACAGCACATTTTAATTCCTGTTAAGTGCCAACATTCCACTTTGTCCCTCAGCTCTAAAAACGCACTCAGGAGTTCTGGTTGTGCTTGGTTGTGCTTGGTACCATAAGAAGGAGTGAGGAACTGAGACCAGGCTTCAGTGAAGAACAACATGTGATAAATTCACTAGGTTGCTTTGAAGGTTGTCATGCCTGCAATAGTGTTTGAATACTATGGAAAGAATTGTATTGTAAAATGCTAAATATATTTTCTATGTATATGGACTATATGGCCTCCAGAGGTGCATTCAACCTGATTTATCCCATGATACTATAAAATATGTATTGAACTATCAACAAAAATGTGATAATATAATTATTATATCTTCATTCATTAATTTCATATGGTTTATATTATTAACCTTAGATAGGGAATTTTAAAGCAGTTAAAGACTGCATCTTACAGCTCAAACACTGGATCCTTGGTTCCCCTAAATTGTCATTAATTGACTGTAAATACCGTGGTTGACGCTTTACTTTTGCATAAGGTGTGTATAAAATGATTGAACAACATTGAAGATAAACTGAAACTGTTCACCAGCTTCATTTAGGACAAATGCATATTAAGTCAGAGGCACCAATAAATGATAGAGTTGCTAAAATATTGACCAATGTTTTAGTGTTTTTGCTGTTTAAAACACTTTCTCTCATTCCACCCAGATGTCCACTGTTAACTGAAAAATGTGCAGCATGGTTTTGACCAGAATCAGTGCTAATGATGTCAGTGGAGAAACAGTGGTGAAAAGGTGACAGTCTGAATGCTAATTTTTGAGTTTTATTTGTTTGTTTTTCCTACACAGGTCCATTGAGAACGTGAGGCAATAGGTGTCACAGTCTTTGTAGGTCTGCAGCGGTTACCTCTGCGAAGAACGAGTGTTCCCAGGCTAACAAAAGAAAGGCAGATCCCAGCCTTGAAAGGAAGCTTGACAAGATCCAGCTGACAGTGCTTGAAGGGGAAGCACTTTTCCTTGCACAGGCTGCCTGAACTCTGATATTAATAACCGTCTTGGCAGTTGTTGAACAAGAGTGACCACGACAATGCTGCACCCTGTTAGGCAGGGAGGCTGCTCACAGCTTGGTCAGGTGCACTCCTTGCTGAATCTAAACCTGGTGCGGTGGCTGGGCCTGGGGAATGGTTGTGAACTGGGCTACATCCAGGTGCCAGCTGGTCATTAGTGGGGTTCCCCAAGGCTCAGCATTGAGGCCAGTTCTGTTTAGTATCTTTATTACTTACCTGATGGGATGGAATACATCCTCAGGGAGCTGGCAGGTGTGTCCAAGCTGGGCAGGAGTGTTGATCTGCTGGAGGACATGAAGGTTCTGCAGAGGGATCTGGACAGGCTGAATTGATGGGCTGAGCCCATTTGTATAGGATTCAACAAGACCAAGCATTGGGTCTACTCTAAGGTCACAACAACCCCGTGCATCAGGCTTGGGGAAGAGTAGCTGGAAAGCAGCCTGAGGGACCAGGACCTGGAGGCGCTGGTTAACAGCCAGCTGAACATGAGCCAGCAGAGTACCCAGGTGGCCAAGCAGGCCAATGACATCCTGGCCTGTATCAGAAACAGAGGGACAGGCTGCCTAGGAAAGCTGTGAAGTCACCATCCCTTGAAGTGTTCAAAAGCCATGTGGTTGTGGATCCTGGGGACATGGTCCAGGGGCTAACACAGGGGTGATGGGTTAACAGTTGGACTCAATGACTGTAGAAGTCTTTTCCAATGCAAATAATTCTGTTTCTATAATTAAGTAGGCTGGAGTATATCACACACATTTGGGTTTTTTTACAATGAGGAGTGGGATTGTACTTTTCCTGATGAGATCCCATTCTGGCTATCTGCATACAGATTTCCACAAATACCTCTTGTCAGTTTACATTGTTGGCCTTAAGGTTATAGTGTTCACTATGTTTGCTAAACTATTTTGTGGTGTGCATGACTGAACACTATTTCTAGCACAGAAGGTCTTGCACTTCAAGAGCATTAACCAGTCTAAACAATGTGTATAAGTTTAACAGAATAAGTCTGATCTTGAAAGCCAATAGCTTAATAATTATGAATAGTATTTAATATTAAAAATAAGTATGAGAAAATATTAGTCTGATATTACTTAAAAATACTGAAATCCTCAAAAAAATCTATACAGAAACATATCTGTTTGTAACTGTGCTATCAGAAATGACATAATAGCGCAACTGGATTTAATCTGAAGTTGAATCTAGATGACATGAAAGTTTATATTCTCCTGATGATTACTGTTTTTATAGCAGATAGGACAGTGATGTCTGGTCTGCAGAGAGAAAAGGACAAATGCACATATTTCAAATTCTTCTATTCAAAATTTCATATTTGACATGAATATAGGACAGATATCATGTCTGATCAACATCAAATGCTTGTTTCTGCTACTACAAATCCATAAAAGGTTTTCAATATGTATTGCTGTAGAGCAGAAATCTGGTCAGAATTTCTCACAGAAGAGAAAGTCATCATAGTTTCTTTACAGAGTTTCTGTACAGAGTTTCTTTGCCAAATCAAGGTTCCAATTTTTTATTTTTCTCTTTATGTCTGTACAGTTTATGTGAAAAGATTGCTGCTGGTTCTGAAGAAATAATTTGCTTTCTGCTATCAATATTCTTTTAAACACAAGCATGTTAAAGAAGAAAATGTCTTTATTTTAACAAACTAAAGGTTTCATTTCCTCTTGACTATGAAATTGGAAAAAAGGCTGCAGGGCAAAAAAGCCCCCAGCCAAACAAACAAAGTACAGTTCTAGATTATTCTTAACAGCAAAAATCTTCTTTAGCTGCTCTAGAATATGAACTTGGCTTAGCATGTAAAGCATGAGAGTTCACCTTTTGCTTCTTTCCCCATGAGCTACTGGGGAGCACTGGAACACTGTTCAAGGCCACTTTGACTCCTCAGTTGTAATGATATGATAACACAGATATTTCAGCATCATTATTCATTTTGGATGCATTTCTCCTGTAGCCCAAATCCGCATAAACATGAAGGCAGCAGAAGCAGGGAGCCTGGTTGTGGCTATCTCATTTTGGTAAGGCACCATTCCTCTGTGATTCACTGTTTCCTATTTACAATCCTGGAACATGATTTCTGAATTTTCAGCCCTGATTTGAAGAGGATTTGGAGCTGTGAGCATATTAAGAGCCAGGCCTACTTTAAATAAGTTTCTGTTAGCAAACACCTCTGTTAAATAAGGATAATTCTCAGTCTTCTTTATTTGATGCAGAAGCAGTTACACAGAAGCTGTATTTCTTGATATTTAGAGACTTCAACCAAGTGACTGTGCTTTGTTTAACAATTCTCTGAGGCTCCTGATGTAAATACCTTTCTTCACTTACAGTAGTATTTGTGTATACACATTTGTATACACAAATAATTGAGAAACTAAGTTAATGGAGCCATATGCATTCTTAATAAAGGGAGCCATATGCATTCTTAATAAAGACATTCTTAATTTACACTCTCGTTTGAATATAGAGGCTGACTTTTTCTGCTTATTTTCTGCAACACTACAGAGTTTTCCACTATGAGTTAAATTGTGTATTTTAGATTCAGCTACAAGAATTTATCTTTTTAAAACGATTCTGGTACTGTCAGATAATTATAATGTGTCTTCCCTAGCAGTAATGGGCACCACAGGAAATAAAACTGCAGTACAGACTTAATCAAATCTGAATGACAAGGTCATCGGAAAGTTAAATTTTTTTTTCCCTTATTGACAATGTACTCCACAAAAAGAAATAAGTTCAAATGTAAGATAATGTACACAATCACTTGCTCAGTTTTTTGTTTCATTAGTCATCTAATTGCCTATTAGTTGCTTAAGAGCAGTAGCCATTCTAAAGTGTGCATTGCTGAGATCTCCAGCATTTTTCAGAGTAAAATTGTGCAGTGTCTGCAGTTCAGTATCAGTTTATTTTCATTTTTTATCCATTCATGCCATACGCACATCTAATATATTCAAAGGCTATCTTCAATCACAACTCTTTCATTATTATGGCCCTAAAATTTAAATAACTGTCAGAAATTTCATTCTGCATGCCTTTAACTTGCCTTATATCTTCATTTTCTGCAAACAAAAAAATGAAGCCAGTGCAGCTCAAAGGCCTGAAGTTTTTTGTTTGAACTAAAAGAATAAAAGAAAGAGTAACTTCATCAAAGGTCAGATCTCCCCTCCTACCCTTTTTGAGCTCAGGAAAAGGCTGACTTGAAGGAAAATCTCTATTAGGTTGCTATGAACTACTTTTGAGAAGAAGGCATTGCTCAAATCTATGGGATGTCCCCAAAGACTCCAGGACTCTGTATTTTTGTCCTTCTAACTCCAGCTGACTTTTTTAAAGTCAACTTTTATCAAATTACTGTGTAATAGAAGAAAGGAAAATATAAGAAGCTATAAAAAGGAAAGGAAAGGAAAGGAAAGGAAAGGAAAGGAAAGGAAAGGAAAGGAAAGGAAAGGAAAGGAAAGGAAAGGAAAGGAAAGGAAAGGAAAGGAAAGGAAAGGAAAGGAAAGGAAAGGAAAGGAAAGGAAAGGAAAGGAAAGGAAAGGAAAGGAAAGGAAAGGAAAGGAAAGGAAAGGAAAGGAAAGACATTTTGTCCATGCTACAGAAGGTTTGGGCCTGTGTGAGCACCAGAACATAGAAAAGTCCCCTCCCCTTTCAGCACATGTAGAATCCCTCAACTGATGATGTCCTTAAAAGTCTGGTTGAAAAGCTGCAACATGCTTGAAGATTTTTGGTTTAGTTTGCTTCTGTCTGAGTGGAGTTTTTCTGTAGCTTTTGTTGGTTTGAGTGTGTTTGTAGGTTGTTTTGTTTTGGCTTTTTTTTTTCCTTGAGAAACATTGGGTTTTCTTTGGTAACACCAAATTGATTATAAAGTTTTTACTGGAAGAAAATGTTAGATGACTATTTTTAAAAACTGGGAGTTAGGCTGTAGGAGTAACAGCACATTATATAGATCAGAAGGTTAAACTTGACATGTACTTGCTTTCCTCCCCCTAACGTAATAGGAGGAATGTGTACAGAGGAAAGATACAATCATTTTCTCAGCATGAGCCACAGTTCAGTTCTATGATACTGGGAGAGAACAGCTCTGGATTCTTTTTCTTTGCTGTTATTTCATCTTCTGCTACATACCTGTGTATTTCTTCATAATGTGAAGAAAGAAAAGATGCATTGGTGGAAATTACCCCATTCAAATCCCCTTCCTTTGTGATATCCAGTGAGTCCTGGATCTTTTGGATGCCATGAGGCACTAGCACAAATATCTTAAGAATTTTGCAAATGGCTGACAGAAGCCATTTTTTCTTCAGCATTGACATTAAGAATTGACAAAGAATCCAAAAGTAGTCTTATGTGGTTTGCTTTTCTCTTTTTTATTTGTTTAAAAAACCCAATTGATCATATGCTTTTAATACCCATCATTTATGTGGCACAAGACCTGAAGAATGTAAAAGTAGCTGAAATTTTGCAGTCTGGAATAATTTCCCAAATATTTGGATTTTTAAAAATATCTTCCTATTATTAACTTATTGGGCACTCAATAAATAAGAGATTCAGATGTTTCAATTAAATAAATAGCTATATATATATATATATATATATATATATATATATATATGAGATGCTCCACTTGCACTATGCATTTCTTCCTTATACTTCTAATTGTTTTTCACTTATGCTCCATGAATCTACCCAAATAAGGCCTCTTGAGTGCTTTGGAAGAGTTTCTGAGTTTCTTCTTTTCACTTTTTAGTTCAAGGAAATTTTTTGGCAGAGTTATACATTAGCAACAAAGGCATAACTTTTGGAAGGTGTGCCTGCCATGGTAACAATCTCTTCCTGTGTTCCAAAGTGTCTGCTTTTTTTGTAGCATATCTGCACTAGGTTGCTAGGAAATGTGACTGAGCAGAAATACACGTTGCAGACAAAGCTAAAGGCAAGACATATAAAGCAAGAGGTAAAATTTTAATTTAATTTAATTTATTTTAATTTAATTTTTTTATTTATTATTTTATATTTATTCCTCCTTCTGCAAATCAAATTAGAAAAAAAAATAGTCTTAAAAGTGTTATTCTTACAGAACATTTCTTTCCATCATATGATCTTTCTGGTAGCACCAAAGCCAAAACCTAGAGCTGCAAGGTAATCATTTAAGGACACAAAAAAAGGGAATTTATATGTAGCATCAATAGGTGTTTGGAACAGAGGTGACAATTTTTTTGTTATGCAAACCCTTTTCGTGGCTTCCCATTTGTCTGCATTTTTCTGGTGTGCTGAAATGATTCTCAATTCTTTGACCCATTTACAAAAATACGGTATGGATCCCACTTCAAAAGATTTTGTCTTTATTATTTCCTTTAAGTGGAGAATCACTTTCATCTTAACACTAAAGCTTTGTATGACACAATTCTGTTGTCTGTCAGTAGAATAATATATATGCATTTATCTTTATTCAAATCTGAGTAACTGCAATGCAGTAACAAAAGTACAAGTGAATATTATGCTCAATTTTACTGAGAATTCTTATGAAATAATATTTCATCTTGACTTTCAAAGCAAGTGGAGTGTACATGAAAGCAAGATGTAGATGTCTCTGTCTTCCCTTCTACTGTTTGAAGATATTTAATAGCCTTAATCAATTTGGCCTTTTTAAAAGACAGATTTACAGGTAAAGAAAAGATATTCTATTAACATTAAGAGGTGGCTAGCATATTTAACCCTTATCAATTCAACAGGAAATCCGCATGAAGAAGAACTATGAACCCACACAGTTCAGATGGAAATAGAATGTACTTAGAAGCCAGGTAAAGAAATCCATAGACTTTTTTTTTTTTTTATTCCCCAGATACATAAAAGGCTTCTTGTAAATAGCAGTCATTAATTTGAAGCAGGGT
This sequence comes from Prinia subflava, assembly GCF_021018805.1. Classification (NCBI taxonomy): domain Eukaryota; kingdom Metazoa; phylum Chordata; class Aves; order Passeriformes; family Cisticolidae; genus Prinia; species Prinia subflava. Next base: position 46,271,290 of record NC_086250.1, read on the forward strand.
TTCTGTACACTATTTTTCTTTTAATGGTAATAAATGTTCTGTGTAAAGAAGATATTCAGGATTAACAGTGTTATGTTTCTACATATTATGGTAGGCAATATAAAGTGAACTAATGTTCTAAAAATAATCAGTGATATCGTAAAGAAAACAAGTTATTTATCATATATCAAATTATGTATACTTTCTTGTTATCAAGAAAGTAAATTCCGATAAATTATGACTGTATTTCACAGGTTTATTTCTCTTTGCAATTCTTAAATGGATAAATGAGTCACTTAGAATGAAGAAAAAAAAATGGATCTATGGAGAACAGCAATGAAATATTAAAAACTACTTTGTTCATTAATACCATTTGGCAATACTTCAACTGAATATCAATCCATCTGATTTAAAGTGAAAAGATTTCTAATAAAATTTCTAAAGTCCTAGTGACTCTCTCACAGCCATCTTTGTTGTAATAAAATGAGAAATGTTGCACATTTATGACAGTAGGGATCTTAATGTCTTCTGCTGATGTTTTGACTGTTAGCATCTCAACCTGAATTTCAGGTAGTACATTCCAGTTTTCCAAGTAGTATATTCATTTAATTTCTTGAATTGTGGTTATATTTAAGTTGTTCCTCAGTAGTTGTCTTGGGTTAAAAAATGTAACCAAAAATGTGTATTCTATTTTCATCTGTTGAAACCAGTTGGGAGATATTGTTCTTTATCTCTTGTAACTCTAGGAGGGAAAGAGGGCAGATGCCTTCTGTTAATGGGACACCTGATAACACCAGATAAGGCAGTGCCTCCTTATCTCCTCCTCCACCCATCCTCCTCCAAGGGACATCACCTGTGAATGGGCCATTTAAGGCCTCTCACATGACTGATAACATCACCTCATTCCATTGTGAGATGCTCCACTCAGTGGGAGGAGCCAAAGCCTTTCCACCAGAATAAAACCAGCAATCCCAAACACCAAGGGAGCCTGTTTCCACTGGATTCTCAGAGGATGACTGGACCCTTTCTTGAGGATCATCTCTAGTTCAATGGAGCTACTCTACGAGGGCTTATTTTGGACTGCTTCCAACACCCTGCTCAAAAGGGTGTCAGGTTTGCATTCTGACTCTGTCAGTGGTCCTTTGTACTATTGCATTTATTTTTATTTTATTTTTACCTCTTTTGTTGTTTGTTTCTTCTCTCTCAAATTATATTTCTGACTTGGAGTCTCACTGGTTTTGCTTTCAAACCAGTACAGTAGTAAAGCAAAAAAAAGGCAATTAATTTTCATTGTGAGGTTATTCCTGCTAAAAAAAGTAAGTTCAACACAACAAAACACATGTTAGAGTTCCGTATGTGAACAATTTGACCTCAAACACATGGATATTTTTGCTGTACAGGTTCTGGTGCACATTATTTAAAAATGCAGAGGTGCATGGGGAAATCTTGCATTAAAGGCCGCTTCTAAGCTCTCCAAGCTTGATTTGCTTCCTTGCTGGAAATAGTCCATCCCTGGAAAGCCCATGGAACACAGGGTCCACAGTTAGCTGCAGAGCCTGACTGCCCAGGGTGCTCCCTCTTCAAGCAGTGCTGGGACACAGAGTGGAATAGGCTCTGTAAGGCACAACCAGGTTCCCTGTTTCACACATGGGTAAATGCAGCAGAGAAATGGGTCATCCTGTGCACTGTTAGGAAAGTCACAGAGCACGTTAATCTAAAATTATCTGCTGCTGAGGTTGGAGTATGTGTGTCTTACATAAATGCTGTAAATTATATTTCATATATTGGGAGACAAATCCTTAGGATTATTTTATAGGGGATTTACTGAAAGAAGTGAGTTTTAGTTAGCCATTCGAGGGAAATAAAGGGTAAAAGGGTTATATTCATAGAGTGTAAGGAATAAACTGCCCAATGAAGCTTGTCCTGTCATGCTTGCTTATTTGTTTGGGTAACATACTGGGACTTGTAAACACCAGTGTTCCAGGTGAGAAGTCATTAGCTCCTCACAGCTATAATAGGTGTAAGTGACTTAACAGGGACTGTCAGTTGTCTCACTTTTCCACACACACAGAGAAAAGGGATATGTGTTTCACTTTGTGAATAGCGTAAAATAGGAGTCAAAGCCAGGACATATCAAACCCTGCCAAAAGAGTTTATAAATGTATATGTACACACATATCATGCAAATAGGACCTAGGAGATCAAATCAAGCTCTTATCAGTTTCCCTATATGTGACACATTTACAAGAAAAGATGTGTGAATGTACAGCTTTTTTTCTTAGTTACACTTGTGTATACACTTGTATAACCTTGTCAAAAGGAAGAGCTCTGAGTGGTTTCACTTGCTCTTGCAGAGTCCTTCATTTTATGCACAACATGTACGAAACCTAAAGCAAAGGAAGGTCCCAACAATTTGTGTCTTTGCTACAGAAGTGGTGCTATGCTTACTTTTTGGTGCAATGCTTCTGCAGGCAGAGTGGAAGTGCAGAGAGGCCAACCCAAAGGTGGAGGTACAGGGAGCCTTGGCCCAGCTCAGAGACCTGTGTGCATATTGGGAGTCCAGCTCTGCACCATGCAGGGCAGGTGTGGGACACAAGCACTGCTCTTTGTGGAGCTGTGTGCACAATGCTTGCTGATTGACGGTACTTACAGTCAGCTTTCATAGTTCTCTAATTAAGAACACATGTGGAAAATGAATTTTTTTTATTGATCATCTATGCTCACCTCTTATTGTAGGATATTTTGTTTATTTTTGCTGGTTTTTCTGCATTCAAACTAAATTATATCATTTGTAAAATGAGAAAAATAAACAAACAAAAGCAGTTTGTCTGCATTCTGGCAAAATTACAAGAAATAAGGTAAATGAACGAAAAATATTTGTTTGTAGTTTATATGCTTTTAAACAGATACACTTGCTCCATTTTTTAAATTGTTAATTTCAAGAATATGCAAAGAAATTCTTTAAGATATGATTTGAAAAAGAAGAAATAGCATAGCTACTTGAATGGACTCTTTTGGACTACTGTTTTCTTAAAAATTGAGGCATGAATTTATGTGATATTTCTGCTGGTGTCTGTTCTAGGGCATGATGTTGCAAATAAAATACACTTTAAAAGCTCTTTTGTGGTTGGATTAACAGCTACCAAAAGATAGCACATCTGAAACTAGAGAGTGGAAATTTCAATTTGTCATTACTCAGATGGAAATATCAGAAAGGAAGAAGAGAGTCAAGCAATGTGGTAAATAATAAACCATCTGAAATCTGTCAGTATTAGAATCAGGGGAATATCTTCAAGTTTATGAGCCAGTAATACGTGGAGAGTCTGCAAAACTTTGGATCACAGGGTGATCAGTTCTGTAGATATGCTAATCAAGAAATATATAGTGATAAAAAGGAGATATAGAAGTAGCGAGCATGGAACTATATATATAAATGATAGAAAAAGTAATTGCAGAAATAACTAACATAAGCTACATGGTAAAACACCTGGGAGAATAATGAAGTAAGGCAGCAGGATGACTGCAAGATATATGATCAACACAGATAAAGATAATAGGCTTAAAATGGAAAAGAAAAAAAATCTTCTCAGTCACAATTTAATGAGGAGAGGCAAACAGAGACCTGCAGAAAAGATATGACCTCATTTCATACAGCCAGTAACTTCAGGATGCTGATATGGGGGAAGTCAGTCTCTAGTGAGTGTCAGGGGTATTGGGAATGATTACTCACTACTTGTAACACGTGAAGGATATGAGGCTCAGCCAACACAAGCAGGAGGGAGAGCAAAGGGAAATACTGTTTTCACATAAGCTATTATTACACTGTGGACCTCTTTACCTCAAAGTAACAGGAAAGTCAAAGGTCTAAATGGCTTCAAAATGTAATAGATCATTTTTTTGGAACAAAACCCTGGAGTTTGACTGTTCAAACTGACCTACTGATTCATGCGAGCTTTTACCAAGTGGAAGAGCATTCTGTACTTGCCCTGTTTCTTACTTCCCCCCCCCCCCACTAAATATCTGCTATTAACTGCTGTGGGATTTTGGGCTAGACTGTCAATTGGCTTGATCCCTCATGGAACTTGTGATCAAGAAAGCATTTTAGGCAAGAAAAAAGGTGTTGGTAAATTGAATTCTTCTTTGCTGACTTTTTTTTTTTCCGGGTGTATATATACCCCCACCAAAGTATAATTTTAAGAAGATTAAAAGAGTTTCTTGTTTCTAAACATGATTTCAGAAATTTTTCATCTATTCATCTGTGTTTGAGTAATAACAGAAAGGTTGTCACTTTATATTTCAGCTATTTTATTACCCAGCAGAAAACAGAAACTGAGAAAAGTCAAGCTTGGTAAGCTGAAGTGTGAGAGCCAGACAATAACTCTCTGGTTTCCCTCCCTTGAGGTGGGTATCAGCAAAATACAGCAATGTGGACATTCTTCAACAACATGATAAAGGAATAATGAGCATTGCTCATGTAAAAGTGGTATTTGAGTATGTAAAAAGGCTTCAGACTCAATAATATAAATCACTGTAAAGTTTTGACATCCTTCCCTAAACTGAAAATACATTCAAATTATAAAGCAATAATACAGTTTTTCTAAATAAATTACAATAATAAAAACCCAAACAGTGTTGTATTCTGAAATGAAAAATAATGTTTATGCTCCAGGTTTAATTTTAGCCAAATATTTGAACTCAATCACTAAACAAATCAACATTTCTATAAGAAAATCAAATTTTACTTATTCAGACAGCCAAATGAATAATGGAACAGAATAAAATCATTATTTTCAAGAAAAATTAGCCTTCTAGATCTGTGTAATAAGAAATACAGGTTTATTTCTGTGTGTTTGATCTATATACTTGTGACCTGTTTACTCTTCTTGTTTAACATTCAGTTAAAAATAACTGAATGTTTACAGTACTGCATAAATGACTGCTAAAGAAGCTTAATTCTTTTCTATTTTGGTCATTCATGTCATTAATACATTTGTTTAGTGAAACCTGAGTCCAGAAGGCAAGTAATTTAGTTTTAGATTGGATTTTATTTAGCACTTAGGAGTCAAAACCAACAACATATCAAGCTTCAAACACTCATTTCATTGCAAATAACCATGACAAGCAGCATCAAACTTTTACAATAATTCTAGGACGAATAGTGTTCCAGTCCTTAAGGACACTGACTGTGAATAACTTTAATGAGCACATATTTCTGTATTCAGGCTATTTCCATATGTTTATCTGCTGTCCTCAAGGCCCTCTTAAAAGTCAGATGCTGCATCTTATAAGGATATCACAGGAGTAAAACTTAAGGTACTTGCCATCACATATGGTCATATAATGTTAAAGATATTAGTTTGCCCGCACTGTGTGTATAATTCAATAGCAAGCTTATATAGCCTAGAGTGGATCTCCTCTTGGGCTTTTAGTCTGTTTCCAATTAATGACTCTTGGCATACCAATAAAAATAAATAATGTGATAGATAACTAAGGTAATTTTCAGAGTCCAACATTTCCCAACATTTCTAATCGAAGTTGTTTTACACAAAGATGTAAAGTGGCTTCATCCACTGAACACTAGCAAAGCTCACCTAAACAGATCTCAAATAATTTTTTACAAATAACCTGTGTGGTGGTCTCACATAGTATCCATTTGGGTTATGGATATGGTTATGGAGTTATAAAAAAACCCCATGTCGTGGTTGCGGGGGAGGTGAATTTTTCCAGGGGGATGTGGGCAGTCCAATCAGTGATCAGCTTTTCTGCTGGCACCTGGATTGGTCACTCGGAGGTTTGGACACGCCTCTGAGGACACAAAGAGTTAAAAGCAGGAGTCTGGGGGGTTCTGCCTCTTTTCAGATCCCGGTTTCAGCAGAGAGACGTGTGAGGCCTCCTTTCCCTGCCCAGCCACGAGGCTGGGTGGGGGAGGGGAAACACGTAGTCAGGCTCAGGTAAGCCGGAGCCCCGGGGGGAGAAGAGAGTGGACAGGACTGGAACTGAGCTGCCCCAGCCAGGATGGAGGGGTGGAAAACTGTGGAAGTGCCTTCTGTGTGTGCTCACCCCCCTTCCCCCCCCCCTCAAACTCCGGGAGAAGGTGCTCAGCCACGTGGGGGTTGCGGAGCCTGGGTGTGCCTGAGCCTGCACCCTGCCGAGAAAAAACTGTTAACCCTTGCTTGGCAGAAAGAAACTTTTCTTAGACATTGATTCTCATGAGTGGTGGTTTCGGAGAGAGGGAAGCGGCCTGAGACTGAGATGATAAAGCATGATTGGAAGGAACCCGATGGAAGAATGAGAGGAGTAGCCTTGGAGCTGGACTTCTCTTGCATAATGTCAGCCATGGACTGAACTTAAGTCTCTTTTGAACATAAACTGCATTTTGGGTGGATGCAGCTGCCCTTGCTTTTGCTACAGTGACTGGCACTTGAAGAGTGGAGCGAGCAGAGAAGAGAGGGGGAGGGTGAGGTGGTGCCCTCTGCCCTCAGGGCAGACCTGCTCCTAGAACCCCGGCCCCTGGGTGAAAAGGGGAGAGCTCGGCATGCAGCATCCTTAAAAGAGCCCTGTATGTAGTTTTGGCCTATGAGACAGCGGTGAGAGCGCTGGACATAGGAAAAAGAGAGAGTCACCTTAGCAGACTTCTCCGGGCAGTGCCACGGGTGACATGGGAACACATAAGGAGTAGACCTGTGTGTTCTGAGGAACAGTCTGTGGTGCGACAGAGACTCCTCTCTCCCTTGCTAAACTGAAGATTGGTTTGTTTTTTTTGAGTGGTGATTGTTTGATCTAAAACCCAAAGGTTTGGTCTGTGAAGAGTAATGTGTGGGGGATGGAAACTGGGAGAAGAGAAAAAATGTCCTGGGAAGTTTTTATTTCTGTCTCTGTGTGTGTTTAAGAGTTTTTCTGTCGCTGTTCTTATGTAATGTAATAAAGTTTTAGGTTTTTTTTTGTTTTCAAGACTTAAGCCTGCTCTGCTCTGTTCCTGATCACATCCCACAGGAGTTGTTAGAGAAAAAACATATATTCATGGGTGCATTAACATCTGGCCAGTGCCAACCCATGACACCCCACTATGATGATACATATGTTTCTTATATGCTTGTAATTCTATAAACATATGACTGTGTGTGTGTTCACATGCATTTCTGTGCATGTGTGCATACGTGTGTGTATGCATTTGCCCAAAATGTACATACATATGTGTATATGTATATTTATGTACATATGTGTACATATATGTATTCATTTATATATGTATGCACCACTGAAAGCAGGTGTTCAATTAGAGTTCACCACCTAATTCCAAAAGCAAAACCATCCTTTGCAGTCATATTGGTGTTTATTCACTGCACACTACCTAGCTGACCAGAAGGGTACAGAGAGCAACCCTCCCCCAACCCTGAAAGGTAACTCATGTAAATCTTGGCCAAGATATATTGGGGGAAATTTTACACTATGCAATTTCCTATTTTGTGTTTGTTCTGTGAATAGACTCCAACTCCCGGACCATTAGACCAAAGTATCTCACGAGCTAAATCCAAATTAGCAGCAGTCAATGGCAGCTTTATTGCTGATGGCAGTTATGATACGATTATTAAAAGTTTTAGAGAGATGTTTCTGCCTGAATTGAGGTGAAAATGAGACCATATGCCAAAGTCAAAAGTATGAATTTTATATAACAGTAAGTGTGTGTGTGTGAGAGAGAAAGAGAGAGAGAGAGATAGGAAAAGATGTGGGGGTGAGAAAGAAAGCGACAGAGATTAAGTACAAAATATCACCACTCCATGGGTTTCAACAGTGTTCAGTTAAGCCTCCTCTGGTCTTCTTGGTAGAGAGAGTCTTGGAAAACATAGAGTTCAACAGATTAACATACATTTGGTCCAGGAGGGAACACCCAGGTAGCTCCCCTGGGAGGTGGTTTGACGCTGTCTCTTGCAGCACACCCTGAATTTGTTGCATCACATGCAGTGCTCTAGTACCAGGCCTCAGGAATGAGTCTGGGGGCACTTCAGGGAACTTTGATGAGTTATGACACCTCCTCAGCTGCTTCTTTTGGAAATGTCCAATAAGGATGTGGCCTCCCTGGGGGGTGGGAGTGTGTGGTTACAACTGAGCTAGTTTGTGTAAGGGAGGATGGATGTTCATTGTCTCTCACCAGAGGTTACTCAGACACCCAAAACCTCTCCTCCTCTCCCTCTGATTATGGGGGAGTGTGTACAAACCTGGCCTCAGAAGATGAGTCTGTGGGCTGTGGCCTCCCCACCCTGAACCTAGCCAGAGATGATTTTCAGGACAGCTGCTGGGTTTGGCTTTCTTCTGGAGACATTCTTCTTTCTCAGCCTTGTTTTCTTTTCCCCAGCCCTGAGATAATTGGAAAATAGTGTCACCTTTATCTTATCTCCAATTCCCTTAGTTGGGTTTACTCACAGTGTTCCCCTCAGGAGACATAATCAGGGAGGGGAGAGCTTTGGTGATTGAAGCCTCTTTATACAGTTTTGCCATAATGGGCACAAAGTCCATCATAACAATGTTTAAGCCATTAACCACAACATTTCAGTTCTCAAAATGGTGAAATAACTTCACACTCTAACAGTGTAATTTAAAATAAACCTCACTTGTTTCTCATGATCACCACTTGCAGGCACTGCACAGATATTTTTTCGTATTTTTTGTCCTTTTGGGATATGGTATTGCTGTGGTTTAACATCAGTAAGCACCTAAGCAGCACACAGCTGCTCAGTGGATCCCCTCAAGGAGGGATGGTGGGGAGAATCAGAAGTTTTAAGGTGAAAGAACTCATGGACTTTGGTAAAGATAGTTGAACAGGTAAAGCCAAAACTGAAGACTCAAGCAAAGCAAGACAGGAAATTCATTCACCACTTCCAATGGGCAGGCAGGTATGCAGCCATTTCCAGCAAAACAGAGCTCCATCACAGGTAGTGGTGACTGGGAAAGAGGAACATCATTACTCCAAAGGTTTCCCTTTCCTTCTTGTCCCCCTGATTTTATTGCTGAGCACATCAATGAAGTCTGTGGTATTCCTCTGGTCACTTGAGGCCAGCTGTCTTGGCTGTGTCCCTCACAAGACTCCCAGTGAGCCCCAGCCTCCTTGCTGGTTTGGCAGAATGAGGAGGAAAGGAGAAAAGACCTTCACTCTGTGTAAGCTCTGCCCAGCAATAGCTAAAATATCTATGTTATCCACAAGGTTTTGGTCACAATCCAAAACATAACCCTATACCAGCCCAAACCAGCACAGATGCTTTCACATATTTGGGTAAAATAAATTCTTCCCAAAGAATCTGAAATTTTTTCATTTTCTCTCCAATGAATATTAAGGTTAAGACCTCAAAAATTGTTTTTGACTTTCACTTCTATTTATATGTCCTCACCATTGCAAAAAGTTTGCATGAACTTTTGTGTAGCTCAGAGTTGCTAAAAAGACTCAACCCTTTGCTCTCAGATTATCTGTTCATTACTGAGTGTTCTATTTATCATTTTATAGGATCTTCTACTGCTGAGATTTACAGATGTGGAAAATCTGCTGCAGTGGTATCAAAATACAGTGTTTCCATAACTATTTAAGTTCTTTTATCTTGTTTCTCCTTCTTCTGTTCCTGAGTTTTTAGTATTATAGGAGATAGTGCCAAATCCATAAAGAATTTCTATTTCATGTCTCACTGTGTGTATGAATACCATTTTTTCATTTATTTTATGTGCAAGCTATATTTGCAATTGGCTGCTGATCTATTGCATTACTGAAAACCAGGGTAGACAGTTTATGAATATTGCATTGGAAAGAGTTTTGTTGTTATTTATAGGTAACTTGACACAACTTCTTAAAAGAGGATTCTAAAAAATTAAAACCATTGTCCCTGTTACATACAATTGTTTCTTTTTAACCTCAGAAAATTTTGTTCCTTTTTCTATGTTCCAGCTAAGCATGGTAGGTTGTTATGGAATAAGTATCAAGGTAGCCCTTCATGTCTGTAGGCTAAGATCACTAGGATCAAAGGAAAACTGGGTCTCTGGAACAAAAATAAGTGTTCTAGTCTAATGTTTGGCTATCTTTCTAGTATAAACAAAATTATACAGTTTTTTGCTGTATTGGCCAACACAAAAATACAAAGAACACAGATGCCAGAATGACACAGCTGCAAGTTTATGTCTACTAATCCACTTGATTAAGATTCAGTGCTACACACTGGGGAAAAATCTACTCCATGTAAACTAAGATAAATCTGTGAATTCAAATAAGAATAAAAATTTGACTTGATTCACTATTTCTCTTTTATTCCCTAATTGTTTGCTCTTGCTTTGCAACCAAAATCCCTCAAAACAGCTGGAGTTTTTTGGTGGGTTTTTGTTTGTTTGTTTGTGGTTTTTATTTGTTTGTTTGTTGTATCATTTGTGTGGTATTGTGTACTTATTTCTGCTTTAGTGAGCAGTGTTAAGAACTAACATAGTGGCAATGCTCAGTATTGCATAACAACTGACCAGTACTGTGATATGTAAATGAATATTTAGCAAAGTCTATATCTCAAATATTAAGCTTGTATGTAGGGTCCCAAAACTCTTGTTGCTCGGAGATCTCTACTTCTCCAATTAATTAGGACTCAATTACAACACTGTTTAAGCTGCATATTGTCTATCTTCAAGTATTTAATTTTTAAAGCTCTAATTTGAATTTTCATTTCAAAGCTTTTGCTAAATGTCATGAGAATCTTCCGGTTATTTCTTCACACAATCCTTTATTTCCAGTCTGTCTTGAGCTAATTTAGATGTGAAATTTAGCAAAATAGAAACCGAAATTGCTTTGATGATGAGGATGATGTTTCCATATGCTAAAATGCTGGTCATGCAAAATGAATGTTAAAAATGCTTGGGGTCTTATAGAAGTAATAAACTTTTGAAAGACTAGATTCTCCTATCAAGAGAAGTTTTTGAGCAGCAGAATATCAGGAGTGGGTGTTTATCTAAAACAATGAATCGGGAATCCTTAACTAAGGTTGAGGAGCTTAGAGTAACTTTTTCTTAGAAAATTGCCTGCATCTATGAAAATTAAACACTGTCATTGTCATTTATAGGAAAAAAAGGCAGGTCTAGTATTTTGAATCTGTAGAAAAATGTTTTTTAATACATTATCATACAGAGAATAAGGTAAAATGATAAATATTTCAAAAGGCAATAAATTAAAACAGGACAAATTCCAGCAATGTCATGCTGTTCACAGAGTCCTGAATCATATATTTTTGAGTCCATTCAAAACAACCAGAAAGATATACTTCACTGAAAATATAATCTAGGATGTATTTTATGGAAATATTTTGATAAATAGGAGATATTAGCATCTCTTTATTTCCAAATGTGAGGGGAATCTCTAAATCCAGTGTGGTTTTTACATTTCTCTGAAAAAGGCTTGCCACCTAAGTCTTGAGAATTTCTAAGATTATACTGGAAAGGAAAAGAAAAACAGCTTAAAGAGATTAAAATCCTGATAACTGTATTAGTACAGAAATTCACAGAATAATTGGTCCTAAATTAAATTACACGGAATATGCAGGGTGAAGAAGATCACTGCAAACAAAGAATGAATATAGAGGGTTAAGCTAAGGTCACAGGAGAAACTGCAACTGCACAGTGGAAGAAAAATGGTATGAAAATGTGTCTGCAGAATATAAGTGTTGGGATAATTGTCTTGGCCTCCACACAACGTTGAAGACGTGACATATAAAATGGGAAAGGTATTTGCTGAAGCTATCAATTTTATATCAGCATTTTATAAATTTTATTTCAGCATTTTAGAATTGAACTTATCACAGGTCATTCTTACTTGTAAACACTGATGCGTGTTTACAATTTAAACCAGAATCTGAAGAGAATAAACACCATTTCCTGGAAGCATAGCTGGGTGAAGAAAGATTTTAAAAATCAGGCATTCCAAACCTATTAACTACAAGTTAATACTTTAGATTTCTGTTGGCAAAATAGAGAAAATGTAGAACAATGCTTAATGATCAAGTACATTAAGAAACTACAGAACAATGCTGTAGTCATTGTGCCATCTCCCAACTAAATAATTCACTTGGATTTCTTGAAGACCAAGAGAGTTTTACATACTCTGGCAGTTTTCAGAAAATTGGGAAATGGTGAATATTAGAATAGATTAATATCATATAATACACTTTTAATGGAGCAAAGCAGTGGAAAACTGCAGCAAAAGAGCCAGTATGGAAGATAAATGTACTGAAGTGTGAAGAAAACTCCTTGAATATCTGGCAAGAGCTGAGACAATGCCAGGTCTGCAAAAGAAAGACATTACCATTACAGTTAAGCTCTGGTTTAAGATTCAAATAAAAGCCTGAACTGATCAGTCTTAATGAAGGCTATGAAGTAACTGCAAATGCTTTTAGCCCTGGCAGAGAATAAGAACCACAGTAGTTTACAGAGCTGTGAATGCATTTTGCTTCATTTCTGCAAAGGACTTTATTTAAATGCAAAGGCAATTTCTGCAGCCCAGCTGACAGGGGGTGAAACATTGTCACAGGAATGCACTGCATGGCCTTCACCACTACAAACACGTTCTCTGGATATTATGCTGAAAACCTTCTTAGTTGCCTTTGAAACTAATTAATGTTACTTTCTATTTCTATAATGTGAGACCTCTCCCATGTTACACATGCAGAAGTGCAGGTAGTTCAGCATTGGTGAAAACTAGAAATAAGGGAACTACTTCTGCCTTGGAAAAAAGTGTTGAAAATACATTCTCTATAAAATGGCACAATTAAATATTATTATAAAATAGAATGGAGTAAGTCTTTTGAAAGCATGTAAAGTGCTGCTAGTTCAAAATCAAAGGTCAGTCTGTGGATAAAAGCTGGGACTGGAGCTCAAGAGGTTTCAGCCCTTGTTTTTGTCAGGGCAGAACCCTGGATGTGATTTTTGACAGGTGCTCCTTCTTCCACCATTTCCCAGTTGAAAATCAGTCATGTCCTCAAGATCTCTAAGTTTAATTCCCTCATGCTTTCAAATTTGCAAGGAGTTCGTTAGCTAAGGTAAGCACCATACAATCATACAAAAATAATGTTTAACATAATCTTGTTATTTTGGAACTGAAAACAGATACCGTGAAATTGTGCTATGAAGTGCAATTTATGGGAAGAACAATCATGAGAGATTTTGGGCACTGCTTGCCTATGTACAGATAAGCAAATCCTGTTTCACTGGTATCACTGAAGTGGCATGTACGTATACAAACACTAGAATGGAGTCCAGCTTTTTATTTAAGCCTAGGATTTTCTGTGCTACTAGAAATGTTTTAGGACAGCTAAGGCTAACCATTCAGAGCAATACTGGAGTAGGCCTGCGGCACCTGAAGAGCTGAAGCAATGAAGATTACATTTTACCCTGAGACACTACATACACACTCTCACTGTAGTCTGTGGAAAAATTCTCTTGGGCTAAAAATAGGATAAGCTAGATGGTGTCCAAGCTTATCTACATGATACTTCTGTTCCTGGGTCTTTGGTTTTCCAGCAGGAATCAACATCAGGAAAATTTTTACCGATGCTCATTTGGAGCCAGTGCTCAAATTGCCTGTGGAGAGCTAATCCCTCCTGCTGACCCATTCACTAGGTGAGCAAAGACAGCAGCTGGTGTGATTCATTCATTACTTAAATTTAGACAGAATCAAGTCTTCCTTGGATCCAAGTATTGATGACAAACTGCTTATTACACCACCTTGCACTCTATTTCCTCTGAACCTGATGATTCCTATAACAACTATAAACTCCAGTTTAAATTAATGTATGTGTATTTTGGAATGTAGATGTTAAAAATATCTTAAATGTCAAGAGTAATATGAAATTTAGGGAATGACTTTCACCTCTCCAGTGCTTTCTGGGGCTATTTTCAAGGTTTCTTTTCAAAAGTACTTCAATGAAAAATACTGAAAATATTTTCTTAAATATTTTTTCTTTGCTTTTTAAAAGAGAAAGTATGAAAGAAACGACATGATGCCTTTTTTATTGTCACAGAGCTTGCACACTTTGCAGGATCAGTGATTCAACACAGCATCAGAAAGCCATTAAGATGTGGCTGCCAAAATGGGCTTTGAAGCATAACCACCAACTCAGAAAGACAGAAAAGGCCCACATACAGTGTTAGGAAAGCCATATCTGTGTAAAAATCTCTTAATGTAGGCTAAGCAATTGACAGCCTCTGCAGGTATAGAGATGTCTTCATCTTTGTGGTCTTTTTTATTTGTATTAATGATACAACCTTTATATAGTGTAAACATGAAGCCAAGAGTACATCTGTACTTCACCTCATGCATTCTGAGTAAGTCAATAGATGGTCATATTGTGTCAAACCTATTTTGTAAATCTTTGCAGTGGAGGTTTTTGCACTCAAACCAGGCTTTGAGTTGTAACTCTCTATTAACAACATTGATGTTGAAATATATTTTGCAGAAATCCAGGTTTATTGATTTCAGTGTATATCAGCTAGAAGAACAGGCTCATCTTGCATCTTAAAAATAATAAATAGAAAGCCACTCAGACTTTGGAGAACTAAAAGGTTATCTAGACTGTATTTCTCAGGTTTCTTAATGACTGCTAATGAAAAGTTATACATTTCACACTTCTACATCATGAACTGGGAGGAGTAAAGAAAATTTTAAAAATTGAAGGTCCTGCATTTTCTTTTTTTTTTTTTTCTCTACCGCTGTTTTGTGGTGCACCATGATAGTTTTAAAAGCCATCTCTGCAATCCTTATCTGTCATGGAAACAAATTCATTCGCTGGGTGGCTGAGCAACATGAGGTGAAATAAATTTCTCAGAAGTCTATCCCCGGAAGGCTGCCATCCATTACTGTTACAAGTTTGCAATGGAAATGGCTTTACTTCTACGCAGAGAGTATGATAAAATTTAAGGCCCTGTGAAAGATGCATTAGAACAATAAATACAGTTCAAATAATGTATTAGGGACAAAATATTGCTGAATGTGATATGTGTATTTATTCTGACAATTTTTTGAGTTTATCAAAGTAAATGGAGAACTCCTTAAATCTGAAAGTTAACCTAAAGAGTAATAAAAGTGAAAAATTATGCACAAATTGATGTAGTCACATAGCATGGGGATTAGCATTTTTTCATTTTACCTCTATAGAGTACCTAGAGTGCCAGACTTTCTGGCAGATATGATCATCATAAATCAGAAGATTCATCATAGTCAGCTACCTGATTCCATCTTAACTCTTCCAAATGTTCACTGTCTATACTTTAAAAGCAAGTTATGGATCATTTTCATCTTTTCACCCAGGAACATCAAAGCCTTTATATCTACTACAATTACAATTAAAGTCTAATCAAACAAGGCACTGAGTAGCCTCAGCACAGAGCTTTATTTAAACAAAGCTCTTATTTATATCTCTGAAGATGTGTGCTAGAACACTATTGCTTTAAGTGGGACTTGAGACCAAGCTTAGATGCAGGCATTGGCTTTAAACCTGTAATGAGCTGTGGGTTAATGACTGTTATATTGCAAGTCTGTTGTTCTTGCAGATAATTCCAGCTTTATAATTTGCATTGACATGTTATATTCAAATAGCTTGATTAAATACCAAATGAATAATACAATAAATACTCTATTGAAGCAACAACTTACCCATTGA
Source organism: Prinia subflava (assembly GCF_021018805.1). Lineage (NCBI taxonomy): Eukaryota > Metazoa > Chordata > Aves > Passeriformes > Cisticolidae > Prinia > Prinia subflava. The sequence continues at coordinate 46,286,934 of NC_086250.1, forward strand.
AAGTTCTGCTAGGTTCCTTAAATTTCAATTCACCACTGATTTTTAAATATGAAGAGAAATAAAGATGTCACTTGTCTGAATAAGTAAGTATAATAATATTTCATCCACAAAAAATCCTTTAGTCTTATTCATGTTTCAGCAGAAGAAAATAGGTGAAGACATTTAGATAAATACTTTAATGTAAATAAAATTTTCCCCAAAGAAGGGTTTCTTGCAAGGTAACTTGGGATATCAGTCTTTGTCTGAGTAGCAGACATTACCCAGCCTCAGGCTTTAGAGTTTTGCCTTGTTTTATTCCCACTTGACAAGGCCTCTCCCTGCATGACCCACCTTCTTCTGCAGGAGGCCAGATGTTAGGTATAACAGGTTGCTAACATAACATGCTCCACACAGTCTGCTTTTATGCTCTGGGGTGTGTTCCTGTGGTTCAGCCCAGGTGGTGGGTACTTTGTATATGCATGCTGCCATCCAGCTGCTTTGTGTCTTGAGTTCAATGCCTGAAAGTTCAGACTGCCACGGTCACTTCCTCATTATGCTTCAGATAATCCTGCTGATGATCTGATCCTCTAATTTAAACAATCTACTGAGTATTTTCAGCAGGGAAGGGAAGGATGGTGGTGTGGGGGAAATATGTCTAGCAAAGAATGTTCTTACAAAGCTTACTTTATGGCATTTTATCCTCAGAAGTTAAGAATTCACTGCCAAATTTCAGGCTTTCTGTCATGTATTTCCTGCCCATTCTGGTTTCACCTTTTGCAAACTTGATATGTCTCAACACATCAGGCTGGACAGCTCAACCTGTCCTCATTCCTCCTGCAAGATATGACTATTTTGTTGTCTTCTATGCATAACTGTACCTCTCATGCTAGCAATATACATTCAAAATTGGTTCCCACTTTTTTATCCCTTTCTTTTGTGTAGCAAGTTTGCCCTTTTCTCTGCAAAGGGTCTTTGATCCAACAATTTATTGCTTCATGGAAATACCCAAGCACTTGAAAGAAAAACAGTGAATTGTCCTTGACTCTAGCACTGACCATTTCTCAACAATAGTTTTTACTGAAGTTTGAAACCATTTTATTGGTCAGAGTAGCTGTCTGAAGTGCAATTCAATAAGCTATCCAGCCCCAGTTAGGTGTTAGCAAAAAATAAAAAATGAAGTTCCTACTACAGATGCATCTTGCAATTTGTAAAATGACCATTAGTCCTGATTGCAGGGCATCAAGAGTATAAATTGTGAGGAAGAACAGACAGCTGTGATTATTTTTTCATGCACTTGGTAGTGAAACAATGAAACAAGATGAGCCTGTACTTGGCAAAGCCAGTGTAAAACAGTTTTCTCAACTTCAGTGAGCTCTGTGTGCATCTTACTCTTCAGCCTAACTGTGTGAGCTTCAGAATAATATCTACAGTTATGCTGGTGTTTATAAAGTTAGAATACTATTCTCTAACTGGCCTATGTTCACATGTTACTGAGAGAATGGCAGGGAATTACACATTTGCAGGGAACTTCCTCTTTTCTGAAATAACACAGCTTCTGCAGGATAACTTTCTCAAAGTTAACATCTGTTCTAAGTTATGGCTATACAGGTAAGGATTTCAGTAGAATCAAATCCTTTACAGATAACAGGATGGAATCACACTTCTGCTAACTCTCTGCTAAGGAATACAATTCTTTATGTTCATATTTGATTTTTCTAGCCTGCCTCACCTCTCTTACACTTCCATTTGAGTCAATTGAATATTTTGCCCTAACCTACCCTTTGGCTCCAATAAAAGAAAAACGAAAAATATTGGCATACATTGATCTTATCTTTTTCCATAATCCCTTTGTCAATGTCAAAAGGAATAAAAAGTTTCAGTAGCCTTTCTGTAGGATACTGGCGTATCTCAGGTGAATGAGAGATTAAAGAAGGAAAAGTTTCCATGACAAATGAAAAGTAGACCATGAGTACTTACCTGCTAATGATTAAATTTTAGATATTATCTAAATCCAGTTTATCTAATCCACCTCACAGGATTTAATTATGTTTGCATTTAATTAGAATGGAAAGCCACTTCTGCCATTAAACACTGCAGAACTGCTTGAATTATTCTCATTTTGACTGATTTTTTTCCCTTGTTTATTAAACAAAAATGTCCAACTTGTGCTCATCAACTAATTTTGATATTATAAGCGGCACTAAACCTTTCTAGAGAGGTATATAAATGAAGACTTGCTCTTTCTTCTATAATATCTAAATATTTTTATCAGGAGGTCTGGAATTTACACAACCATGGTTTAGCAACCAGTCAGAATATCATAGTCATGTTAGAACTAATAAATAAATCCATGTACAATTTAAAAGTGGGTGGTGGTTGTTAAAGCTAATTTTTGAATATAATAACTGAATGTAGTAGCACCTCAATCATACATTTTTGCATAATTTTCTTGCAGAATTTTCAGTGCAGTTTGAAAAGAGCCACGGAGTGATGTATGTAAAGAATTTTTCTCCCAGCAGGATACAAAATTATAATGAGCAGAGACATAAGATATGGTAACCTGCATGTCTTAAAGTACTGCTTTAAGATGATATATTTTATAGGATATCAGTATCTATATACCTCTGGTGAGGGACCCAAAATTATTTTTATTTGACTGGTAAATTCCTTCCAGTTTAATGTGAATCTTTTTATCCTAAGGTATAAGTTATAGTGCAAAGTGTCAACATAATTTTTTTTTTTAAATTTCTTTCATAATATAGACCAAAGTCCTTTTTGCAGGATTTTTGACTTGATGGTATAACTGAAAATGGTTTCTGGATGAGTATCATAGACAGCTTAAGCACACTCAGCTGGAGGATCAGCGTCTTGTGATGCATTCATGGATACTTGAGTTTGGTGTAAAAGGACTTAAATATGTAAAAGCATAATTGAGAGTCAGGAGTTGCATAAACCTAAGTCTAGTTACATTACCTGACGAGGGTAGTATGGAAATTCTAAAGCTTATTGCCTGTGTCTAAAATAATGTCTCTTGCGAAATATGCAAGTAAGAAAGAAAGTGCTCTAAAAAACCACCTAGAAAAATGTAAAACCAAGTCTGACAAATACCACAGAATTTCACTGCTGCTACTAAGATAGACTTTTAATATATTAAAAATATGTAGAGATCCCCTCCAAAGTAATTTCTATGCCCATTTTCCATTATAATGTGTTATTACTCCTTCAATAATTTTTATTCAGAGGTCTGAGCTATAAACTCTGACTACAATTTGTCAGGCATCTTTAAAAAACAATAAAGGCAAACCTTTCATGGATTCTGGATCAGAAGAATACAAAGACTTCTTTAAAAAACTGTTGTCATCTTTGTCTTCTTTTATCTTAGTATAGAATTATCTGTAGAACTAGCACTTCTTCCTTTCAAATCAAGCTGAAAAATGTTTCAGTGGTGTGATGAAACAATCAAAGTATAGTAGATCCTCATATGTCATCTGAGCCATGAAAGCTCATTGCAAATTTGACCTAACATGTTCAACATCAAGATCTGTCACTGATTTTCCCTACATTACGTTTGCCCTGAACCAAAAATGCTTATCTGATCAGTCAAAAGTTATGAGCTCATGATACCTGGACTGTTAAATTTGTCTCACCCTTTATGTACTGCCCACAAGAAACAAGGTAAATTGTAGATAGGTTATTAATTCTAGTTGCTGTCATTCTGTACTCCAGTCATCCTTTTTTTTTTTAATGAGTGTGATTCCCTATTTAGCTCCATGAAGTCTGTTTACTAGCAGAGGAAAAGATGATTTTAAATGCAAGTCTAATTCTTGATAATTTAGACATAGCCAGGAAAATATTAATGTAAATCACACCAAGACATCTCTTTCTCTAACTTTGTGTATCTGTGCAAAATTATAGACATAAAGTCACAGTCTAATTTGAAACCCTTTATGAGTGTTTGGATTAAAGACTGGTGTTTGCAGTGATGCCTTAGTTTTTTATCTTTCATGTTTTTCAGATTTTGTGCTGCCTAAGGATGTAGTTCTGAGCCTCGTATTAAGTGCCAATAAGCTCTCTTCACAGAGTAGGTAGACAAAACAAATCCTTTTCCTGCTGAAGATCAAGGACAACCTTCAGGCCCAACAGCATAAACAATGGTAGACTGAAGGGAGGAACAAGAAGAATGAGACCTCACAACCTGAAGCTGCAACTGGACAATTACAGCCCAACATGCAAAAGGACCAAAACTTTAAAAAGTGTGAGCCCTCGTGGCAGGCCTGCTATTTTGTGCAGGCCTGCATTCTTAGTCCACCTTGGGTGTAGCCCTGGTCAGGCTCTTGTTCTGCCCAAGGTGTACCCTAAAGGCCTTTCAATAAATATCTACTTTATTCTCTAGCTCTGTCCAGTCTCTGTTTCAGGTCAACCTTCCTAAGGCATCAGAAGATGCAGCTCTCCATTAGCCCAGGAAGACTTAAGGACTACCACTTGTTCCTTACTGTTTTTTTACGTTTGATCTTCTAGGGACAACTGCCTTTCCACAGGGTGTCACTTAAATATTTTTGACACTAATATAAAGTCTCTCCTGTTTCACTGGTAGTGAATACACAAATTCTGGCACATATTTTAGAAATTTCATATAAGTATCATATGAAGAAAGTCGTATTGACACTTATATATCAGCTTGAGCTTGCAGACACTAAAGGATATTTCAGGAGGCTGTCAACACTTGCAACATCTCTCTCTGTTGCAGAAAGGTGCTTGACTGAGATTGGGTTCCTGGTAATTGTACAACTGTTTAATCCTTAGTAAATTGCTCACCCTAAATCTACCCCACAGCTTTAAACACTCTACTACACTTCCTCAGTCATCAGAAGCTAATCCGTACCAGTTTTCAGTCATATTTTCCATTCCCGTTCTATGTGAAAAGATTTTGCCAGCAGTGATCATCATTTGCTACATATTTCTACAAAATTTAAACATAATAAGACCTTCATAGGTCAAGTACTGTCTCATAAAATATTAAATTAAACTATTGGCAATTTGAGAATGCTAATTTTAATCAAAACCATGTCTGAGGTAAAAGATAAGCCTTACTCGGAAAAAATAGACAATAAAAAGGCCACAGAGAGGTTGTTTTTTCCCTTCTTCATTTTGCCTTGATTTTAGATAAACTGCACTCAAATCATTCTCCAGTAGTTTTGATGAATGTTCTCCTAGGTCAGACTGTCAATTAATATATATAGCTGTGGCTTTAGATTATTTAAAAAGATTCTTCACCCTTTGTGGTCTGATTTTCTTCAGCATGACAAGGGCTGGCAATGGCATGCAAGTTGCTCTCAAAACATACCCGTTTCAGTATTTCCCCAGCCTATGCACACCTTGCCTAGCCAATCACTCCTTCACCATAACAGATGCTGATCTTTCCAAATGAGCTAGAATGCCTAGATGTTTGTTCTGTGTCTGCTGACTCTCACGTATTATGAGGTCTCAGAAAATCACAGCTGGACAGCAAGTATTTCCCACAAAGGAATGCTGCAACTCAAGGACTGACTGACGTTAATCAGTCAAAGACCTCCTTCTCTCCAGCTACTGCTCTTATTCATGGCATGGCACTAAAAACAGTGGTCACACTGTTGGACACCCTCAAGGACAACACACCAATACCCCGATGGTAAATACTAATTCCACAGCTGTTCCTGTCACCCCTTCCCTTATTAATTATGCCCTTTCTTATTTATTCCCATTCTTTCTGTCTCTCCTGCCCAGGTAGACACACAGCAAATTTTAGGGCTATTTAAAAGTTCTTTGCATTTCCCATGAAATATCTTTATATCTGGAGCTAGAAGGCTTCAACAGTCACTGTAGGAGCAGGCTTTAGACGAGACTTTAGAGCTTTTCCTTTGTTTAAAGAGTGAGTTACTTGTCACAAATTAGGTTCCTCACAGGTTGATACTGACTCTGATATTATCCAAACTCTTCACAAAAAATCTTCATGATGGGATTGAATACATACTCACCAAGTTTGCAGATCATGCCATCCTGGAAGGAGAGGTTGATACTACAGAATGCAGAACTGCATTGTGAACAGAAGTCAGAAAGTTGAAAGACCGGGTCAACAAGAATTACACAAAGTTTAACAAAAAGAAGTTTGAAGTATTGTACCTGTGGGTGGCAGGATGCTCTGCCTGGAATGGGAGAAACAACTTGAATGATAACTATTATAAAATCCAGACTCTTTCCAGTAGATTCAGCTGCAACTCATGAGCAAAGCTGTAGCCAAAACTAAAGGTATGTGTAGTTCAGTGGCCTGTCTCCAAGAGCAATTTTCAGTGGATGGGTAATGCAGAGGAGACACATTGTGGTGTATCCCTTAAACACTGTGTCAGCCTCCAGAAGTTTTCAGTACAGGAGCTTTATATTCCAGTTGTGATTTCTGTATGCTTAGTGAGCCTCATCACATCGTTTTATGTTCAACCATCCAAATTACCCTTTCATTTATGGAAACGTTTGTCATTCAGAGTGTTGTATGGCAAGTAGTGCTACAGCATAACCATGCACCATGTAAACAGTCACTTTTTGCTTTCCTTGGATTTAGGTCAACCATTTCTGGAGTGTATTCTGTCATGTGAAAGAGCTACCCATTCTCCTTTAAGTTTTGCAAAGAGAAAGTTGTCAGAGTGTTGTGAGCACTCCCTTAGGCAACCCCTCAGATACCAGCCCAGAGATCTCCCAGGGTGCAGGAAAGTATATGCTGGAGAAAGGTGCAGCTTCTTTTCAGGCTGATTAGGGAGACTCAGCTGGTCACAGTTTAGGTAATGTAAAGCCTGTATAGGATTATCAACTCTGTAGCTTTCCACACCAACCACTCAGCTTTTAATTTATAGACTGTGGGATGCTTCACAAGGATATTCTACTCTAAAACTGAGGTGCTGGTGTCCAGGAAGACTTCTGCAAACCCTGGAGATGTATTGAATAGAGTTTTCTTTTCCAAAATAGAAAATCTCTTTGAAGACTGACAGATTCTGACAATGTCTATTTATAAAACTACTATGGCATGTGTGTCAAAGTGGTGATGGAATTTGTTAAAAGTTTCTGTGAGAATTGAGATATTTTGTCATTTACAGTAACCTCCATTTTAGTGTAGCCTTTCTGATGGCAAAGGATTGTGTCTAGCCTTCTGTTCCTCTGGCTGATACCCAGCTCATTGAGGAAGCTTTAATAATAGCATTTAGCTTTTATAACTTTTTTTTATCTGGAGCTTTAAAGTTCTTTACAGGAGTGGGTACTATTATGATTTTTATAGACAGAAGAACAGATTGAGTTACACAGTAAATATACAGATGAACTGTGAGCTGTACTTGGGTTTCTTGCTCTTTAAGCAAGTCTGCTAATCACCAGCCAAATTTATCTTTTAGGAGAGCAGTAGGAGATGGGAGGATCTAACAAAGTGAGGACATAATTTTTGAAGTTATCTTTATTGTGGCAGTAGTCCTCCTGTTGCGATGCAAAGATGAATTATAGGCAAATGATAACTGATCTTTTTTTTAGCAAAGATCACTGCAAATAAAAGTTCAGCATGATGCATTGAATGCTTCCTGCCCTAATGAGGAATTCTACACCACTGCTCCTAACGATGAGCAAGACAGAGCTTAGTGAATGTTGAAAGTGCTGGTTACCCTTTCCAGTTAGAGAAATGAGCTTCAAAAAGCATAAAGCAGAACTTAAACAAAGCAAGAACAGCATTCAGGAACTGAAATTAGTTCAGCATTTACAAAATTAAATGAAGAAGAAGGATTTTATTATTAGATTAAGTCAGAGTATATGCATATATCCAACAGGTGGAAGAAGAGCAATGAACTCCTCAAGTGAAGACTGATGCACAGGATAATGGAAGATGAAAATCTGCCAGGTCTCCCATGAGATATTCACAAATGAAATTTCAGTGTGCTGTATTTGATAACGTGTGCTTGGTCCTGACACAAACAAAAACAAGCCCTGCTTTTATTAGGGGAAATGAGACAGAATAAATTAATTCTTGGTGTATTCACTTCTTTGCACAGTATTTTTCAATATCTTTTTGCATCCCTAGTCTACTATCTGGCTTCCATTTACTGTTTGATCATCTATCTTTAAAATAACTACTTTTCACAGAAAGGTATTTCCTTTCAAACCAGTGGATAGCATGAAATGTGATGCACTTTTCTTTACATGTATTTTCCCAAAGAAATTGTCAACAACCACAATAGAAAAGTGTAAAACTTGTGGCTTAGAGTAGGGATTCTGTTCCCACTAAAGAAACATGGAAATTAAAGAGAAAACTGAAAGAGCATAGTTTGTTTCAAACCTAAGAGGAATGTGCTATTCTTGGATTAAAAACATGTTAAACAAAAAAAATCAAAACATTCCATTTCTTCTGCAGGAGTACTGGCATTATACTAAGGCTGTATTTATATTATATATGTGTACATAGCAGAATTTGTGTGACAAAGTGAATAAAATAGGAAAGAATGCAAACTGTGGCAACTCAAAGTCATAATAAACTGTCCAAGAATATTTTTCAGTATGATTTGTCAGAGATGTTAAAGCTATAAGGCTCTGAGCACAACAGACACAGAAACAAGGTAGAGACTGTGCAGGGTTCATGGCTAACAGGAATGGTACTGAGGAAGCACACACAGAAGATTAAAGTCCACTCACCACAGTGTCTTACTGGGACTTTCCGAGAGTAGAGTATTTCTTTTACCTGGAAAAGCTGGAGACAGCGTGTCAAACAAAATTGTCAGAACAAAACATTTCTAAGCAAAGTAATAAAATTAACAAAAATAATTGCCAAAACCAGATTACAACAATGTCTGAAACCAAATGGTATTTGCACAGGATTTCTGAAGGAACTCAGATAGGAGATTACCAAATATTAGCTGAGATATGTAATATATTGCTCCATTTGCCAAAGGAATAGAAAGCAGTAAGTGTTAGTATATCTTCTCCTTAAGTGTCTGCTTCTGGCAATTTTCAGAGATAAGATATTGAGCTACCCTTTAGTTTCAGCTGTAATGGGTATTCACATGTTAATATAAAACATTAGTGATTTAGGATTTAGAAAATGAAATGAGAAACACAGAAATGTCTGTCTTCTGTGTTTTAAACATAATTTCAACTATTGATGGCAATAAAGGTGTTAGTCTTCCTCTTGATATGGGTTGGAAATTTAGGATCTAGAAGAAAAGTCCCAATGGCAAAATTATTGAATTAAAGTACCTGCATCCTTCTGGTCCCTAGACCAAAGATTCATATAGTTGGTTACCTTTACTCCACTTTTCACATTCCTGTTATCACAAACATTTTTCTTCAAAGCTTTTGTGCAATGCAACAGTGTTGAGGAGCTATGGGTATTTTCTCAAACTGAAGATGATTTTTGAACTGGGAAGTATAGATATTGTGAATTGGTTTGATTTGTGTTACTCGGGAATTTTTAAATGTTAATTGATTACATGTATTTTGGAGTCTTAACAAGTAAAAGAAAACAAATGCTTTGCATGAGCCATTCCTGGTAATTAAAATTGTTCAGGTTTAACAGCAGAAACAAAGCAAAATTAGCCAGAAGATAATTAAATAGAATTTCAAACCATCCATTTTCAGGGTAGATTTGTGAGACTGAAATTTAAATCAATAACGCTATATTGCAAGAACTCCTTGACTTCTCTAGGTACAGAGATTGTATGTATCTGACCAGCTGTAGCTCTTTATATTTGGTCAAGTAAATCTTGTCCTGTAAACACCAATTTCTTTCCATTAATTGTAAGGAATTAATTTTTGCAGCACAATGATCTTTATTCCAGGAACATGCTGCACAGCCTATAACATTCTCTGTGCCTAGACACGTCTGTTTCCCTGTCTTAAGGTGAGAACAAGCCTCTAGCAATTTAACACTCTAAGCTAGGCACTGATAAAGGTTAGGTTCATATTACATGTGAAAGCAATGAAAGCCTGAAATTAAGGTAGAAATATCCAGTGGATTTTCCTTCTGTTTTGAATTCAGGTAAACAGGTTTTGGGAAGTCTATCCAAGGATAAGTTATGGATAGTATGATAGGAGTTTTGAGAACTACCATCTCATGGTGTGTTTTACAGTGAAAATAATGCTTATTTATGACATGTAGTGATATGGAACACAGTGTTCTTCCCTCTGTCTTTTCAAGCAGTAAGCACTCTGACGTTAAGTGATATAGAAAATGCAAAACCAAATTTCTGGCCCTGTTTTAGATTCATTTGCATGCTAATATCAGAAAATGCAGAAATTGCGTCTGGTGCTCTAAATCCTGTTGTTCATAAAGACTGTTATTACAGCATAATTAAAAACTGGAATACACCAAGTTGGCAGCAAAAAATGTCTTGTCAGCTACCAATTACTGCATCTAGACCACAGGCTGAGTATAAGAAATAAGTAAATTACAATTGTTAGCCTATTTGAGAGGGTCTTTCTGTCTTCATTTGTGCCAAATATATATGTTAAATTTTGACTAATTAAAAAGTCTGGCATTTTGATTATGAGCGATGTTATATACAAAGCAGGAGGGTAACTGAGAAAACTGTGGGAGAACTTCAGAGTTGCTCTAAAATATACAGGTCATCAGTGGATAAAAAATTGATTGAAATCAGAGATTAAGAAACTAGATTCTTGATTAATTACAATGTTACAATCACAATATCCTGCTGGCCAATAAGCCATTTCTGTTTGATCGATTCTGAATGGTCCAGGTCCTTATTCCTGATGTTTGAAAAGCTGAATATCAAACCTGGAGAGACCCATTTGGAGGACTTATATTAATAAAACTATGGCAGAGAAAGGAGAGGAAGTATGGCTTTCTATAATTTCTTCTCATACTTTGTTTTTCAACATGCTCTAATATTTTGAAATGACCAAAGATTGTGTAATACCAAATTATTGCACCATTAAATTTTTTTACCAGCAATTTTCTAACCAGTGATTCTAGAACACAATAGAGGAAAATAAGATAAATTTTAAGTAGTTCAAGTTCCCTACTAAATAAAAACCCTAGAATTCACAAGGAAAAAAATGAATTTTTTTTTTTTTCATTGTCAGAAATATTTTGATTTTTCTCACAGTATTCTTCTTGCTCTTTTGGATTGCTAAAGTATTTTAGAAGTTTAACACACTTCTATTAAGAAAAACGGAATCACTGCACATTTCAGCTCCCATTTATCTATCTTGTTTTTTTAGTTCTCTTGTTTTATCTGATAATTTTATCATATTTTTCAACATTGTGCAATTTATATTTGTGTTTAGTTTCATTCTGTGTCTTAGAATATGTTGAATAATTACGATACACATTAAGGTATTATAAATTTATGTTGAATAACTACAATACACATTAAGGTATAAATTTCCTCCACGTGAAACAGGTTGCTAGATATTACTTTGAGTACTAATTTGTGTATTCAGGTTAATATTTCTACTTCTCAAAAACATAAAAATGTGAAGTTGAACTAATCCAATGATGATGTGGAGAGCACAGTTTCTATTATATCCTGGAGTGCCATCTATATTTATGAGTTGTAGAGAACAAGAGCTTTTGACTTGATTGGCAATTTGTAGTGATATAGAAGCCAAATTTTCTCAAATCACTGTTACAGGATCATCATCTTATCACAAACTGTAAATCTGCAAACTTACAAAATAATGTTGAGAACCCACTAAGGTATGATGTTAACAGAGCAATAAAAGTAGATCCATTAATAAGAATTGTTCAAGTCAAAACATGTGAATTATTAATCTTTAGACTGTTGGATTGTTATTAGTTTTTTCATTGTTTTTGTTGCACCAAGATGATTTATGTGTGGAGTCTTAAAATGAAGAATTTTGTGGACTTTTTAGAAGCTAAATTTCTAGTCAATCCTACTTTGTGGCCTTCTGAAATAAGCGGGCTGTAGACTGAGTAGATTTCAACATTCCTTAGCTTTGTTCATTGCAGCTACACACAGAAAGCTGAGATGTAAAAACAAATCCCTGATCCCATTTCTTCATTGAACTTGTAGGTTTGGTGTAGAAAGCTCATTTTAGTTGGGAGTGGGAAAAAAAAAAAAAGGGATTCTTACTGCCTTTCTCCTTTTGAATTTGGGGCTTCCCTAAAAGCCTATGCAGTACAATGTCCCTCTTTCATTTTCAGCTCTGCACTGACCTCTTTCCTGTACTGGATCTTGCAAAAGGATTACAAACCATGGTTACAAGATACTGTGCTTTTGTAATTCTCACCTTGCTCTCTAATAGCAGCTCTCATCTATCTACCAGGTGGAGGAAAGAATCATTCTCAAGTTGTTCCAGCCATAAGGAAGATATAAAATAAGTTATTGTGATGGTAGATACAGGACTGAAATCACAAGTATGAAACATTTTGCCAGCAATGCTTGAACATAAATAATACTGTGACAAAGAAAGAGCTGTGAATATACACCTCTTATTTTTTTTCTCTAAAAGGCTAAGATCAGGAAAACTGCTCAAAGTTTTTCATCAACACTATAGTCAGTCATAAAAGATTTCTGCATAAATGTTTATAAATATTCCATGGAGTGATCTGAATTTCCTCATTATTATCAATGAAAATGTCACCTTATGCTTTTTACAGAGAGAATTCCAGTTGGTAATAAGCTTTCCATACTTAATTGGTATGGGAAAAAAACTGGTACTTAAATTGCCAAACTGACCTTTTTTTCTCTCTGGCTATCTCTCCTCCTCTGCTATTGCCTTCCCTCTCTCTGCTGGTCTTGGAGGTTACTGTTTTCAAGCATATGTTTTAAAGTAAGGTTCCTGAAAACCAGGCATAGTAGGAGAAAACAGCACAGTAGGTAAAATCAAATGAATCGTAAAAGATGTGTCTTTGCTTGTCTCTGTAATTAAGCTCTTCTCTGAGCTGGCCAGCCATGGAGATAGCAGGAGATCTGGTCTTGTTGCTCTTTACAGTGTTTGTGCAGTCCCAGACCTGATTATCACAACTCAGCCTTCATCTGGAGCCAGCTGTGACTTATAAAGGAGAGATTGCACCTAAACAATGTCAGTCCTTTGGAGCCATGCATTTCTTTAGGTAAGTAGTACAGTTGAAATTGGATTTTGTGACCAAGGGTATCTGTTTTATTTGGTTTTTCAGTCTGCACATCTCCTCCCTGGATCAGTTGAATCACGTGGGAGCCTCTTTTACTTCTTAAATGGGCACAGCCTAAGGGAAAGGTTCAAGGGATACGAGTTAGAAAGGCAGAGAGAAAGTGAGAGCAGGAGTAACAACACAAGATCCTGCAGATCAGGCTTACCCTGTGAGACTGTGAAGAGGAGCAGGGAATAGAGAACCTGGCCTTATGAGGCAAAAGAAACCTTTGCAGGAACTGAATGGAGTGTCCATTGTTAGTGGTGACTCAGAGAGCCACTGGACTATTATTAGTTATCTTCCTGCAAGGGAAGAGCACTCTAAAGGAGAGGTATTCATGTCCTTGGTGTCACTCTTTTTTACCTAATTCCTTTGAGATTTTTCTATTTGAAATACTAAACATGCCAGTTTCTATTATAATACAACTTTGCACTGTTGACTTTTAAATCCCCCTGACCTTTTGAAATGTGTTCTTAGAAGACAAAAGTCCAGGCACATTGATTTCAAAATGCTAGCCACCAGGGATCTTGCTTCAGTGTATAACCCATAATCCAGTTAGATAGTTAGGCAGTGTATCAGTATGAAACTAATGCATGGATTTCTGTTAGCTTTATGCATCCATGCTTTAATACCTGGGCAAACAGGGAGCTGCCATTCTAGAGCTGTGGGCTAGATTTCCTGGATAGCCATTGGAGATGCTTTTGTCACAGATAATATGCGGTGAAATGTGCAGAGTGGTATGAATGTCAGGACGCTGAATGACACACTGAACAGTCTGTCATTCTGTCAGAATAGCAGTAGAAATGGTATAGAAGGGTTGTAAGAATGGCAGGTGGTGTTGGCATCCAGATTAACAGGTTATGAAGATCACAACAAATCTGGTCAGTGCTTTTCAGGGTATCCAAAACCAAAAGGCATCCTAAAACCTGGAATGCTCTTTGATCACCTTGGTATGCACATTTTTGTGTCTGAATTCTTGATGCTTTTGAGTATGTGACATAATAGTGGGGATGAGAGACATTGATTTTGCTTCAAACATAAATACTGTCTCCTCTTTCTTATTCCTTTCTTTGCTACACTTTTATTACCGTTGTTATTAAAAATACCTTCTTGTTAGGCTCCTCAGAACTTTTATGCTTTTTTTAAGCCAAAGGATAAAAATTCTTGTTCTGAATGCTTTAGTCCTGAGACAGACCTTGTAGACCCTTCATATTAATTAATAGTTTTGGGTTTTTTTCACTGAATGAATGTGTCAATTGAAACATTGCAAATATGGAAAAATTCCCCTTTGAAAAAACATGAAAATACAGTACTGTTTCAGGAATACTGCTACAGAAAATGCTTTAAGAGACAGTCACATCCTTTAATGAAAAAATATTCAGTGCTTATGTGCAAAGGGAATATGATGTATAGCAAAAACTAATATAGTAGCCATTTGTCAGCAAGAGCCTGAATTGGTGTTCGATCTGCTCTTGAAATATGTGTCTGTGTGTGCCATATACATGCTTAACTACCTGTATACACACATATAATGTATAGCTATATAAAAATGCGGATTGCTTTCCAAAACTGGAATTACTTGAAACTCAGAGGAAATATTTTTGGGTTCTTAGTTTTGAAAAGGCACTCACTTCAGTTTTGTCTGGGACTTTTTTCCCTTTAAAATTCTTGGTACAAAAATTCTTAAATTAAGAGCATAATATTTGTTTTCTCCAGTGTACATTTCTCATCTCAGAATTTTTTGTTCTGTGTGTAACATAGTTTTGACTGCTATGGGAAATAATATTTTCAGATTTTTAAAGTAAAAGCTGAGTAAGGCTCTTTGCAGAATCCTTGAGTCGAAGACAGACTGTGATTTACAAGAATAGGCACAAGTCAGATGAATCAGAAAATTTATAAACACTGTGCTTTGCTACATGGTCAGTTAGAATTTGTATCACTTTAGATGTTCTATCTTTTTTTTTTTTTTTTATTGCTGCATATGAGTAAGTCTCCCTGTAAAAGTATGAAAAATATATCCTGAACTTCAATTACAAGTTGGTTCAATTAAATTGGTTTTGCCTAAAAAAGGCAAGCAGAGTGCAGATAAGTATGGAAGTTAGAAGGACTGCAATTCTTGACATTAACTTCAACATCTATGTGTGGCATTACTAATGTTAGCTAACAAAGTTGGGAATTTTAAGTAGCCCAAATATTGCTCAAATTCTTGATGTCAGAGGTGGACTATCTGGTCAGTAATGTGATAAATGTTTTCAGAAGTTTTGCTGAAAGCATAAGTTGAAACAATTACCTTTGTATGCCTCTCCATTGGTTGTTTCTTTGATCATCAGTTCCTCATGTTTTCCTGGGAGATAAAATGTGCCTCAGATTTTGCCCTCTAAGTTCATTCTTATTCTGTCCTTAAAAAATTTAATTTGACTAGTCTTCAGGCTGTGATAGGAAAGCTACCCAGAACTGTGACATAAATTAACCTCCAACAGTAGGTTATTTTCCATATTTTCTAAGATATTTTTCACATATTCCATCAACTTTGAATAAAAGTGATATAAAATACTTTGCACTTCGAAATTAACTTTGAAGTGAAGGAATGCAAAGTTTGGTTAGTACAGATTTTTTTAAGTCCTTTTAATTAACTGGAGATGCTGAAGGCATAAGTAAATGTATCATCCTACAGCACTTGCATATCCATTTTTGAGATGTCACATCTAAATTAACTTGCTGTCCATCTAGTCTAGTATCCTCTATCAGGTTAAAAGTTCCAGAGACATTTTCCAAAGATACAAAAAAGAGCCAGAAGAACTGGATGGGATAATTTGGGCAGTGGAGAAATACATAAATAAGCAATGGTTAGTTATGAACAGTTGACATTAAAAAATACCTGACATACGGGGTTATACTTGATTTATGCTACACTGTAAAATGGCTTAGTTACTCTATTGCAATCCTTTCTTCTCTCTTTGTATCATTTCCCTCTTAAAGGCAGCACCTGTTAAGAATTTATTCTTAAGACTTAGTGGGAAAACAGAAGAAGACAACACGCAGAAGATACATGTGCTATCATATAAAATCAACGGTTACCCCTCTCCCTGAGTACAGAATTTAGTTCTGGATTCTCAGTCTCAAAGGAGAACTAAGAGAACTGCAAACAGTTCAGAGTGGGCAGCATGGCTGATGAGAAATAGGCAGAGCACTCAAGCAGCCTGGGACTCCCGTGCATGAAAACATAAGACTTTAGGTGGTCTGATTATTCACTGTCTGTTCTAAAAGAAAAAGCAGGGCCTTAGGGTCCTCCTAAATAAATTAGGCAGTTATTCATAACATTAGCACAAATTCTGTGAAACTCCTTTTTAAAGGATGTTGCCAATACTTAGAGTATATTTGTGTTCAAGGGCATATCTGACAAGCACTTGGTAAGGGATCTAGTAAATGGCCAAGAAGATACTCAGGAAATACGACCTGAAAATAGTAAGAATCTAGGAAAATTATACTTATGTGTTTAGGTTTTTGCTGGTTTTCTTCTTCCCTAGGGTCCACTTGCAGCCACTGTTGGAGACAGAATAATGAGCTAGATAAGTCCTTGATTTGAATTAGTGTGGTCTTTCATGTATTTTTATCTACTCCCAGTTACACCTTAGAAATCAGATATTTATCTGCTGTTTGATATCTTTATTTATGGTCTGGTCTGCATATGAGAACACAGCATTTCACATCTGAAGAGAAACAGAACTTTAATTAAAACAGTGCATGTGTGCCTGTCCTATTTGATATTAGGGGATTTTTTGGTTGGATTTTTCTGGGGTTTTTGGATCTTGTCAATAATCCTTATGCATTCAGCAGGATATCTTACCTACCTGGAGTCAGTTTTGCTTGTGTGATTATCCTGTTTTTGGCTTGGTAACATTCTCTTGAGTGCCGCCTCACCACTTTGCCCTTTTGGTGGTCACACTGAGCACATATCTCTGTAAAATAATGTGACCTAAGTATATATTACATTTTTCTATGCTATCACAGTGCTAATAAATTATTTTGTGCTGTGGTTGATTTCACAGTTTTTAAATGATTATGTTTACATGCAAAGTGAGATAATAATTGTTGTAATCTGAGCAGTACACATGTAATTTATAGATGTCTTAGGCCCCTCCACTGGCTTTACTGCCAGGTTACAGATTTACTTCTGTACTTAGGTAGTCTGCTTTTAGATTTAGATTTTATATATAGTAGATCTAGATTTTATATAGATCCAAAAGACTAGTACAATAATCAAAATTTAATAGATCAGTTTAATCTAACTCCTCTGTCTCATCTACTGTTGGTAATAGGAGCAAATGAGGGCTAAGACAACAGAACTCTATTTGACACCAGCTGCTCTTTAAAGAAACCTAATCCAGCTTAAAGGTTCCCTGTGTTCTTGCCAGAGATTTCTTGCACAGAGGGCTCCCTGTGTTTATAGCAGTAATTTAGCTGTTTGTATCTATCTGGTTAGTTTTCTGTGGGTGCTTCTCACATGAAAAACTAGGAATGTGCCACTCAGATTGGGAACCTAAAATAGATCTGTCTTCCTTTACCATCCTCTCTTCTCCTTTCCACATCAGAGCTGTTTTCAACCATTCACAAAAAGGAAGATTAAACTTGGTTTGGTTTACACATGACATTGTGGATTGATGTTTCAAATATATGAATAATTATTGAGAGCGTGAATATTCTTGAAGAGAAAAGTTCATGGCAAAATCCTCAGGGTTTTTCATGCCCTTAAATTCTCGTTTCTTGGGGTCTAAGAAATATATCTACAAACACATCTTATGTGAAAATATCCCTTTTTTCTTGCCTTTTCCCTTCCTTTCTATGTTTTGTTGTATATTTTCTTTCTCTCTATTCCTGTCCTCATTCAGTACATTCAGAAAATGCTGAATTAAGTTTCCCCTACAATTTTTCGGCTCCCTCCCCCATGACTTTTGTCTCTCTTTCCAAATTAATTTGCCTTGCCACCTGGTCTCCTTGGAATTTTGCAATTATTCAGTATATAAAGCCTAGCTCGTAACAGATGGGGCTTCCAAAGTACACACATCAACAATGTACATCCTAGGGCCAGAGATTGTGAGTTAGCTGCAGTTTCATTATGACTTCAATTTTCTAATGCTTGTGAACATTTTCAAAGAACATTAACGTTGTTTGTGATACCATGTCTTCTAAATTGTGGAGTTCAGATCAAGGCCTGTTTCTTTGATTTAGAACATAAGTTTGTTTTCCAATTTCATGATCCTGATGGCATGTATTTTATAGCTACTGGAATGAGAACCAAAATATAATAATTATCTACGCTTGTTTTCACCTGTGCTTTGCAGAAGGCATTTTAGTGTTTGCATCCAATTACCTAGATCAGCATTTGTCATTTTCTGAGACTTTTTATGTTTTCATAGTTTACCTCATCACTCAAATTTCCATATTTTACAGTATCAGAGAGAGTTCTGCATGTTGTTCTTTAGTTATATCAGGCTATAAGAGGAATATTGCAAGAAAGTTCTGAGATGGAAATTGTTTTAAATGCCCAAAATTCCCATGAGCTACATTTGCACAGATCAGAAACTTTTGGGGCAGCTATATGATTTAGGGCGAAAAGAAGAAAATAGATTAGGGATAATGGGAATAATATTCTAATATTCAGAGTGAGAGAGGGGGCAATAGAATATATCAAATATTTTTCAAGTGTTCCTGTTTGAGCTACTCCACTTTGTATAAATAATTGTTGTCCTGAGAATTGTTCCCTGCTGTCCTGGGTGTGGGCAGTAATCAAAATATTCAGTATTTGTTGCTTTCTTGATTTCTCCAGTTTAAATTGCTCTATTTTGTATAAATAACAAATAATACTGTGGGAGCAGATGCTAACTCTGCATTCAGAGGCACTTTCAGAGAATGTAGATATGTGAGATGGTGCAGGAGTGATTTGAAACTGGGCATTCTATGAATCGCAGGGCATGATGATAAGTACTGTAAGGGCCAAACTCTTCTGAGGTCTGGAGTTTTGAGCTGGAATTTGATCAGATATTTGTCCAGAAAAATCTCTGTGCTTATATTCTTGGAATCCCTTCTTTGCTAGTAGTTCATATCCCCTAGAGGTGACCATAGTTTTAAAAGCCAAAACACCAACTACAGCAACAGTTATGCAGCCAGCTGTTAACCTGCAGAAGACATCAGCTCCTACCCAAACTCTTCCCAGACACCTGTACAATTGAGAAGAACAACATTTGGGCTCTCATGTCTTCCACCCTTGGCCACAGAAATCTGCAGTCCCTTGTTGACTTTGTTCCATATCTCTGTTTGTGGTCATTTGTGTTTACACCCGTGAACAGTGAGTTCATGAGCTACGTGGGGTGTAGGCATTGGGAGCCTCTATGCAATGTCCTTAGTCTGGGCTGCCAGAAAGTGCTAAGAATCCCATGACAGCAGCTGTGATCAACACGTTTCTTCCCTGCAGATGTGAACCTTCATCATTTGGCCTTGGTGTTAATGAGTGTTCTGGGCTCAGATGACTCTGAATTGTCCCCAGGGAACCAGTTCCCCCTCCTTGGCTATTAGGACTTTGTACTGATTCTGCAAATTCCCATCTGAGGGCAGAGAAGAATCCTCCTTCCCAATGCTATCCAGTCTGCTTGTCTCCTCCTACAGCTCTGGTACCTGGTCACTTTGTGCCTCAGCCACAGCACAGCTCCTGCAGGTGAGGCCACCAGCAGCTCCATCCCCAGGGAGCAGCACCAGGCACACCGTGTGGCTCCAGCCCTGCATGGCAGCCTCCCTCCTTCGGAGTGGGCCATGGCCAAAGGCTCTGAGTGTCTGGGGAAGGTTCTTCCAGCCAGTCACGAGGACAGAGCCCTGTAGCTTGTCACCATCACAGTCATATTGTCCCATGTTGTAAAGGACAGAGTTTCTGGGCCTCTTTCACTCTTTCAGCTGAGTTAACTGTGCTCCTAGCCACCACAGCACCTTTCAGCTGCCTCTGCTCTATGCCTGCCAGCTAAATAGGTGCTGTCTGCTGCAAATGAACAGTAGATTATTCTTTAATTGGCAGATGGCTGCTGAACATATTCCAGATAGCTTTGGTGATAAATGCTTTTTTGCTGCTGTAGGTGGTGAATTGCCTTTTTGCATCGTATGTGTATTGTAAAAGCTCGCTTATATTCCCATGATACCTTTTTAACAATCACTCTGAATGGAAGAACTGTCTGCCAAGACTTTGTGCTAATTGCCGTACATAGCCAAGAACAGATAAAAATGAACTAATGTTCTTGTTGAGATCCAAAGCAATCCTAAAGGATCAGTTTTTAAAAGTATTATCAAGCATTTAACTACGCAAAAGGCTAAAACACAACAAAGAGATTCATTCCGGGAAATAACTTCTTTCAACGGATGAATGTTATCAATGTTGGGACTTAGAATACCAGCATTATTTTGGATGTGATCCAGGGGGAAGGTGGGCTGCTTAAAGCTCGCCTCTGTTACAAAGGTATTGTAATCAACCTAGTGATTTAAACCCTATTGTATTTCCACCTTTTTCAAATTGTGCCTTTCTCTTTGTGGAAGGGAATGAATTGTTAATAGAAACAAAGGCAGGGGAAGAAATATAGGTTGAATTATCAAGCCTGTACACTTATGGTATCAGAACACTTTTTAATTTCCTATTAACATGAATAGTGTGTGAGTTTACATTGAAAAAAATCAGCTATCACATATGCATAGTCACTGTAGTGGATGTGTAACTAGAAGCAAAGGTTGAGAGCACAGTCTGTTCTCCTGCCTGATGATGGAGATCTGTATACTTTCAGCAGGAGCTTTGGGGAAAAGATGATAAAAAAAATTAAGATAATAGCTGTGCTAAACTGGAATCTTTATTTCAGGTTGGATGTCAAAGAGTCATTGATCAGGTCACAGTTGTAAACCTGTGATTGCAAAATATTCTATTCAGTTTCTGGTGTCTGAAGTGACAAATTGTAAACCTGTGAGAATGTGAATCCTATTGGCCATGTGTTCTCATTCATAATTTCCCTGTGATTTATATGAGGCTAGAATGTCATTGCCAAAATGCCTTTGACTTTTGAATTTATATTGAAAATAAGTAATTACTATAAGGATATTATTTTTCAGTTTTGTATTATGTCATTATAAAGCCTTCTTTAAATCCCACCCAATAGCCACTAAAACAATTTGGTCACTTTTTGCCCTGTTGTTTTACTAGAGGCTGTCTCACTTTGAGAGAAATAGAATATGAATCTGGGTATTGCTTTATACAGTCCTATTTTCAAAACTATGAAATCTCATTTGTAGATATAAAAAAATGTTTGATACCGCAGAACTCCTATTTTAACTGTTATCACTCAGCCTAAAGTTTCACCATGTTTAAAAACTGTGATAAAAATTTTTCTGTAACATTTCTAACCATCTCCTCAAACACACAGAACCTCATCAAAAGAGTGGCACCTAAACATTTTTACCTTTCCAGCATTGCTGATGGACTTGTTTGCATTTTAGTGAATGATTCCTATGTTTCCAGACATTTCTTCCCAAAACCAGAATGATCACACTTCAGCAGGGTGGAAACAACTGCTATGCCCATCTTTGGTAGATCAGTAACATTCCCCAGTGTAAAAGGAAAAGTACAAAACTTTATAAATTGGTAATATACATGATTAAACAGCTTAAAATCTGATTCTATTGAGAAGCTCAGAAAAAAGAGAGCAGTAAATAACTTATTCCAGAAAATGACTAGCCACACATTAAAAGTTTTGATATCAAATAGCTTTAACAAAGAGAGAATGGAAAGGTTGTCATTTTGACTCTGCAAACTGTAATTTGAAGATGCATTACTAACACAGGTTTTCGGGTCAATCATTCAGTTCTCCTGAAAGTCTGAAAAGAAAATCTTCACTAGCCAAATATCTTGCTTAGCTGGTTTTCTTTTCCTAAGAGAAAGGCACATTCCTCTGTACTGTTCATGTGTCCATCCTAAATACAAAAACTACCCACCATATTCCATATGCATATGATGAATAGAGTAACTGTGCTGATCCACTAGACCACCACCTTCCTTCTGTGGAATTAGATTAGGAATTTGGTTTCAGAAGAACCACCTCCAATGCAAACTACTCTTTTGTCTCTCTGTTATGCTAAAAGCCCTATGAGTTACATGGCAGGGTAAAGGACTTTGAATTTGAGGTGGAAGAACTTGTCATATATTTTATTTATGATTTCTGAGTGTTTGAATGATTCAAGCTTAACTTTCCAAAAACACATGCTAAGAAAGGGACTCTATAAGGTCTAGAAAAAGCTAAAAAAGGCCCAGACTCTCCAAAAGAACATGGTGTCTATGGGATCAAATTTATTAATAGAAGTAGTTTTGTTAATGCTAGATGGCAAGTTTTCTTTTTTTATAATTTTTTAAAATATTTTGTACATCTATTTTGACTCTGAGTCCAAATTAAGGAGTAGTAGGGGTTGGCTTTATTTTGTTTCTTTTTATCTGTTTTCGCCTACGTTCTGAAATAATGTATTTGTCTCTTTCACCACGCTATGATTTTTGTATCAATAAGCATCACTTTAGGTTACTTCTGAGATTATTTAAGTAACAAGCACATCACTAGGACTGTGCTGAGATAATCAGGCTATTGGATTGCCAGTACAAATTGTGCTACAGACTGCAATTACTTGAGTGCTCAATCACAGGTATTGTTTACTGTGACATGATCACACTCCAGGAGTATGTTGTTTCCCTCTTGACTGTCACCTGCTATTTCCTTACTGAAGGTAGCAAAGAAGACTCAAACAGAAACTTTGATTAACTGATTATTTAAACTTGTCAGACTGTGCAATATCCACATGGGCTTCGCTCCCCTCATCAATGAAAAGGCAAAAGTGAGAGATCCAGGCAGGTGCTAGTTGTTGCAAAGCAGAGCATTTCTACAGTTCAGTATCAGGTACATGATCATAAGTGCAGGCTGAAATGCAGTGTTACATGTCTAGGAAAATCACCAGGGCATAGAGAGGCATGCTGATGTGGGCTTCCAAGTGATGGTAAGTTGAAGCTAACTGTATCTGAAAATGCATTATTATCTTGGCTAAGAAGAAAAAGTATGTATAATAATTTGGAAATTGTTTGATACTTAAAATACAGATAAACCTCAATGTGCCCCAGTTATCATTAATTTTGTGTGGAAGGATTGTAAATATTTGTCTAAGACAGTTTAGTCATTGACAAAGACAATCTATTCTTGGTTCCTCTTCTAAATTTAATGTATTCTGGATGTTTTCAGTAATTGTAGGAGCAGTAGAAACTGTAGGGTACCAGTGAAATAACCTGCTAAGAGCAAGTAGCAGTATTATCCCTGAACTGAAACTTTTTGACTTGACAGAAGCCTAGTAAAGCAACTGTGACTCACTGGAATGACAGTCATGGATCACCATTCTGATGTCCATTTTGGAGGTATGGCTGCATACAAATGATGATTATATATTTGTCTATCACTTGAGACTTAAAAGTCATTGACTTTCTTAGTGATAACTACAGATCATGGGCAGAAGCAGTAATCAGAAGAATTGCTGCACCTGTCTGTGCTTCATGGTGTCTTTTAAACACATCAGTTCTATCTTGTCATGTTATCTCTGAAACTAATTAGCATCCCCAGACATTTGTACAGAAAGGAAATGTCTGCCTCAGATTTTGAGAGAAAGAAAAGCTGTGTGTCAACAGGAAAAGAGAAGTCCTAACATTGGAATATGCACCTGCAAGGGTTGCATGTACTGCATACAGACAGGCTGCAATCAGGTCCAGCAGCTTTCTGCCCAGTTTATAGGGCCATAAGCAGATATGAGCTTAAACCTACATGTGATTCCAACATTCACCGTTTGGAAAGCAAGCTGGGAAACTGGGGGGAAGAGTGACCCACAGTGGAGCAGTTTGTGGAGAACTGTTGCCTGGATTCCTGTTGGATTCATGGAGAACTATCTCCTGTGGGAAGGATTCCATATTGGAGCAGGGGAAGGACTCCTCAAGGGGGACGCGGGAACAATGAGTGATGACCTGAGCATAATCCCCATTCCCTGTCTCCCTGCACTGCTGGGGGAGGGGAGGAGGTAGAGCTGGGAAGGAGGAAGGGGTGGGGGGGAATGTGTTCTTAAGGTCTTTTTTTACTTCGGATTATCCTGCTGTGATTCCACTCGTAGTAAATTCAAGTAACATCTCTAATTCTAGCCTGTTTTCCTGTGACAGTATTTGGTAAGCAGTCTCTCCCAGTTCTTATCTCAAATCATGAACTCTTCATTATATTTTCTCTCCCTCTCCAGCTGTAGAGGGGAGTGATAGAGAGGCTTTGATAAGTACCTGGAATCCACTCAAGGGCAACCCACTACAATCCCAAACCCTGTTAGTATTGACAACAAGCCTAGAAACTTACTGCAACCAGTAATGCCATTCAGCACTCAAGCTTGACATTTTCTCAAGAGAAACCTGTATGCCTTTCAGATTTGGAATTTGCCAAACTACTGTTCATGTTCAGCAAGGGAACTTCTCTAAGACCTGAAGCAGTTCTCCCAGAAATTTACCCAGGCTTCCTACACCCTCTTCTCCTGCTAGTACATGCTTTCAGGAATAAAATAGACTGATTCCTCTGTACTCTCCTGAGCTCAATACACTTAGTTTAAATCATTCCTCTAAAGTCCAAATTGGTCTCTTGTGTATTACATATCATATTCCATCAGCAGATTTTCAGAGTTAAGTATTCTGTGCTCAGCAAGATCACCATTAAAGAAATAAAATTTAATAAATTTTAGCTTCTTCATTTATATTTATCTGCTAAAAAATATCAATTTTACCATTTCAGCTTTTGCATCCTTGCACCTTCCGGAAGGCTGTTTTTGCCTATCACAGGGAAACACTATCAGTGGGAACACTGCTGCTGAAGGGTATTTCAGCAACTGATATTTGAGCAGAAGGTTCCAAGCCCCAAAAGGAGAGAATGCTTGGCAAGTTTTAGGCAATGTGAGGACATGCCTCAGGACCCAACCCTTTTTGTCATCTATCACAGTTGAAGTCTGCTCTACACCATTAACAGAGAGAAAAGGAATTTCTGCTCGATTCAGAAGGAAAACCATCTGACTCCAAATACAGTTTTAAAGATGACCTGGGAAGTGCTGTTTAGAAGGAAAAGAATTCTCTTTTGTGGTCCCATGAATAATCACATTACTGCTATTCTTGTAGTGTGAGAAACTCAAAGGCCACTTTTTCACAAAGTCATGACTGACTATTCATGATGCCTTAATAGGCTTCCCCATGCTGTTGATGTCAAGCAATGTATTTATTCATTCTGCTGAGGTTTTTAGCTATTCAAAAATTAAGTGAATGCAAATAAAAATGAAGAAACTTGAAAAGAAACTTTGAGGCACATTTGACTGTGGAATGAATACAAAACATGAGTTCTTCACTAGACCATCACTAACTTACAAACTGCTGACCTAAACACCCAATTAACTGAAAAGTAACTAAACAGCACATGTTAACTAATTATTATTAAATGAAAATGGTAAAATTAAGATCTCTCTGTGAACAGCGTACATTCCTTTAGAATGCATAAGCAAGAAGTTTTAAAAACACAGAAAAGGAGCACATGTTCAACATAGGAAAAAAGCATGAAAATAATGAGAAAGTACTCCTAACATAACTTAATAATGGAACTTAAAGAGTAATTATTTTTAACTAAAAGAAAAGTCACAAGTACTTCAACATGAAAATATCAGCTTCCAATTTCTGCTGAATAACCAGTTCTCAGGTTCTGACATCCACCTGAAGTCAGTTGAAGCTCTTCCTGCAATATTTCTATTTATATTGCTGACCCAAACCAAGAGATTGCTAATCACTTCATAGGCTGTTTGTACTCAGATCACTGTGGGTCATGGTTACAGGTGTAAAAAGAACAGAAACAGAACTTGCCCTAAAGTGCCAGGGTCCATAGATTATTTTTTCCTGGCTATAAGCAATTTTTGTCAGGGCCTCCCCCTACTCCTGCCCATGGCTCAGTGTTACCCTATTTCACCCTAGTCAGGGGCCATCAGTTCTTGAATGGAGCAGGCTGGTCAGAGTCTCTGCTGGTACAGGTGAGCAAAATCCTGTCCTGCCTACCCCATGTGCAGCACAGAGTTCATGCTTCAGCTCACCAGTTGAGGTAAAAAATGCAGAAAATCATTGAATTATAGAATTAGGTTGAAAGGGAACTATAAAGGTCATCTAGTCCAACCCCCTTTGCAATAAGCCCTGAATATCTTCCTCATATCTAGTCCAAATCTACCCTTTTTCAATTTGAAAACATTACTTATTGCAACAGACTTTACTAAAAAGTCTGTCCCCGTCTTTCTTATAAGTTCCCTTGAACTATTGAAAAGACACCCAAAGGTGTTCCTGGAGCCTTCATTACTCCAGGCTGAACAATTCCAACTCCATCAGCCTTTCCTTATAGCAGAGGGGTTCCATTCTTCTGATCATCTTCTTGGACCTTCTCTGGACTCGCTCCAACAGATCCCTGTCCTTCCTGTGATGGGGCCCCAGAGCTGGATGCAGCACTCCAGGTGGGGTCTCACCAGAGTGGAGAAGAGGCAGAATCCCCTCCCTTGAGCAGCTGCCACACTGCTCTTGATGCAGCCCAGGATACAACTGGCTTTCTGGGCTGGGAGGGCACTTTGCCTGCTCATGTCCAGCCTCTCATGCACCCCAGGTCCTTCTTGGCAGGGCTGCTCTGGATCTGTTCATTCCCCAGCCTGTGCTGGCACTGGGGTTCCCCTGACCCAGCTGCAACACCTTGCACTTGGCCTTGTCGAACCTCGTGAGTTCCCATGGGCCCATTTCTTGAGCTTGTCTGGGCCCCTCTGGATGGCATCCTGTCCCTCAGGTGTGTCAACTGCACCTCTTGGCTTGGTATAATCTGCAAATTTGCTGAGGGCACACTTGACTCCTTTGCCTATGCCTTTGATAAAGACACTGAATAGCACTGACCCCGATATAGACTCCTGAGGAACAGCACTCATCACTAATCTCTACCTGGATGTGGAGCCATCAATGACTTCCCTCTGGCTGCAAATATCTAGGCAATTCCTTATCTACCACACAGTCCATCCATCAAATCCATACCTCTCCAGCTGTGGGGGGACCATGTGAAGGCCCCTACAGAAATTTAAACAGGTGATGCCTGTGGCTCTTGCCTTGTACACCGATGTAGTCATTCTGTTGTAGAAGGTCACTAGGTTGGTCAGGCAGGACCTGCCCTTGTTGAAGCCTGTTCAAGTGCTCACTGTCTTGAATCATGTGTCCATCTTTCATGTCACTTAGCACATCATTTGGCATCAATGGCATCTAGGAGAGTCTGTTCCATGACCGTATTTCTCAGATTCTCAATTTCAGACAAGATACTGTTGTTATTGGGAATTTGTTTTGCCTCTCTGCATTGGTTTTCATTTTGTGCAAAGTGGTCATAATCTCTCTTGTTTCCAAGGATATTTTTTTTTAAAGTGGCTTAGTTCCTACACTGAAGCCTTTCTTTCCTGTCATGAAAAATAAGACAACTTATAAGTTGTCTACAATTCCTATTAAGCTGTTCTATTGAGCTATTAAACTGACTTGCATTCTCACATCACCAAAGTAGCTACAAGAAAAACCTCTCCAAAACTAGTTTCACAATTGTGATATTTTGAAAATTTATTTATTTATTTATTTATATACATAGACATATTTATTTATTTATTTATTTATTTATTTATTTATTTTTATTTTAAAAAGAGAAAAAAAAACCAACTCTCCTGCTTAAACCAAAAGTCATACTACAAAATAGGAAATGAATGATAGAAATATCCCATCTGGAAATGTGCAAAAGCCTCCCCAAATTAAAGCTCAACCCCAATCCCTACACCAAATTGAAATTGAGCTATATATTCTTAAGAAATAGAATACAGGCTTCAAAATTATCTGCCAAGATTTTTTTATTTTTCCGGTACCAGAAAAAAGTCAAGGGTATATTATATTTTGAAATAGACATAGCTGTCTACAAGCAGATTTTTTATTAAATAGCTACATTTCTCTTCAAAGGAATTCTATGCACTAAAATAAATTTAACAGTTCACTAACAACATTATTCAGAGGTATGAGGATTTTCTTTCAGTTTGTTTTGAACCACTGTCACAGAACCCCTGTCAGTATAAGGCAGCCTGAAGTAGAACAAGTTTTTTCTGATGCTAAAGGCCACCAAGGTTTTTCCCTTCTCCAGCAGTTATTTCTTTGATTCTATTTTGATGTGGAGTTTCTATATTCAGAAAGTACTTACAGTTTCAGTTCAAAATGTTTTCAAGTAATTTGAATAATTTTGGAAGTCAAAACAGCAGAGATTTTCTGAGTGCTTAAGGCATTTGTAATTACTCTGATGGATATTGGACTGTTCAGACGTACATAACAGAGGCTCACAGAGAGATGGATATGGAATATTAACTCCAAATACTATGAAATCTGTTAAAATTGCTGCATTTTATAAAAAACTATGTGCTGTATATCCTACCATCTTCATTTTGCATTTCATACCTTAGTCCACTTTCAAACACCCTGGTCCTGGACAATATGTGAACAAAATGTTTGAAGCAGCATCAATACTTTCCCTTAATTTTGAATTTCATTTCTGTTGAATCCAAAGTGCAAAACAAGCCCTAGTGTAACCCTGAGCTGAACTGAACGGTTGTAGTGATGATAAACAAGAATGAAATGGATGCAGTGGTTTCAGTCAAGAGAGGCTGGATCTTCACAGGAAGCAACCAAACTTGATCAGAAATTGACACCAAGAAGAATTACAGTTGGTTTGCTTTGAGAGCAGTGGGTTCTTTGAAGTCAGTCATCTCATTGGCCATCTGGTATCCTATTTTGAAGACCTCAGAAATAAAAAATTCGATCTTTTGAAACTGAGTGTTTCTTCAGGCTCAACTTTAGATTTGAAGACATAAGCAAACTGCAGCAGATCTATTTCAAAGCTATGGGGAAATTACTATTATTGGTGCATAATGTATTATTTAATAGCTGCCCAGCAATCATCCAATAACATTCTGAATATTGGTGCAGCTATTTTCATATTTATGAAATTCACCTGGAAGAACAGTTTCTGAATTATTCTGAATTCATGAAAGGGGATTCACAGTCTCACAAATGGATTCTCATTGACCTGCAGATACAAAGTGAGATAGAGGTATTCATCCCAAACGAGCATCACTGTCACGTTCTGAAAAAAGTAAATTATATTAGCTGACTCTACTTATTTCATTTTTATTCATAACCTGTGTATTCTGACATCTTGTAAAACAGCTTATTTCTGCTCTACTGAATTAGAAAGTTCTGGAGGCACTGAGAACTAAGGTGACCTTCTCCCTTCCTTCTCTATTTGTAGCAGCCTGGAAGGTGAGGGCTTGAAAAGCAAAGTAGAGAATGTAGAATTACCTGTCCAAACTTCTCTTTTCTTTGAATTACCTTCTTTATGAGGAATAAAGTGTATCAACTTTTTCCCTCTCTTTCTTTTTTCTTTTTTTTTTTTTTTTTTCTTTCTTCCAAACTTGTGGCACTGTTCCATACCAGGAGAAATACGAGTTTTCTAGCCTGTTTGGATTAGCATTGCAAGGAGACACACTTCTTTAAATGAACACTTTTAACTTAAACCAAAAATTTCTGGACTGAATTATTGGCTGTTACAATGGAGAGCATCCCAAGTATTTTCTTGAGTTAAACAGCTGCTTTAAGTCTATGGTTAATGAAAAAATATTGGATCAATATTGCAATTAGGTTAAAATATTATTGACAGAATAGATTTGAAAAATTATAAACAATAAAATTAGTTTTCCTTCTAACATGATAATCCCTTTTATGCACAGTCAGAGATCTTAATACTTCATGAGATTGTGCCCTACCATCTTTCACTTATCTGCTGCCTGGAACCAAGTGTATTGTACATTCCAGAGTCCAGGATATGGTTAACACTGACCAAAGATGCTTCTTAAAGTGGTGCTCTGATTTTTTTCAAAATTTATGACACAATTATCTGTCTGTTGATAATCTAAAAGTGAAACCAGCAAACAATACAGTTTAAAGCTTCATAATTGTCTGCCCTGATCTTATTAGGTTGTCCTATGGTAAGTGCCATATCTGATCTCAAAGAAATCAGAGAAAGTAATTAATCTCTTAATTTCATTCATAGGTCGCATGTCTATCCAGTATAAAGACATAATTATACTCCAGAGAGAGAGAAATAAAATGAACATGGACTGTGAAATGATTACTTTTTTATCCTGGAGTCAATTACACATGGGATAACTTCAATTCTCTGAAATTACATTTAATGTCATAATGCACTCTAACAAAGGAGCTGGTGGAAGTACTAAAACAGCACTGCATATGAAAAATTGGTTAAATGTGCATTTCACCTTTGAAAAGCCTCAACAAAACAATGAATATCCTTTGAATTTATAATTAATAAATTATAAATGTGCTTATTAATAAATTATAAATAGCACCCAGTGCTTACTGGGTGCTATTTCTTTGCTAATCTCAAAGTACAAAAAGAGGGTAAAAGAGTCAAGGTCAAATGTGGCAAATACATAACAGTGGTGAGAAACTTGGGTTCCTAGACCCTCGTTAATGCTCAGTGAACTGAATCATGGAGTCCCATTGCACAACAAAAGAATTTGGTATGACTTCTGATTTGTGACTACTTACCAGACCAGATCAAGTAGGTTGAGACATGCATAATGTTTTCATCATTACCCACACATATCCTCCAAAATATGGTTCTAAAAGGGTAGGCATCAAGTCTGACTATGTCAGACAAATGCAGAAATGGGGTTGTGGAAGTGTTAATGCTAACAGTGAACATACTCTATCTAAATATTCACTAGATGTCCCCAGATGTCTGAGAATACTGACCATGCTGAAGTGCCCTATAATTGATATAATTAAAGATCAGCCCTTCCTCCCACTATAAAACTGTCTCTCTGGAGGTCTTATTTAACATAACTCATTGAATGAATACACAGAGAAATAATCTACTTGAGCCAACTAGATGGGAAAATTTAAGTGCAGGAAAATAAATGTATTTGAAAAATCATGAGAAAAAATAGTATTAATTAGATTGTTGCAATGTAGTTTTTCAGTGTGCTTGATTGTGGGCCTCTAATGCTTGATCTAGGGCAGCTAGAATGGGCTGAAGAACAGATAAATAACAGGATAGTTTTGACTGCACTCAGACAAATGTACTTGGATTAGCAGCTGAGTTCCTTCACCCCAGCATGAAAAATAGTAAAGCTGGTTGGAAAAATGGTCATTTGGGGAATCCTTGTTAGATCATATTAAGCCTTTCCCAGAAATCACCCACTTCATGAAAATCAACACTTGATGGAAGAAATTTCTCCAGTTTTGCAGATTTTACTTAGCTCTTGAAAAGCAGGGACTTTGTGTACTACCATTGAGCCTATGAGTGGAACGTATCTCTCAATATTCATGATGCTCATGGCTAAGTTTTACTGACCACCAGACTTTGAGTTTGAACACCATTGTATACCAGCTACCTTGTAGGCTGATATAAAATAAAGTGACAATGTTAGAAAGGACAGATGACACTTACTGCCAGTATCTGAACTTTGTGAAATGACATTGTAGGAATTTGCTGTACATTGAAGAGTGCCTGTGGAAAAGAACCATGTACTTATCAACTCTATTGAGCAGGTCACACCTATTGCTATGATATGTAATTGGAAGGCCAGACTCATTCAGTTAGCTACACAGATTCATAGTACTTTCAAGTAAAGGAAAGAAAAAAAACAAGACTTCACCATGGCAGAGCTTTTTTGAAAAAAAATCAAGTATAAACACAGGAGAGTCAAATGTATTACAAATACAGAATGTGTCATCCTTAATTAGAAGACTTTGTTTTCAAGCTCATTCCATACATACCTTTTAACTGATACACAGTGAGGTAACTTATTATTAATAGCTATAACATTCTACAGACACAATGCGTACCTATCAATGCGTAATCATGCAAGGTTTTTGTTCACTCTAGAAGGTCCAGAGCAGGATGCATACCTGTTTTATGGGTGCTATATCATTTATAACTCCTGAGGGCAGGCTTCTACATTCTGATTTGTTGGCCATATCCGATTTCACCATTTTGCATTTCTTTTTTCATTACTGAGCACCTACATTAGTAGTATTTGTATAAACTGAGGATCAGATACTAGTATATCTATGGTAGACAATGAATATTTAAGCTTCTATAAATTATCCCATTGATTTTAATTGCTCTTGTTGAAAGATAAAACACATGAAATGAACCTCTCTTTGAACTGAAAGGTGTTTTACTTCGAGAGACCCCAAACCACCCAAGATTTATATCCACTCCCGCTGCCCTATCTCCTGCTTTGGTGTGACCTTTGGCAAGCATACTCCTACATTAGAAATGATTCATCCCTTGCTACATGTTACTAGTGAGATCCTGCTCATTCTATATTGCACATAAATGCACTTTAGTCAACTATTAACTCTAGAGTTATTACATCTTTTCCTAAGGAGCTAATGGGGTTTATAAGGGAAGGTTTGAGGAAAGTTCCAGGAAAGTTCAACCACCATACTCAACAGCTAGCAACCAAATATTCATGAGTGCTGCTGACTGAAAATCACTACATGAAAATAATAAGTCAGTTGCCATCTTCCATCATACAAGTGGAGTAGAGACATGAAGGGCATAGAGAAACTGTTTGAGTGATGACCTAGGCACTCAGTGGGAAAAACGATAGTGACAAGTTTTCAGGAACTTTGCTTACTTAGGCACTGGTTTTCTTGTCTTTTTAGAAGTGATTAAAAATATTCAAATTATATTGCAAAATTTTTTTTTCTTTGGCTAAATACCAGTGAAATGCCCAATAAGAGCTTTTTTTACCTTAATCACTTATCTGATTTAGTACTATCATTGGAGCAATGCAAACTGTAATCTTACAGAACCAGAAAGTGTTTTGGATTTGTAATTGTTTATAACAAAGGGATGTTTTAGGTATTGCTGACGGTGTTTACACAGCATCAAGGTCTTTTTTGCCTTCTCACACTGCTGACCCTAACTGAACATAAAGCTAGGGAAGAAGGAAAAAGGGGAGATATTTAGAGTCATTAAATTTGTCTTCCCAAGTAACTGTAATTTATGATGAAACCCTGTTAGCCTGGAAATGGCTAAATGTCATCCTGCCGAGAAGAAAAAGTAAATTAGTAACGTATTTTACTTTTGCTTTATGTATTAAACTCCCTTGGTGTCAACCCATGCGTTATCACACTTTTACTCTTCTGATTGTCTCCACATCCCAGCTGGGGAAAATGGGTGAGATCCCATGAGCTGCTTAGCTACTTACCGGGGTTAACCCACAAGAAATAAACTCCATATTATTCCTTTCCAGAAGGGTGGGGTTTTTTAGATCATTGCTGAGTAACAAATATTAAATTTCTCAAAATTCTCAAGTTGATGATTTGTGAATTACTTCTTATGAGGCCATCATCACACAGTTGTGAGCAAGATACTGTCATTTTCTGTGTGTTTTTAAAATGTTTAATTAATTTTTAATGTCTGGTAAAACTGTTTTTGCTTTGGTGCTTTACAAATGAAATGAAACTACATTAGTAAATTTCATTTAACAACATGTCTTCTGATGAGACACAATTAACCTATTATTTAATAATGAACCGGTGCTGTTCTTTTAAAAGACCAGCTCTAGTTTACTGGAAAGCTAAAATACAGAAAATTAATTTCAAGTTGTTCAAATATGTGCGAACAAATCAGAATTTGAAAACTTTCTGACCTGTCTTCTGAGTTAACGACTATCATTAGCATTAAAATCATATTTAATAGGACAAAGATGTCTTTACTCTTTTCACTGGATTAAAAGGATAAACTGATATTTCAAATAAAACTTTTTTTTTTTGAGATGTCACTGTTCCTTACATATTTATTAAGTATTTTTGAGTGCTTTCCTATTGTAAACAAACATTCTCACTATGCTAGGGAGACTATTCTCCTTGTTTTTTGTCAGT
This sequence comes from Prinia subflava, assembly GCF_021018805.1. Taxonomy (NCBI): domain Eukaryota; kingdom Metazoa; phylum Chordata; class Aves; order Passeriformes; family Cisticolidae; genus Prinia; species Prinia subflava. Next base: position 46,321,187 of record NC_086250.1, read on the forward strand.
CTTTGATAAATTCCACAAAAATTCTGTTCCTGCTGGCAGAGACAGTTACAGATAAAAGACTGCCCATGTTGCCTGTAAATCAGTGGATAAGCTGATTTCTTCACTACCCTAATTAGTTTTGAGTAATTTGGCATATTGCTTCCTGAAATAATGATTTAATCTAATTAAAATTTTTTCCAAGATATCTTTTAAATGAATTAATTAAGGACTTTATCTCCAAAGCCCAGAAATTATTATCACTGAGAATAATTCTGGCACCTTATTCAAGAATACAATTTTATTTTCCCTGTAAACTGACTCTGCTTCTAACCTATGCACAGCTAAGTGATTAGGTGAGAAATATCCTGATTTCCCACCTTCCTGGTAATGCCTCCTAGGCAAGGCTTGCAGTCCAACAACTTGTGGAAATGGGGTGTAGTCTTCCCTGTCTTATGAGGATATCTATGTACACTAATGATATCTATATGCAAATGAGAGGATAAATGATTATTAGATATTACTGATAAAATTATGGTTGCACAGGATAAAAGAGTAATAAATTACTTTCTCTAATATATAACGATACATTATTAACTGGGCTAGATTGGGCACTTTTGTTGTGGTTTTTTCATTTCTTTGTTTCCCGGTAGATCCATTATATGGCTTGCAATGACAAAATAATATTTCATAACTTGGGTGCATCATCTGTCAACCATAAATCTTTTCTGCCTATTAAAGGGAAACCCACTGGCAGAATGAAGAATGATACCTTGTGGACTCACTGGACAGTATGTATTCAGTAACCATGACCAGTTGTTCAAAAAACCTTCACTGATGTGCCGAGGTCAGATCCATCTGACTGGGTGACAGACTGGAGAAGAGTTAATGGTTTTTAAAAGTTATTATATGAGATGTAAAGTCTCTCACTTAGATATTTGGTCTCAGATGAAAGCTGAATATACCTGCCTGTATAGAAAGAGTGTACTCCAGATCCAAAACTTAGTGAATTCAATGGAGGAAATATTACTTTTGACAAACTTTGAATTGTGATAAGGAATTGAAGAAGAATTCACTTTAGAAGTTCAGACCTTTTTTACTTTAGCTAGGAAAATGAAGAGGTTAGTTCTCTTGAGCAAAATGCATACTTCAGCAAATAAAAAAAGATATACTCTATTTCAAGAAAAGAATTTTGGGGTTAATTGATTATTGCAGTATCCTTGAATTAAAGATATATGAAAAGAAGAAATATTATCAGTGATACTTATAACACTGATAGTAGATTCCATCTGTAAAGGAGAAACCTGTGTTTTGTGAGCAATTTCAGGAGATGCAGATTTTGTGTCCCCAGAGGAGACTCCAGATGAGTTTCAGAGTGTAGGAAAATGGAACACTTGTGACATCTGTAAACTCTGAGTTTCTGTACCTCCACTGGTGGCACTAAAGTGTTTGTAACAGAACAAGTGAATGACAACAGTGCAGCTGTTGCCCCTGGAGATGCAGATGAAAATCAGGGCACCATTCTCCTTTGTGATTATCCTGTTTGCTTTGGCCAGAACTGTCAGAAGGCCCAATTACAGACTTCTAGTCTGTTACACTTATTGTTTCTTTTTATAATGTCATGTTCAATTGCAGTAAGTACTAGGTCTAGTAAGGTTAAAATCTATGAGAATTTAATAATTTCAATGGTGAACCTATCTCTGAGTTAGACAAAAGTTTCTATTGCAACTATCCTGATGTGAGGACAGGGATTAATCTTTAAAATTATCGTAGATATCTTTCTTCAACACGTACTATTAGCTGTATTTTTCCATAATGTTTAGTTATTACTCTGATTTGCATTTAGCTGTTTTCTGAGTATATTTCTAAATATTTACTATAAACTTATTTTTAGAAAGGATTTTTACAGATAAAGTCTCTATTCCAATGATTAAACTTAAAAACATATGAAGTTTAATAAATAGGAAAATAATTTTATAAGCATAACTATATAACCATTAAGAGATTTTTAGATTCTACCCTGATAGTAGGATATATTCCACTCATAGCCAAAATTAATTAGTAAATTTTTTTTTTGAAATAATTTACACCAATAAATGATGAACTGGTTTCTGGAAAATTGCTGACACCAAACGCATCTAGTTAAGTACAGTAGAGCTGCACTGACTCAGAATCTGTAGCTGCTACATTAGTGTAATGAACATAGAGTGTCAGGAGAGTAAAACTGGAGAAAAGATATTTTAATCAAGCAGAAAATTGAAAAACACCCCTTACACACTGAATCACACTGCCAGTTCATCCCTGAGTACATGCTGTGCTTAATGTTCACTCACAGATTTTTTAGTACTGCACTCTTAGCTAAAGATGGCTTTGTGAGGGAGAATGAGATGCAGTCATTGCAAAAATATGCCAAGTTATAAATCCCTTTACTGTTCCTACCAAATTTATATCATAAAAATTACTTTCCTGATAAATAAAAGTGATGATAATCCCACATATCTCTGCTGAAAGCCATATCTAGTATCTAATGGTGATGAAAATGAACAACAGAATCCTCAAAGACCATTGACTGCCACTGAAACTGCGTTCCCTAATCTAAAATTTTCAGCACAAAGCACAGAAAACTTGCTGTATGAGAAGTACTAACCAGAAGGCAGAGACCTCCTGAATTTTCTTCCTCATACCTCATTGACCCTAATTTCCTGGGTATGATTATGCCTTCCCTTTCTATTGGACAAGTGAGCCTCTGGATGTTCATGGATCACCTCCCCAGTAGCATATTTCTTGTCTCTGTTACATCCATTTTCTGAAAGGTCCATGAAGGCAAATTTTATTTCAGTCTGGAGTAGGTTCAGAGATGTGACAGTGAGGGCAGCCTGACCTGGAGGGTGAGGCCCAGGGCTGCATCCCTGTGCCTGCACAAACTCCTTCGTGATCGGCACGAGAGAGGGTGCTCGTACATTTGCAGTCTCTTGGACCTGACTGGGAATCCAGAAAGACTGAGAGGTTTACTTCCATATACCACACTGTGGGTTTAATCACTGAAAAATAATCTGGAATCTTTCAGTATAGTATACTTCTGTTAACAGTAAGCATTGGTCAAATTGTCCTCAGGAAAAATCTATTGTTGAAATTTTAGTATTGGGTTTATGTTTTTTGTTTTTTTTTTACATGAATCTGCCCACATATTTGAATAAATTGATTTTCCTGCTGCTGCCTGCCTTTACTAAAGATTTATGGTAGTTGCATGTCAGTGGAAATAATTCTTTTAAATTAACTAACAAATAAGTAAATAGGGAAAATGAATCTGCAGAAAACATACATCTGCTATAGATAGGTTGATTCTACCTCATTTTTAGTCCCTCGCTTTAAAGAGACCCAACCAAAGTATGCAGCTAAATTTCTATGGTTACCACACCTGTCAGAAGGCATTCAAACACCTTCATATTAACAGATACTTGAATTACAGGGAATATAATCTGAAGATCTCCATGAAAATCAAATTTCAGAAAGCATATATAATGAGAAAAATGGCTAGAGCTTTTCTTGATTACATGCTGATTTTTATAACTAAGCCACGGACACAGTTGCTTTCAATCATGGTTTTATTTCATACTTCCTTAATGAAAAGACGTTATTAATTTTATAGATTTTTAAAAAGATAATCACTTTTTCTTTATTTACTTTGAAATGTGACAGTTTTTTAGGGGATTTGTAAATTGCTTTGATATTTTGTAAACATTGCTAATCATGTAAGTTTTTTAAAGGTACGCATTTTTCAGAAAATGGAAATCTAAATTTAGATTTCTAGTCTCTATATAAACACTTAAATATTTATTCAATGACTTTGTATTAAGATGTGATTCCTGAAAAGCTTCAAGTACAGCTAATCAGTGCTTTGCCTGCTTCATCTCATTCTCTTACTCGCTCAAGGAAGTCCAAAATACTGCAAGTCCTTTTCTATAGAGGAAAAAAAGATGCTTTGATTGCTGGAAATGGTAAAATTTAACCACTTTTTATATTTTATACTTCTGGCTAAATGTCTTACATGTACCAAACCAATAATTCTCTTATTTAACTTGAAATAGTTTTAAGTTATATCTGAGAAAAACAATCAAACAAAGGATGTACATGCTGAGCAATTGTCAGTCTGCTAACTTTATAACCTTTGTGTTCAGAAAGGTCTGATTTTTTAGGGAATGGCAATTGAAATGTATAAAGCTGTTTTATTTGGTATATAGTTGTTGGCACAATTTTAATACATGCCAGATTGTTATTTCCTCCATTATCACAAGTGTTCTTTTAATTTCTACTGCCACTAAAAATTTCTCATAAGAATGAGCACAGAGATAATTAGTTGGGTTTGAGCCTATATGCTGTATCAAATGAACCAAATTGTAGATGAAAAGAAGAAAAGACCAGGTTTTATATCATCTGCACTTTAGGAACTTAAAACAAATTCTGAGTGCATAGATGCCTTTCATAGGTAATACTTTTCTTCTGTTTTATTGTTTGAGGTATGTATTTCAAATATTATGTTTATTTTGAATTTCACATGACACAAAGACTTTAAACATTCTTTAACTTTAAACATGTTATGGAGAGGCAATGGGCACAGACTGAAACACAAAATGTTCCATTTGAACATGAAGAAACAGTGGCACAGTTTGCTCAGGAAGATTGTGGAGTCTCCATTCTTGGAGACATCAAAAAGGCATGTGGACACGGTCCTGGGCAACATGTTTTAAGTAGCCCTGCTTGAGTGATCTCCAAAGATCCCTTCCAACCCCAACTGTTCTATGATTCTCTTACAGGATGTCTTATAAATTTGTATCAAACATTGTCAGATTAGCTGTAAGAAAAAAAACCAACACTGCTTCAAATTAAAAGTCATAAATGTATTGATTCTAATTACAATGTAGACTGAATTCTATCCACTGTGAATATTAATAGAGCAGTGATTTCTTGTTAAGGTATATGTCTGAGAGAACAGTTCATACAATGAAAGTATCTATCTGTAAAAATAGTGGTGCTTTTGTGTACATTAATAATGAAACTATGGACATATACCAGTGTAGTATTGGACTAAGCTAAGAAAATTTCTGTCCATTAAAAATGAGACAGATTTTTGATTGTTTTCAAATATCTTTCAGGACAATCTACTTTTCATTTTATGTTAGGTCTCATTGCTGATATTGTGTGTAGCTATGTAGGTTAATGATCACACAGGTGAAAATCAAGGAAGAAGTATTTTGCTTTAGAGCTTATATTAAAGCTTTATCAGGAACAGAACTAGCTCAATGCTGCAGCACAGTAGCCAGTGAGACTTTCCTTGAAGAGTTTAGAGGAACCTGCTTGACTTCCTTTGATTACTGGAATTGAAGCAAACCTCATGGTCTTTTTGTCTCTGAGAATCATGGGATTTTGTTCAGAGAGTTTAACTTTCTAAATTGTTTTTCAGAGGAAAGAATCGTGAATTGTGCTCACAGGAATGTGAGACTGAACTAAAGCATAGTGCAATAAATAAACAAACAAGCAAGCAAGCAAGAAAGCAAAACCCACCAAAACCCAAAAACCCCAGATCTCTGAAAAACTGCAGATATGGAAACAGAAAGGAAGAAAAAAAAATTGTTGAATATGAACTTGACATCTTCCTATAATGGGGCAGAGCACCATGGACAAATTGAGATGATTGAATACCCAGTTTCTGTGTTAGAATTCCTTTTAACTAATAAATGACAAAGAGCACAGTAACGTATTTTCAGCAGAATGTCACTGGAATAACAGTATATCAAAACAAAATAAAACAAATAGTCAAAAATACTTCCTTTTAGCCACCAAAAGGCTAAAAAAGCAGAGAAGGAGCAGAAAATTTGATCTTTCAATTTTATTGTAATTGTTTGTGTACATGGAGGAACAAGGTCTTATACCATTGCTTTGTGATTTATGGAGCATGTCCTGTCCTTCCCTTAGATCTTTTGTGTACAAGGCCAATAGTGAATCAAAAGAGTGTCACACCTTTTAGAAAACCAACCAACAGAGAGAAAATTATGACCCCTTGTGAAAGAAAGATGATTCAGGCTGAAAAGCCAAGCTGATGGCTACAGTATGGGACATGCAGCTGTCTGGAGGCCGTGCCCAGGGCAAAAAGGCTTTACAAGTTCAGAATAAAATGCTTTACACAAGCAGAGCTATTTTCCTTTGATATTTCCTTCCTGTGTCAGATAAACTTCCCAAAATCACAAATTTGTATGTCTGGCTTTCCCAAGTTTGGTCTAGGTAAGCAAAGAGTGATCAGATGATAATGCCACATATAATGCCTCATGTCTGCAGTTTTCCACCCATGTGTTTGAAAATGACTATTTTGTCCTTTTCTGTTATGAGATCCTGTCAGTGTGTATGGGGTTATTGTAGAGTGTACTGTTTCTTATATTCTGTTTTTCAAGTACTCATAGAAAAACCTTTCTGGGGTAATTCTGATTATTGAAAGATATCTCTTCTCTCTCCCTCTACTGCAGCCAGGTCTTAACATTGTCATGGGCGGCTGCCTTTGAACAGCTTCTGGAGCTATACTTACACAGAGAATTGGAAATGGTCAAAGTTTTAGGGGTCATCACCATACTAACCATCTCTCCGTATCTACACTCTGTATGTACTTGTCCGTAGCATTCACCCTGGGATGAAAGACTGTTTACATTTCCTGTTACAAGCTTTCAGGTGTGCTAGCTGAAATATGTCAAGGGGTCATAGGAAATTAAATACAATAGTAACAATATTGTCACACATAATTTCTTTAGACATAATATAAAATGTTTCCAGGGGTGATCTAGGTCCTCTTTAAAAGGTGCTATTCAAGCATGTTGAAAGAAATTGGTTTCTGACTCAGACAGTTAAGAAATAAATAGAAATAAATAAATTTGCACCCTATAACTGTCAAGATTTGTAATGCTTTTCTAACACAAAATAAACATCACATAGAACTAAAGCTAGATATAGCCACAGAGCAACTGGCAGTCACTAACCACAGTTACAGCTAGGGTATTTCACTGGTGTTGTGGTTTTCAAGACTGGTCCTGACAGTTACCTTGTCAGTTATGTCAAGAAAGGCTCCTAATTCATGGTTATGAGACTCGATCTTCCCTTGAAATTTCACACTTCTTGAATACTAATACCTGCAGTTGAAACCTTGTAATTACAAAACCCTTTTCCTATTTTATAGTTCTTTAAGTGGTTAATCCATATAAGTAATCAATCACAACTTCAATTCACTGTTCACATGGACAATTAAAACATAAAGAAATTGAAAGGAAGCGAAATTTAAATCAGCCCAATAAATATATTTTAACTGGATTTAAATTCTGGTAGAAGTCTCTGAGGGTGAATTTTTATGCTTCAATTAATTCACCCATTTCCATATAATCCAGAGCCAATTTTTGTACATAAAGTTGTTAACAGTTAATGGCAATGGATATGCGAGCATATGTTCTCTTCCACATATAGATATCCAGTTTTCTTTACAAAATATGTGCTGTGTACACACACAAAAAGATATATCCCTTTGTATGCATTCCTTTGTAATACTGCAAGGCTTAATAACTTCTGACATGGATCTTTATGAATGTCCAAAAAATAAAAAACTATTTATTAAAAAAAGGAACTTTAAAGTACAAGAATAACGGAGTTTAAACTGTGCACCAAAGTACATTGTCAAATGGACATAGTTCCATCCAGGGGAAGGGTACAAATAATGCTATACAAACAGAAGAATTGCCTCCATGTGACCTAAGACACCACAAAGACTTAGCCAAGATTATAGTAATCTTAGACAATTTTACCTGTGTTATGAATTGAAATAGGCAACTTTCAGATTTCATCTCACCCTAATGTAAACTATAGAATAAACCAATTGACTTGCTCTTTTGAGTACTCAAGCTATTTCATCAGCTAGAAAGGAAGGCTGAGCATGTCTGCTCTGATGTTGATGGTTATGATACCATGATGACTTTAGGATTACAGTGGAAATGCCGGATGATTAAGGCAAGTGACAATGTGCCTCAGAGAATATTTACTCAGTATATATGCTTTTATTTTTTTAAGTTATCAAGCAACATGCCTTTGCTCTGCACTTGTTTGTCTGACATTATATGGCGTATCATCACTTCTGCCATTCATTTATTTCCCTGCCATCACAAGAATTTTTCCTTGTTCTTTGCACAAACAATTCTGTTCAACAAACATAAAACTAAAGAATGTTCCAGATGTTTAAAACAGCCACATTTATTGCCTGATAAAAAGTCATCTCCAGTGAGCTAGCACAGTGGCAGCTTCATCCTTCTTGCTTCTTTCTTTACAGGTAGTATGCTCTTAGTGTCTTTCAGCAAGATGTCTCTTGCTGTTCTCACTGAGAAGGGTCCTTAGTCCTTGTTTCATTGTTAAACTGATGATTTTCTACAGCATGTACTCAGTCCACCTCCTGTGAACGTTCTTCCTTCAAAGAATACAGAATAACTAGTTCTTTGTGATGTACAATGTTGGTTGATATTTTATTCTGATCACTTTTATAACTCTGGACTAACATCTTGGGCCAATGTTCACAGGAACATCTTGACATTGAAGCAATGTAGGTACTATATTCTATGTTCTATGTTTCAGCTTCTTACCTTTGTGCTTTTATTGACTAGGGAGACATAAATGTGACTTTCTGATTCCTTTACTTTGAAATACAACTGACATTCAATGCTCACTTTATAACTTCTACTTTTTCTGTCAGGTATCAGCCTTGGCCCACCTTCCCACCACTGAGTGATCCTCACCCTGGTTAACCTCTTGCCTGGTGGGTTTTAATGCTGAGGCTGAGTGATCTTCACACTTCTGGCATGTGTGCTTCAGTTGGACTGAACTGATATTAACTGATATTTTTACATCTTGACTCGGAATTCCTTCCTTCCTCTCCAAACTCTGTATAACCTCTTTACATTTGTTACAGGTTCAGAGATGAGGCTGACCACTGCTGAAAACCTTCTCCACTTCTTTGTGAAATTCAGTGAAATAGTAAGATCACTCAGGGCCAGCTCTTTTAGTAGTATCAGAGTGTAGCTCCAGGAAAGCTTTTCCTTTGGATTAAGAGAAGAAAATGCAAAGAGAAAGATCTCTTTCAAATAAGGTGGGAGTCTGTTGTTTGCTTGGGTTTTAGTGGTTACTTTCTGGTTTTCTGTGCTGAAAAATGGCAATGATGCACTGCAGGGAGTTCTCTCAGTGGAAAGCCTGATGAATAAACAATGTTAGGACATTTAAATATAATGGCAGAATCTCAATATAAGCAGAATGTGCGATCCTTTTCAAAGAGCTATTTGAGGCAGAATGTACTGATGGCTTTTTAAATTGACATTTGAACAATAAAAACACATGTTTTAATTCACTGAGATTTGGAATTCCTATTACCTAAAGCTGGAATTTTTAAAGGACAGTAAATGAAATACTCCCCCTGCAAGTAAAATGCTCAAATCTATTGAATTTCAATGGGATTTATTCACCTGACCTCATTTGGAGTCAGATATTTTTGAAAATCACAAACTTTTTTAAAAAGGCATCAAATCTTGGAGCCTTTATGAAGACTTTTGTTTCTGAATATTTCAATACCACTGAAGTATTGTGGGAGAGGGAGGAAGGGAGGAGAGGATAAAGATGGAGAAAGTGTTGTGGAGCTATAAGATAAAGGAGTAAGTACATAGGAGCAACTTTTAAACCAGAGATATTTGTCCATGATAAATATTATTGTACTAAAAAATGAATCAGCAACAATGATCTAGCATTAGAAGTAACCCTGGTAACATCAGATTGTATGTATGGGAATCACAATGAGCAGTTTCTCTTTTTTTTCATATGAAATAGAACTAGAACTTCATGGACTTAAAAGCAAATTGAACTTTAACCATGAAAGAGAAGATTGCCTCATATTAAATTTAACAGCCTTAACATTTCTTTAGAAATAGGACAGAATAAAAAAATTCTGTTAGGATCCTTACATAATTTATTTTTCAAAAGTTCCAATTAAGTCATAGAATCATTGAACAGTTTGGGCTGGAAGGAACTTTAAGATCATCTAGTTCCAACACTCCTGCCATGGGCAGGAATTCAGGTCACTCAGAGCCCCATCCAACTTGGCTCTGAACACTTTCAGGGATGGGGAGTCCACAACCCCTCTGGGCAAGCTGTGCCAGTGTCTTACTACCCTCACAGTAAAGATTTCTTCCTAATATCTAACATAAACCTATCTGCCTTCAGCTTAAAGTCATTCTCCTTTTTCTACAACTATACACCTTTGTGAAAAGTCCCTCTCCAGCCTTCTTTTAAGCCCCCTTCAGGTATGTGGAGACTGTTCTATGGTCTCCTGAGTCTTTTATTTGCCAGGCTGAACAGCCCCAACTGTCTCAGCCTGTCTTCATAGGAGAGGTGCTCCAGCTCTGTGATCAACTTTGTGGCCCTTCTCTGGACTCCTTCAGACTGGTCCATGTCCTTCTTGTGTTGGGGACCCCAGAGCTGGACACAGTGCTCCAGGTGGGGTCTTAGCAGAGTACAAGGGCAGCTCTTGACCTGCTGGTCACTGCTCTTTTGATGCAGCCCAGGATGCAATTGGCCTTCTGGGCTGCAGGCCCACATTGTGGGTCATGTTGAACTTTTTGTCTACAAACATGCCCAAGTCTCTCTTCCCAGAGCTAGTCTTGATTCATTCTCCTCTCCACCTGTACTTGTGCTTGGGCTCTCCCTGACCCAGGTGCAGCACCTTGCACTCGATCTGGTTAAATACCACGAGATTTGCACAAGCCCACTCCTCAACTTTGCAAAGGTCCCTCTTGATGTCATCCTTTTCCAACAGCTTGTCGACCACACCACAGAGCTGGGTGTTGTCAGCAACCTTGATGAAGTTCTCTCAATCCCAATGTCCATGTCACAGTCTCAATACGGAATCCTGAGGAAAGCCACTCATCACTGCTTCCGCTTGAGCTGAAAATCTAAAATCTGGAATCTAAACATAAAAATATGAAGCTCTAAAAATTAGGAATTCCTGAAACTGTTGAAGAGAATTAAATAAGACACCAAAAATTTTGATGTGGGTTGCAGAAGGACTTATGCACATAGTTTTCTGTATGAACTTCTTTTCAATGCTTCTGGTGGTTCATCATCTTAGGAAGTGTTCTACTAAAACTTCTGCTCCTTAAATCTGAGAAGAGAAAATATAATTTTATAAGTAAGTTCACTATGAAACACCATTTGGAGGACTCAGCTTTCTTCCTTATGTCATGTAAATGAAAATCAATGTTTATTTAATCACTCAAAGATTCTGTACAGTCTTTTAATTCTTACACCTTATCTTTCTCTGTCCCAGATTTTCGCTTTGGTGGTAAAGAAAAAATAAAGTAGACAAAGTGATTTAGCTCTTTAAATAAATCTTGGTTTAGAAAAGTTAAAATGTAAGATTGAAAAAATCCAGAGGATAAAGAGAAAGAGAAAGATGTGAAGGATTATAAATGTTCTCACTATATTATCATTCTGTCTGCTTAAAGAATTTCTCCTGGATGTTTAGGTCTAGCATCTTAGTCTCCAGAGAGAACAAAAAGGCTATGACAGAACATGATTTGTCATAAAAGAACTGTGTTCATTTATTGTGAGGTATGTTTTTGTTGTAACTCTACTCTTGTATAAGCCTGTTCATTATGATGTTTTTATTAAAAATGTTTTTATTAAAAATAATTTTCTCCGTGCTGGACTTGTACACACACACCCCACCATCACCACCATGTTCCTCTATAACAAAATAACATTTGGTAAGAAGTAGTAAGAATTACTCTCATGTAAATAAACAAGAAAAATCTCTAAAGATGTTTTCTTTCTGGTGCATTTAGGATAAGATATGCAGGAGAAAGGGGACTATGGTGTATGGCAAAAAAAACCCTACAAATTTTCAAGGCTGAATTTTTGACTGATGAGTAGGAAACACATGAACAACTTTATTCCTCACAAGATTCACAGAAGTTGATTTCAGTAATTGCGCATTGTCTTCAAAAGCCTCACAAGAAATATCCAAAGATCATTTTAAAAAGAATCTGAGATTGTTCTGGAAGGCTGCCTTCACTGGGGTGTACTGAAACTCAGCCCTTTATTGTCCCAGCAGCCAGACAGTGCTGCAACACAGATGTCATGGCAAAGAGAGAAGCATATGAGTGTAAGGAAACTGGCTCTGGTTCTGCATAGGAAAAGAGGAAAGGAGCAGTAAACAGAAAATGTTCAGGATAATAATGCCCTCATGAGGTGTTAACAAAGTGGAGGAGTTTTAAAAGATATTGCTGAGATATTTATGTCTTTAGGAGAACTTACTTGAAACTGGAACATTAAGCAGAAGGACTACATCTATAAACTTAGTAGAGAGAAGAGGCAAATATAGTAGAGACATAAGGCGAAAAATGGGGCAAAATGAAAGGATATGAATACTGTATCCAATTGCATGATGCTTTGGCATCAAAAGCTGCAGCTTTCATTTGTCCCAAATGCACACAATTCAGCTCCTATCTGCTGTAAAATTGTATGTGAAAGCAGAAGGTGGTTTAGATCTTAACCAGTACTAGCAGCAGTGTGACACGCTATTTCTTTTTTTTTTTTTTTTTTTGCTTTACGCTTCTGCTAATTCCTAGACTTGATAATAGCTTTCTTCCCCTATGACACAGAATACTTTTAAAATGATTGACACTAAATTTTATTATACTGTTAGTGGACTCAAAATTAATTTTAATCATATGGGGTAGAAATGCTTTAGCTGTGTTTCCAATATGTTACTGCAATTACATACAAAGCTGATAATTTACAATGTACTGCATATGCCAATTAACATTAATATTCAAGCTCTTTACAGAAAATGTATAAATAAATTTCAAGATCTCAAACAACACTTCTTAAAATTGTTAAATAAAGTATTTAAACATGCAAAAGATGAAAAAGAATCCCATCTGTGATAGGAAATGGTTTACAAGTCAAAAAGTGATTTGCTTCAGAGAGTAAAATAATGGCTGTTTAAATGTCTTCTGAATTCACTGGGCCAAATTTTTCATTATGGTTAAATAACTCTAATTCTGGGTTAGTCAGCAAAGGAAATCAGTTGCTTTATTATTTATTATGTTTGGAATCAGCTGGGATGTGGACCAACCTTTCATGAAGCTGTTCCAGTGCTGGGTATCAGCAGAACAATTCCCATGTGGTTTGTTTTGGCTACATCTACAGGACAGATTCAGCAGAGAACACCACAGATTATTTTCTTGTGTTATCCATCAGTTACCTTTACAACAATGCTGTAGGGAAGGTAATTATGATTGTCTTTATGAGCAACTTCTTTCTCTTTCTTGTCTTATTTGATCTAGATCTGTGATCTGGGGATTCAAAATCTTCACTGATTCCTTCCATTTGGTTTGTCTGTCTTTGCTCTCCAAGAAGTGGGTTAGTAAGACAGGGAGCAGCAGAAAAAATGAGACTTCATTTCCTTCCTGCTCACAGAAATTACAGGTGAATTTGGGACTAGAAGTTCTCTGCCTGGTGCAAAATAACCTAAACAGATGGGAACTGGTCCTACAGCCTTTGTCTACACTAGAAAAGTGTGAAACTTGCAAGAACACAACATTTCTTGGAAACTCTGTTCCTTTATTGAGAGAGATGAAGATTGGCAAAATTTTTAAGAAATTAAGAGGAATATACAGATGAAAAGACAGAACTTGGTTGCTTAAACTTCTTGTTCCTGAGAAAACAAGCTGAAGAACAACCACCCACCACTAATTTTGACTGTGATTTAGGGATTACAAATAACAAATACCTCTATCTTTCAATTACTTTCTATGTATTAAGGCTTTTAAAAAAATTTCCAAAGTTCTCACCTGAAAGTAGAGTTTTACATAATATGAAAAATCAGTCAGGATTTTGTGTGTCTGATTCTTTTCAGGGACAACTTTGACTTACTCTACTTACTCTTTCTCTGCTGTGTTTGGTAGAATACTTTGACAGTACCAGATGGAAATAGTGAGGATACTTCAGTGAAAGCAATATTCAAATAAATGGTAAATGGAAATTTTAAATTATATTACATTAATTTATATTGGTCTGAAATCTAAATTCCATGGTATGTCTATCTACCTTCTGAGAATGAAAAATTTGCACTGTAGTAGTTTTAGCCTTCTAGCTATTCAGAGGGTTACAAGTTCACTTAAATCTTGCTATAATAGTGTAATAATGCCTCCAAAAGGAGCCTTTGTAATTTCTGTATTTTTGTATCAGTGTAAATTTGCATCCTAACATAAATTCTCAGCAGAGAACTCAAAGACTCTTGAGACTTACTGCAGAATTTGTGAAAGGAGTATTTCAAAAGATTTTCTGACTAAGGCAAGAAATAACAGCAGGAAACTACTAGTCTGACATAGTGCACACTGTTTATAAGAAGTCTCAGCATTTGAGAGTAATAACGCCAGATAGAAGAATCTCTCATTCATTATATATGACTTAATGATTCTTCTTCTTTGAAGACATACATACTATCCCATCTCCCACAGTCTTAAAGGATTTACTTCAAACGATGATTATCTGACATATGAGGAGTAAATTTTGCCAGGAAAGATAAAAATGAGCCAAAATATTCACCTCTGGCCACTGAATTTGGAATTTGTTGATTGAGGAGTGTCTGATGAACATTTGACTTTATAACAGAAATGCTGTCTTCAGTTATAAAAATAATGCTTTTTCCGTATTCATGTAACCTAAATTCTGAGGCTGGAATTTTTAAAGGAAATTAAAAATAATATTTGTATGTGGCATCCTAATGATTCCTTACACAGTCCAATGACAGGGATAAAGTATGTAGGGCTAATCTTGTTAGTGGCTTGGTACCTTCCACAGAGACCAGTCTGTAGAAGGGAGAGGTGAAATAAAGGGTTCAGAAGGGGTTACTGACAGCGACTACAGGACTCTGCTGGACTGAGGGATTTCTTTAACATATTTATAAAAAACACAAACCCTAAAGGTCATAGACTGGAATCAGACACACTGTCCAACTTGTTCTCTCTTCTTCTAGCACACCATCTTAGTCTTTCCTCAGTGTTCCCACTTGAGTGTCCCTCACCTGTTAACAAATGAGAGTCAGTCCAGCAGGTTGTGTTTTAGTCATGTATTTATCTGATACTGCAAGGAACTATTGGAAATATCTTGGTCACTAATCTTGCCTCTTATCTTACCTATGGCAAAGAGATAAGGTTGCCTTCCATATCCACAGGTAAGAATTAATTCAAAAGATTCTTCACTCTTATGTGATGTCCTTTATAAAAATAAAACATTTTAGACCTAATTTCCATAAAGTTATTGACTTGTACTTTCGTTCAGTTTTCTAGAGGGACTATTCTAAACTGTGTGATTCAGGAGAATCTTGAAGCTTTTAAGAGTAGACATTGGAGAAATAGATCTAGACTCACAGAAGATGCAATAAATCTCTTCTGTTGAGTCCTTCCATGTATAAGAATTTTCCAACAAGTGGAATAGTTTTCCTAAAGGTCTAGAAAAAAGCTCAATTGTTCCTAAAGGTGCAGAGATTCCAAAACATATTTGAATTAATTTTGTTTGGATGCAAACTTGTTAAGTAGGCTTAACACCACACCAAGGATTTCTAATTTTACTATTAAAAATTTTTAAATTACCATCATTTTCTCAAAGTTTTCCATCCTGCTAATATAATAATATTCTCTTCCTAGCAATTGGCAGTCACTTCTCTACACAGTGTATTTGAAAGTTGGTAAAATCAACTATACTTAAAACAAAGGTTGCAATTCAATAGAACTGAAAGACAAACATAAAATGTTTGTTAATTTTATTTAAAGAAAGTATTTTCTGGAGTGAAAGTATCTGAGCAACATATCTGAAACTTAATTAAACAATTCTGTGGTAAAACATTTGGAGAATCTTAAAAAAATTCCCTCTAGTGTTTAGAAGTCTGAATAAGAGCAGAGGGAATTTGTGGATTGCTGTTTAACTTTCAAAGTAGTGTCTTAGAACATTTAAAAGTCTTCTGACATTTGAAACTTTTAAGACCTACCCACAAGGGTTACTTGCTGTGGTAAGGAATACATTAGACAGAATAATCCTTAAAATAAATTTTGATAGTGGGTTGAATTTGATTATACTGATTGAGTTAAAATAATTAATTCAAAGAAAATATTCACTTCACGATGCCAAGAGGAAACTCAGAATTACTATATTTTATGCAACAAAACTTAGTTTGCATAAATAAAGCTGAACATTGCATAAGTGCTATATGAGAGACAATGCAGGGAGAAAAAAAAAGAATGATTTAAAATGCATTTTAAAATGACTTCTCAGTTGATGGATCAAAGAAATGATGGTTTTTAGGCCATCTGTGTGGCTGTGGGCTTATTACTTATTTTCCAGAGACTGAAATGCTAAACATAAGGACATTTGTGTGATTTGCACACCCAAACCAGCTGCATATTTGTCTAGATTCCAACATAATTATTATCAACAAAGTATGGTCCTGGTCACTTTCAGTCACTTTGCCCTGAATTAAACCCCAACTAAAGCCATTTTCTTTCAGACCACCCCCCCTGCAGTGAGAGAGTGACAGAGGGAGGGACTTTAATGGGTTAATAATAAAGCATACAAAAAGGTGTGTTATACCCAAAAGCCACCTTGGTTCCGCGTGGCGGCTGAGACAAAAACAAGACAGTGGGTGCTCCTGCAGCTCAGCAGGGACAAATGTCCATGCCTGAGACAACTGCAGAGGGACAAGGAGCTCTGCTCTCTGCCAGGGAAGAGGAGAGGAATGAACTCTGCTTCTTGTCAGGAAAAGTACTCTGTTCAAAAAGATGTGCCTCGTATTACCCATCCATATGTATAACTTTTAGCACTACCAAACTAATCTTTTTTGACAGATGACCTGTATGTTAGTCACATTAAAACATGGCACCTACAAGAATTCTTCATTTTGCAAATATAAAGTTTAATAAAATCCAGTTACAGCTGTGACTTTTAGCACTTTGGAAGTTCATACTGTAACACCTTCTCAGAAGCTTGGGGGGGGGGGGGGGGGAAGCTAAGAAACTTTCATATTGGAATGTAATTTTGTGAGATTAATATCCCATGAATTTTGGAGCACTTTCTGCTTCTGAAACTCACAGAGGCTTCAAAGATGACCATATACTATTGCTAAAAGTGGTTTGAGGAATGGGAGGATATGTTAAGTTAGGAAGCATGGATAAAAAGACTCTGTGTTCTTGAACCAGAAAGAAAGTTTTTGGTCAAGCAACTTACTGTTACATCTGAAGTAAACACCAGGATTAATTAATAGTTAGAGGGTCTTATGATATTTGTGCAGAAAAAATTTCTAGCCTCATAGAGTTCCAAATATTGCTGACCTTTAAAAATTAATTCGCTGGCTAGTATTCTCAGATTTCTTCTGTAGTCAGTTTTATTTAGAAAGCAATTCAAAGGGTTATTCTTGTTTTGTCATTAAAAATTAATGAATACCATGGTCCATGAATGGGGAAATAACCAGCAAAGATTTGGTTAGGTGGATAAAAAAAGCTTTCAAAAAAATTATCTCTATAATGTGTAGTTGTAGGGAACAAAGTTATGGCAGCAGGCTGGAACCACAGTTAAAATAGCTATCTATGTAAAGATCCTATTTTGAGGATGGTAACTTGGGTGTTTCAATCTGCAGAGCTAGTAAAAATTCCCACATCCTTCAGAGAGCAAGAGAGGCTGTACTCAGATTCCTCTTATGTGAAAATCCTCATGAGAAAAAAAAAAATCCTCCAGATTGTTGTCCCCTGACACAACCAGTTACACAGCGGGGTTGAGCCTTAGCAACTCGATTGGTCATATTAGAGGAACATTCTTCATTATTAGGTCAGATGTGGCTTAATAAGCAGCATCATAGAAAGGGTGATGTGGTTTGAATGGTAATGTTGTTTGACAACACATTTTAATTCAAATTTTATTAAGGCAGTGAGAAAGGTGAGGAACAATGCACCCACACAGTGACTTAGCAGATCACTGACAGCAATTGTGGGACTGTAAGTGATGCCGTAGCTCTTGTGGACTGTCAGAGACAGAATGTTGGGGTCATCCTACTCATCCTGATGTTGGGTAAAGTGCAGGGTAACATGGAGCAGGGTGTCAGTGTTTTAAACATATGAATATAACAATATAATAAAATGTAATGTAATGTAATATAATGTAATGTAATATATATAATATCATATAATTTTGGTCTACTGGTACCACACCAGAGGGGCAGAACTCCCTAAGACCAATTTCTAGCTGTCAGCCTCCTATAGGTATTTTGCATTGTTGAGGCCCAGAGAAGATGAGTTTAGCTGTGGGATGGATGGAGCATTCCTGCCCCAGTTAATAAACTGTAACTGCTCAGCATGTATTTTCTTTAGTAACAAACAGACCTGGAAGTCTTAAAGACAGATTTTCAATTTTTCAAATGCTTTCAAGTTGTTATATAAAGTGCTTGGAAGATTAATGGCTTTCATGATTCATATGCTGAGAGTGAGAATCTTCTTCCTCAGCTGCTGTGCTATGAGTTAGTTTGACCCAACTGTACTGCCAAGTTCTCCTACCGCTCAGAACTTGCACCTTGTCTCTTCCTTACAGACTGAATCTCATCAAGACTCTCCCAAAACTGTAGGCAGTTCCCAGATAGTGACCCTTTACTAGTGTGTCTGTCCGTTCATAATTCTGAACCTCAAAAAGCAAAGTACTTGTGCTGACTCCCAAAATACAGTCTACATTAGCCATGTTTAGAAAAACTGGAAGCAATTCTCTCAGTATGGTTACAAATGCAGTGCTTGAAAGATTTTAATAATTTTGGCTACTGAGGTGACTGTAAAATTAACAGGCTTACACTAGAACACTGTCTATTGCAATCTCATTTATAGGAAATAAAAGCAAAAGACATATTTGTGGTAATTTAAATCATAATGTGATGGCAATTGCTATATTAATGGGTGCTGTGGATAGACAGCAGAGAGGCAGTAGACAATAGGGGAGCTCACCAGCTTGTCTTCTACAAACATTTTCTGTGAATTTCTCCAGAGTTTATTCCAGGAAGGATTCAGAAGGAGGAAGGGATAATTCTGTCTTTAAACATTGTCTTGGGTTGAAAAATGCAACCAAAAATGTGTATTCTATTTTCATTTCTTGAAACTGGTTGGCAGATATTGTTCTTTATCTCTTGTAACTCTAGGGGTGGAAAGAGGGCAGATGCCTTCTGTTAATGGGACACCTGATAACACCAGATAAGGCAGTGCCTTCTTATCTCTTCCTCCACCCATCCTCCTCTGAGGGACATCACCTGTGAATGGGCCATTTTAAGGCCTCTCAGATGACTGATAACATCACCTCATTCCATTGGGAGATGCTCCACCCAGTGGGAGGAGCCAAAGCCTTTCCACCAGGATAAAACCAGCAATCCCAAACACCAATGCAGCTGGTTTTCCACTGAATCCTTGGAGGAAGACTGGACCCACCTCGCCAGCACTGGATCCTTTTCTCTACAGGATCATCTCTACTCCACAGCACAACATCTGTTACTCCAGGAAGACTTATTTGGACTGCTTCCAACCCTGACAACAGGGTGTCAGGTCATATCTCTTGACTCTGTCAGAGTTTTCTAGGACTTTTGCTTGTTTGCTGGTGGTTTTTTATTTTTTTGTACTACTATTTTTTTTAATATTGCTAATAAACAACTGGGGTTTTTTTCCATATTTTTGCCTGATAGCTCCTAATTGCAAAATTGTAATAATTTGGAGGGAGGGGGTTTTACATTCTCAATTCCAAGGGAAACTCCAGTTTTCCCTGACAGATACCTGTCTTTCCAAACCAAGACAAGCATAAACACAACACTGTGTGCATTTCCTCTCAGGCTCACTCCCTCAGCTTGGACATGTGGTAGTTACATCCCCTTCTCACCCTTTTTGCATGGAGAACACAGTATAAATGTCCTGACTCTTCTATTTTAAGTATCCAGAGGCTCCTTAGAAAGACAGGAATGTCAGCAAGACCTCCTTGTACCTAAAACTATTACTTAAATAAAGTCAGGTGGATCCATAGCACTTTTCTCTTTCAGGCACACTTCCATAGTCAGGCTACAGAGACACTGAGCATCCCCTTGAAACTTTGAACCTTTGCAGTGGCACCTTAGGAGAGACAGCTGATGCTGCTGAAACCTCTCTGCACTGATTATAGTGTCTGTAGGTTCAGGAAAGTTGTGCTGCAAGAGGTACAGCAGGGTTGAATTTTCACACTTTATTTCAAAATCTCTAAAGCTAGTAGTTTTTCCTTTAAACACAAAGTTTGAGATCTTAATACATGAAAAAAACCCAGGGGTGTTAGGCATGGACCTATCTTTCCTACACCTTTATTAGGCAACATTTGGGTGATCTTTTCCTTCACCTGCACAGGAATTCTGAAATCAAAATTCTTGACCAGAGACCAGAGTGCTTTGGTGCTGGGTGACGTTGCAAGCCTATCTATGGCCTAAAATGCCCCCGGAACACCAAATACTTCATATTTTGCTCTTCATCTCTGTTACTGCTACCTAAAAGCAGCATCATAATTTATAAGTGTTTGTACATGCCTTGTGCTTTTTTTAGACGGTTGAGCACATTCCAACCACACGAAGCATAATCTGCTCTAACTTCTTCATTCTACTAGATTTTCTTGAAGTATTTCAGAATGAATAAATTTCTAAACCCATCTTGAATAATTGTTTATATCGTAGTAACCATCTTAAAATATATACATAAAATTGAGTTGTCAGTATATATTGTGTTGCAGCATGAAGAATGGTATTTACTACTGCTCTATTTTTCTTATAATTCTGCTTCTTACTGGTTTTTGAATAGTTTTTACATTTCTTCAATTGTCAACTGCAAATTGAATATATACGCATATTGATACTACAGAAATAAGAACACATGAAAATCCAAGCTATTTTTGTCTATTACTTTATTTTCCTGGTGTATTGCTTAAAAAAATATTTATGCTTTAGGCATAGGCGGGCATAAATAAACCAGTTTATACATGTGTAGACATGTATGTTCTCTTGCAATAATTGTAAGTGGCACTACAAGGTCATGAGCTTTCAGAAAAGAAAGAATCTCACCAAGAAAATCTGTATAAATACCACTTATTATTGTTTCTGAGAATTCACAGTCATGTAAAAAGAACTGGATAGGTAATGTACTTTGTTTTCCATTTTTTTGATGTCACTAGTAGAATTTTTCCTGCAATGAAAAAAATGGGTCACATTCATTATTTGAAAATTGCATAAAATTGTTTGTTTTTTCTGCACTGAATTACTAACTGAGGCATATTAGAGAACTGACAGGAACACCTCTTGCAACGTAGTGGCAATGAAAATAAAACAAAGCTATTATTACTGCCTTATGTTTTTTTCTTTTTCTCTCATCAGAAACCAATACTGTATAGAACACTGGTGAGCTCTAGAAAAACCTTTTGGCTTGCACAATAGGTTTTATCTTTCACATATCAGAATCACCTGTTCTTCACTTCATTTTATTCTGCTTGCTACTTTGCAATAAATCTCATTGCATTTCAGTGTTAAGCCCAGTTTTCCAATCTCAAAGCACACAAACAGTGCACACTCTTTCTGAAGGACGATTCTGAAGCTAAAGAAAAGGACTGATGAGCAGTCTTACCCTCTAGTCCTTCTTCAGAGAAACTTCTAACATAAAGAAAAGACCTGTTTAATGCATGCTTGTACTCACCTGCATCTATACAAAGGAATATTTTTTCCCCAAATTAGGAAGTTCTGTCTTCAAATTGCATAGAAGGGTAAGAAAAATGTAGGTAAATAACACCTTGGTTAATTTATCTTACATAGTAGCCACTAAGAGGGATTTATCAAGAGTTCTTGATAGAATCAAAGTTGCTGTTTCCTAGAATAATACTTTAAAGAGACTGGAGATAGAACACTGCCTACTGTCAGTCAAAGATTCATACCAGTTGAACTTTATTGCCAAAGAAAGATAAAATTTTATCTTCATACACAGTAAACTTACATTGCAGTGCCTAAAACCACAAAATGAATTACACTTCTAGGCATCACCTCAGTGGCAATGTAAGCAGCTAAGCTCAGTAATGACACTGTAAATGCATCATCTTCAGAACAATCCAATTCATACATTCCCTTTCCAGACATTTGTTACAGTGTTCATGCATTTTACACTTCTGTATATTCTGTTCAAAGGAAAATATTTTCTTTCAAGGCTTTCAAAGGACATTTTAGACTTGAGTTGCCATTGTGGTTTATATTCTTACTCTGGTCTCTTAAGTTTAAATGCTCTTGTGTGTTGAATAGGGTATTACAAACCTAGACAGTAAAATGCAAACCACAAGCACTTTAAAATTCAACTAGATTTAATACTTAACTCACTTCCTCCATCACTATTCCTCCCCTGCCTTATTTTGTTGATTAGAGAAAACTTTTCCCTTCTTAATATCTCTGTTTAAATTCTCATGCAGAATTATTTGGAAGGTAGCTGCTCCGATGCATGAAAGAAGTTACACTTTTCTAGATCATGCAACAAAAGTAGTCAGTACGTGTTCAAACGTGTCTAAGCTAGAAACTTCATGCCTATATTTCAATAGTATTACTGAATCAGTAGGGGTGAAACTGCACTCTTTTTCATTAAAAATGGTATTGCTAATGAGTTGGCTGAAGACAATGTTGGTCATTAGTGCTCAGTAAGCGTTAATTGTTTTACGTGAGTAGGAACATACTTTAGTACATCATTTTCATTGTTGCCATTTTAGATTTCTTTCCATTCTAATACTGTTTCCTAATGCAATTAACATCAAGAAGATGTTTGTCAAGGATACAATTTTAAGGACACCTTCTGCCACAGAGGCCTCATTAGGGGCTTTTGAAATACAGAATACTAATGAAAGCCCCTTGTGGCAAGACATTTAGTTAAGGACCCATGCAGCTCAGGATGTCTCAGTTTAAGATATTACTGCTTATGATGCAGACAGACTCATTTAAAAATCTGTTCAGTTCCAGTGAACTCAGTTATGGCAATGAAGATGAGGCCCAACATAACCACATAGTCACAGGAAAAAAAGTAAAATAAAAATATAAAAAGATATTCACTTTTCTTTCTATAAATGCAGTAAATATCATCCATACACTGGAAAATTGCAAGTTTGCAATATCTGGTTTGAATTCCTGTTTACTCTGCTTTCAAGCAATTGCAGATCATTTTAATGGATTAAAATTTCAGCCATAAAACTACTGTGTAAACTCTGCCTCTAGCACTCCAAGCCTAAATGTTCCATACTTTTTAATTACAAAGCAGTGCCTTGATGGCAAACTCACAGTATGCATTTCTGGAATCTGGATACTTGATAGGGTTCTACCAGTTTTAGATCTATTGCTAGATCTATCTGATTGCTAGAACCACTAAAGAGTAGAACTGCATGCTTATAGGGTCAAGCAAAAGTTAAATGAAGATTTTGAGGATATTAGTACTGCATAAATAAAAAGCAGCTGGGATTAAGTCATCTGGTGTGTTTCAGCCTTCCATACCATCCTCTGGCCAGCCTTCCAGCACTTCCATGACCACAGTGACAATACCAAATCCTGTGTGGCTGCATGCTTATCCTTTCTTTAACCTCCTTACAAGGTGTTTGCTGTCAGAGGTAGGGCACCCTCAGAGGCAGGAAAATAGAACAGACAGATCCTTCATCTGAGGGCATGACTATCTCATATTATTTTCTTATGATGGTTGTCTTTTCTTCCTGTGCACCTCATGCTGTTACATATAGCCTCTTGTTATATTATGATTTCCATTAAACAGACAGTGACTGCAGATAGTTTACCTCAGATGGGGTTTTTCTTTATACACAATGAAAAAATGGGCAGTGTTAAATACCATTTTATTGTATCTACTGCTTAACACTGATAAGTGATCAACTTAAATGAACATTCTTTTTTTGAGTATTTATTTCCATTACCTAACACACCAAGAACATTTCTCACAATATCTCAATGTTCTTTCAAGCTGGCTTTTCTTTAGTTTAACAATGCAGCTAGTATGTCAGTGCTGGCCAAATGATTTAGAGTTTCCAAAAATTTTACTTAACCTCTTTAAAGTGGAAATTCTTCTGTGGTCTGAAAGAGACCAGCACATGAGCAGAATGTTTTACACACAAAAAAGATTGGAAATACTTGGTAAAAAGCAGGGCTTTTTGAGAGACTTGTCCAAATTTGTATTAGGTATTTTTGCACTTAATGATGCTGCTCAGTTTCACAGGCATTACTTAACTGCTTTTTGTGCTGTCAGATTAGCAAGCATCAATTGTTTCACAGTCTTATATAAGATACATTTTTTCTTTTTTTAATGACAAATATAATGACATAAAGACATGTATGTTTTATACCATCAGAAAATCAGTCCATATAGCTTCTTCAATAATAAAGTACTCTCATTAGTGAATACTGAAATACCCTGTAATAGTTTGTATCTGTTTCCGGGCATCCTGTACCATCTGGCTTACTGTCTGTCTGTTGCCTCTTTCCAGTTTCCATTCCAACTAAAAATGAGTTCTAATCAAGGGGTGTTTGAGAGAAAAGCAACTTGAGGAAAGGGAACAAAGCATGCATGAAAAATGGGTGTGCACTGAAAGTGAGTGTTTGAATGACTCTCCTTCTAAAATATAATAGTCCCTGAATAGATTTTTTTTTTACTCCGTATTATATACTTATTTGTGGAGAAAGGAATTCTTTGTCATTCTTGGTCAGTTGGGGTCAAGTTGAAGATAACATATGCTGGGATTGAATGTCATGCCTTAGTAATGTCACTCACTTCTTTCCCAGAAGAGCTGGAAGTTCAGAAGTCAGAAATGTTAATGTTCCTTGCTGCCCCAAACCAGTAAAAATAGACACCTCTTTTTTGTTGTCTGAAAATTAAGATGGATTCTCAGATAACTCAGGTCATTAAACAAGCAAATTTAAGATTTAGAGCTATGGGAGTTTTTAAAAATACGTTTGGCTTCTAGCTCTGGAAGTAAGAATCTGGAACATTCTGTCACCCCCAGCATTCACAGAGAACTTGTGAATTAGGCATGTTTATAATTATTCGGATGTGAAATTATGTACAAGGCACATGTACTCAGTTTAACAAAAAATAGGCAGCCCTTTAGAGCTGAATATGTTACTCAATTTATCATGTCTATAAATACAGAAACCATTATCTATTGATTTATCATAGTGCTCAGAGCTGTGCTATAGTTTATGACAGTTTACTTACAAAATAAAGCATGAATATTGTTTTCAGTTTCTTTGTGCTTCCAGAAGAGTGGCAAAATGATTTTGCTTAATAGGCTAGTAACAACAAGAGAATTAAAGCTGGAGTGTTCTAGACTTTCTGGAAAGATGTATTTCAGTTTGAACCACAACAACTTCTTGTGGCATAAATGTACTAATGTGACCTTACAGACTGTGTGGGTCATTCAAAAATTCTCTGAACTACCTGAGCACTGATATTTAGATAAACTGTAAAGAAGCGCACAAAAAGATACAAATCGTTGCCTTTACATGTTAATTTTCTATATGATTAGTTTGCTAGTTTAATTACTGTTTTTCTGTATTGATCTTTTAATCTTCTAAGGTTTCATTTTGGAAAGTGTGTGTCTGTAGCACCATCCCTGCCCTGCTTCCCGAGCAGCCCGACCACTGGTTGTAACCCTGACTTCCTAGGACCAGCACACTCTCACTGTGGCTGCTGCAAGTCATATACTTTGGGGATGGCTTATGTAGTGACTTATTTGCCTAAATCTGCCTTTCTCTCCTCAATACTTTTACCATCTTACTGGGATTTCATGTGATGGGAAAGGGGATCTCTTGCTGCTTCACTCACTGGCTCCTTTCCTGTATCTGCCAGGTTTATGCTGATCTGCTGACTTTTCTTGGGGACTTGTGCTCACAGGGAACATGCATCAGCTCAAACTCTTTCTTTAGCTGACTTACAATGCAACCAATACCCTCCTGGGCCAAAGACTCTGCCCTTTGTCACCTGCTGCTATCCACTGGGCACAGCAGGAGCTCTGCTTGACATAAGCAAACTACTGCAGGGAGTTTCATCTCCCAACTCAGCTATATTGCAGGTGGGCACCATCTGAAAGACACAAAAATAAATGGCAGTATTTTACAGCAGCTCTTAGGTGTTTCCATGTGAGTGCTTCGGGCCATATTAAAGTTCACTAGATTTTGCAAACACAATGAAAACTTGTTTCCCTAGACATTGCTGCTGTGCAGCATTTCTATGCGACATCATTTGTCTTTTACTGCCTGTACTTGCCTAGGGAGCACTAGATCTACTTGGTCTGTTGCAGGAAGATGTACCTGGATGGCCAGGTAGGAGTCAGCTGTGCAGGATCTCAGCCGACAGGTGTCTTGGCTCCCTGGACAGCGCCGGTAGGCACTGACGGGACATTGAAATGGCAGCGGAGAAGGAAGGACTCTGTTGAGTAGTCACAAGGATTTTATTGGAGCGTCTGTAGAGAGATCCTCACCTCCTGAGAGCTGCTTGGACAGAGCAATCCCAGGCTGCCTTACAGCATCTTTTATTGAGGGGAGGAGGCAGGAGGTGAACAAATCAGGGATCACCGGGGAGCAGTCACAAGGGCGACTGGCATCTCTCAGAACCAAACACAGGTGACAGAAAGAGACTTCCTCTGGATCTGACCTATCACTCAATGCTCTTGGTAGAACTTTCTAGCTCCAGGGAAGGGCCCTGAGGTGACAGGCAGGTTCCAGAGGGGGAGGAGCAGGGGACAGACAGTTAACAGTCTGAGGGGAATTCCAGGGAGGAAAACAGGGGGAAACGGAACAGGGGTACATAGCACAAACCATTTAACATTATAAGCTTGGATAAAACATACATAACACAATGGAACACATTTGCACCACAACAGACAGGTATTGAATCAGAAGCCATGCAGCTGCATTACTGTAATTGTGGTTGACTCGTTATGGCCAAAACCACATCTACTTCTAGCTGATGGCTTAGAGCTGGTTTGCATCTTTTTGCCCAGTCATTCTGTAAATAAAAGATTCAGGTCTTAATAAAGGTAGACCATAGTCATATGGGGATATTTTTAAGACTTATTTTATGTTCATAGCTACTAGGAACAAGTGAAAAAATCTACGTTATAGAGATCTTGAGGTTCCAGAGTTAAAAGCTCTTGATAATTGAAGCCAGAAATTACTGCACAAGAAGCAACCTGTGGGAATAGACTCATCAGAGAAAGAGAAATATGCTCAGTTTCTCCCCAAATTATTAAGCCTCTTTTTAAACTCCATTACTCACCATATCAGTGGCAAGTTGTTTTGTATTTGGTGTAATTTTTTCTTTTTAAAAAAATCAATTTTGTAATTCACAAAAATCAATTTAAAAAACCAATGGCAATGCCATGTTTTATTAAGAATGATGTCTCAGTCATTGCTATATGACTTCCAGTTCCAGCATTGGCACTGGCGGCATAAATAGATAATTTTTCAACCACAAAATATTTGTTTTAATTTTTATTCTATAATTAATATGATTCCAGCTTATCTAACTAAGAATTAAAAGAAATAAATTTAGAAATAGAAAAAAAAATTGTGGTTCACGTTTTTTAATTTTCAAGAGTTTTCCTCATTGTTAATAGATTACTATTGTGTCTGAACTGCAACAGAACTAACATCAGCATTGCTGTGCAACGAGGTTGCATTTAGCTATCTATATGGAAAATAACAACTTTACTCAGACTTCCCTAAATGAGGATGACTTTATCATATAAATGGAGAATTTGAAAAGTACAAACTTTAAGCCCAAGAAAATTAAACAAACAAGTCTGCAATAATGGGTCATTATAAGTGACCAAATCAGTGAATTATAGAATTGCCGAGGTGAGAAGGCACCCTGGATATCCTCTAGTCTAACTCCACAGTGTGGCCAGCTAGAACAGATTGATAAGGAAGGTATCCAGTGGGATTCTGAATATTTCCAAGACTGGAGACTGATATTTCTGGTGTTTAAGTGGCATTTCCTTTTTGTCAGTTTGTGCCTGCTGCCTCACTGGGCACCATACAGAACAATTTGTTTCCACCTTATTTAGTTCCCCTTCAGGTATTTATATACATGGATAAGAGTTCCTTGAACATTCACTTCTCAGGCTGAACATTGCAAGCTCTCTCTGCTGTACGTGGCATGTCAGATACTCCAAGCACTGTCTTGTCTCTGAAGAGATTGGTTATTGTCTCTGAAGTCAGTGTCCATGACTCTTGTACTGGGATGTGTCTTACTGGTGTTGATCAGAGGGGAGGGGTCACTTCCCTCAAACAGCTGGTGGCACTCTTCCTAGTACCTGTCAAGGAGCCTTCTTTTCTCCAAGGTCACATTGCTGGCTTCTGACTAGCTTGTTGTCTACAGGGATTCTCAAGAACTTTTCTGTAAAAAGCCTTCCAGCTGGTTGGCCTATACTGTGTGCATTAATGCACCAGGCCATTCCTACTTAGGTGCAGGACTTGGTGTTTTATTTTGCTGATCTCCTCGAGTTCCCTGTCAGCCTGCTGAAGCTCCTCGGAATGGGAGGGCATCCATTAGACGTATCAGCTATTCCTCCCAAGTGTGTATCACCACTCCTGCTGAGAGTGCAGCCTGCCTTGTTGTGCAGGTCATTAATGAAGACGTAAGTCAGCACTTTCCTGGAATGAGGCCCTGGAGTGGCTGACCTATCAGGCTGGTCAGAACAGCCCATGCTGTTCGTGTCACTCTTGGTGGCTTGTTGGTCAAACATTTTTAATAGATTTGGAAATAGCTTCCAGGATTATTTTGCCCTTTCAAGGGATCATGGTCAGGCTGACCACACTATAGTTCCCTGGGTCTCCTTGCCCTTTTTGAAGACAGAAGTCTTCAGGTCCTCAGGAACCTCCTTCAACTCCCATGAACTTTCAAAGACAATGGAGAATGGCCTAGCAATGACATAAATTAGCTCCCTCACCACGGGTACATCCTATTTATTTAGTTAGTTAGAAGACACATTCAGACTTTAAAGAAGAACAATTTTCTGAAAGTGTGTACAGCAGTCTCTGTTGGAAAGTAAATATGGAAATTAAAACAAAATGTGTTTTGAAAGTAAGGATTTTATTCAATCTCAGGTATTCATGCTAAAATAGGAGTTACTATAGCATAATGATTTACAAAAATAATGTTTACTTTTAACATTTAAAATTTATTCATACCTTATACAGAAACAGGTTGTGTTTATACCACAAAGACTTAAATTATTTGGAATTTCAGGTTAGTGTGGAGTGAATCTGGCTTCTTGGTGAGACGTCTCTGACACTGATATTGCAAGTAGTGTGTGAACTTTGGATAACTTTTCCTATAGAAAATAACAGTTGGCTTTTGACCCAGAAGTGCAAAAGTGATTTTGATTTTCTAAAAGAAATTCTTTCTTCACAGACTGTACTGCCATAATTCAGATCACTGGCAGTTTTCAAGTAGGAGCATTTGAACAGAAGTGACTATTGAAGAGAAGAGACCAAAATGGTAGTTGATACTGGTCTGTTCCTTTCAAGTGGAGTAAGGACACATCTGTGAACTCCACGTCTCTATCTCTGCCTGCTGCAGGTGTCCTGAACTTCCTGCAACTACATAGGAGATACAAATTCTTTTATTCCCTGCCTGAACTGCTACCTCGAATCTATACCCAAACCAGAATTAACCACCTTGACATTGTCAGATCAATTCTAATAGCGTTCTAGTCTATTTACTGACTTTCGCTGTCATTGCCTGTTGTCAACTTTTTCTGGTAAAATAAAAGTTTTAATTTCTTGGGTCGCAATGGATTAAAATGTATATGGTTACCATAATTTGTATGTATTTGACATCTTATGAGAACAGTGCATGTGAAGTTTTCTGCTACCTTGGATGGTGGGAATCACTAGTCTTGCACACAGGATTCTTCACAGCTCTTGAAGAGAGCAGGTCTGGTTTGGTGATACAAAGAGGCTTTGTGGATTCTTTAGCACCTGTACATGGTTAATTTGATCTAACGTAAAAATCAGAAAAAAGAGTATTTTCTCTGAATGCCTTTAGTGGTTTAAAACATTTAAGATAATTACTGCCTCAAATACTGCTCCAAAATTTCTTTCATCCAGCTGGGAGTAATTGCCTTTTTCCTTGCAGTATCATGGTCTAAGTAAGAATAATTGCCATTGAACTTGTCAGTCTTAAGCTAGAGTAAAAGTGGCCTGATACATATAAATATCTTACCAGAGAGGCATTAATGCAGAACCAGTCCAGTGGAAGTACTATTGGGTTTCTGAAAAAAAAAAAAAAAAAAAAAAGGATAATCTACATACCCAGCAGTTGCCTCTTTTCTAATGAATTATTTTCTGTGCAAGAAATGCTGTCACTTATCCTAGGCCTGAAACAATCCCATAGAAATGGCCCTGAGGAAACTTTAATACCTGAAGATATGAACATTGGCATTATGGCAGCCAACAAATGGAAAAAAATATTCTCAATATGTGGCAGCTAGTCACCTTGCTGAACAAAAAGATAACTGTCACCAAATTATTCAGCCCTCCTTTTGCTTTGA
Organism: Prinia subflava; assembly: GCF_021018805.1. Taxonomy (NCBI): domain Eukaryota; kingdom Metazoa; phylum Chordata; class Aves; order Passeriformes; family Cisticolidae; genus Prinia; species Prinia subflava. The sequence goes on from NC_086250.1 coordinate 46,351,883, forward strand.
TGCAAAGTGTTTCTCTTGGTTGCTTTGGTTTCTTTCTACCATATGGGTAGATAATAAGTTGCACTTTCTTGATCTTCTTTCTGCTTAATATCTGAAACCCTCAGCCTACTCAGGAATTCCCCAGGAAAGAATCTGCTAGCTGCCAAGATCTGTTTAAGTGATATACACCTTTAGAAAACAATGGCAATGCTTTCTAAAACGATTTATTGAAGGAATATGACAATAGCCACTCTGGTAATACTTGCCTACAGGTAAGAGCAACACCAAACAGCCACAACATTGGAAATCTAATGACAGACATGACCTCTCAGCAGTTCATTGATAGTAAAAAAACACTACTCTAGCTGAGAAAGCAATGCTGTACAGCTCTATATATCAGGTTAAAAAATGACATTGCCTCTACACACAATGTGTTGTGGTCTTGTTGGAGAATAATTATTCTGATCTCATAACGTACATGCAATTTTTATTTATTAGTAACAGATCACCTTATATTCCATGACAATTGCTTTCGAGTTACTGTTCTCTGCTGAGTGCCATCTCATTTAATGACACAGCATCACTTTATTAGAATGCACCTAGGAAAGTGTCACTATGGCCCGGGCACTTCTGAAATAGTTGAGACAAATTAATATTGTCAAACCCAAGAGAGTGATTATAAATTCCCCTTTAAACTGTCTTCATGTCTTTCATGGACAATTTACCCCCTGCAGATTCAGCTGATGCTTTAAATATCTCACACTGACATCCTTTAAGTGTTTCAAATTGTTTTTAAACTCAGATTTTTTTTGCATACTCTTTATATACAAAAGAAAATATTACTGCAATTTTAAATTTGTTACATATAATAAATACAGATGTAAACAGCATTGTCAGGGAAGAAAATACTTTTTAAAGTAATTTTAAAGTATAATAATTATATTTAGTTGATACATCTAGATAGTAAGGAATCACTTGAATTAGTCAGCATTCAGGTTCAGTTTCATTGCCAATGATTTATTTAGAAAGTAGAACACTTATACTATTGAATATTTATTTCCTTCCAGACTCAATTATATTCCACTCTAAAACATATCCTTATTTCAAGTTCAATTCAGCTTTAATGATTCTTTTATAAGAAATTCATCATGGACATAACCTATAACATCCAAACCCCTCCTATGGTGACACAACTCCCAAAATTTCAACTTCTTTGCATCAGACAGGTGCAAACTGTGTGATGCAAATGATCTTAACATTTTTACAACACACTTTTCCTCTTTCAACTCCTCAAAGTGAGAGCTCTGCAGATTAAATCAACAAGGGCACCCTTCACACACCCCACCTTACTCAGTGAACTCAACAGTTCATTGTTACTGCACCTTTCTCACAGATAAAACTCCCCTTGTGTCTTCCTGCCAAGCGTGCTGTGAGAATTTCCCTGTTTCCCATCCAGTAGATGGGGAACCTGCTCAGTGTTCCTTGGGAACACTGGGAAGTATGCTTGTCCATTGCTTCCAGCCTGGTGAAAAGCTGACCCACAAAAATGTGATCATTTTCAAACAAATTAGACCTACAAAGATCCAGATCATTAATGAGAATGTTGTATTTGTATTCTGGGTTTTTGTCCTTCCAGGTGAAATTTAATCACAACTAAAATTTATTTCACAACTGTAAGAATGTGATGTTCTTCTCTTTTATAGTTAAAATTTACATTTGATTAGATAATTTGAAGAACTAGGGCTTGGAAAAGACACTAAATATTTAAAGATTTACTGTAAATGTTTCAGGCCAAGTGTCTGGAACACATTCACAAAAATCAAAACATTACATGGATATTTGACAACTCAATAGAAATTCTACTGAGGAAGAAATTCAATTCTTCAATTTTTTTAATTCAAAAACCACAAAATTTTAAAACAAATACTTCTGCTGATCTAAATGAATTATTAAAAAATATTTAGAAAGAAATTTCAAATATTTAGCTGAATATGCAAATTTGTGCTAGTTTGGGCCATCATTATTTTTGGAAATACTAACAAAAATGAAGCTCTAGATTTTGAGGGAACTACATTACAAAAGTATTTGGCAACATTTCTTCCTTTTTCTGAAAGAAATTTGACATTATTTAAAGGGAATAAAGCAAGATACAAGCAAGCAAGTAGGCAAGAAACCTTACCTGAAGTAAGAGAATTAGACTTATTACGACTGGTACAGGTACCATATCCAGTTTTCCCCAAGTACTTGCCTTCATCCAGTAACCCATCTCTCTAACACCAACATGTAATTTCAGTGCAGACTCAGAGATCCAGAAGCTGAACAGAAGAAGAATGCTCTGACTTATAACAGACCATAAAATTTTTTATTAGGAAAGATAACAAAGTCTAGGTATAGTGCAATTTCTTCTTTGAGCTATATTCTTTGTATTTCAAATAATATTGATTTGTTGGGGTCATAGGTTCAATTACATTTATGGGTCCTAGTCTTCACCATCTCCCATTTTATTTATATTCATGCTCCTATTTACATGTTTCTTTGATTTTATTACCTTTGTCAGCCTCTTAGTCCTTTGTTATTTGAGACGTGAAATAATAATCTTAAAAATATGCACTATTGCCACTATTTCAAAATATTTTTCTACAGTGTTTTCCTTTGCCTCAAAGAAGACTTTCAGCTAATTTTAGTGCCACTCTACTCTTGAAGTACAGCAGCTATAATGTATTTTGTATTATTGTCTTTAAATCCAAAATAAAGCAAACTGACAAGCCCACTCAAAAAACCCCTTTAACCTCCAGAACATTTCTTCTATAGACGAGAATTCTATATTACTTAAATACAAATCCTACTAAAGTCATTGCTTGTTTAGAAACACCGACATTTTTATAACTGGTTTTAAAAATAATATGGTATAAGAGAACAAATTTAAATATTTTAAAAGTCTTGGGCTCTCCAAGGGTTTTGTGCTTCCCAAAAGTTCATTGCTGATATATAAACTTTATGTTGTGCTATGTGTGTGTCATTGGTGAAGAGGTGGGCTTGCAGTGGGGCACGTGGGGGGATAGAAAGGGACAATAATACTTTGAAAATAACTGTTCATTGCTTTTTTTCTCCATCCCAAGCTTACTATCTGCAATAAACCTCAGTATTAATTTCTATGACTTCATGGCCATTAATTTTTCTGATAAAAGTAACTACTGTATTCAGTGATTCAATATAATATCCAGTCTCTCACACTAAGCAACTCAGGACTGTTATTTTATAATAATAGATGCGTTTGGTTCAGTCTTGTCAAGGTATTTTTGAAGCCCAGAATGAATTAAGAAAAGCAAGGAACCAAAAGTTAAAAACCTTGCTGTTAAACCCACATCTCTTCAGACCAGTGAAGCAGACTTCTTCAGTGGCTCAGGCTTGTGTGCTAGGCAATCTAAAGAGGTGTTTTACAGACAAAGGGAAATTTGCTTGTATATTGAAGACAAGTAAAAAATGGCATGCATTATGCCTGGCTATCGAAAGGAAACAGCCTATCTTTTTATCAAACCAATGAAACGTGTAGGAAATCGAAGAGATTTCCTAACAGTTGATTTACACGAGAAACAAGAAAGAGTAGTTTCCTTTTTAGATGAAAGAATGTGGTATACTATAAATTTAGTATGATATTTAAGAAAATGTTGGCACTATATTCTCTTTTTCTCACCCACTTATCCTGTAAAGATAATTTTAAGTGGATTCCAGTTTTGTACCACTGAAAATATAATAACACATGCTGTGTTAGAGTGAAATTTCTTAGAATCATTGAAAGTCAAATAATCATTTATTGGGAACCCAATCTTTTTGTTAAATATGAAGTTTTCTACCCAGACTTTCACATCTGTGTTACTTTCATCTTTCCTGGAGAGAGCAAATTGAAAGACGGCCTTAACATAACAACAGTAACTGAAGAATCGTCAGTGTGGATCATCAGTACCCAATCTTTTACTGGCTCTATGAGCTTGTGCAAATCTTTTATGACCAAGTCAAGAAACCAAATTTTATTTTAAACTGAAAGAAGGAATTCATAGCCCTCTGTCAAGTTCAAAAAATCAAGCACGCTGACTAAAGAAGTGTTTAAGATATTTTAAGATGCTGGGGACAGGGGAATAAATCATTTACTTCCCTACAGTTTAAGTACTAGCCCACCTTCAAGACTGTACTTCTATACACAAATTTGTAATTAAATTCCTTTCAGCCCAGGGAGACCAGTGCTAAATGTTTCATCCCTCCATGAAGATTGGAAGCCATATCTCCCAGAAGGGTCTTTTAATCATCAGGTAGATGAGCTGAGGGACCCTCAATCTGCCTGCTTAGTATTGTATCACTTTGCCTAAGAAAATATATATCTTCGAAGAAGATTGATTTAATTGCACTTACTAGAGCACTCGTTCTCATGGAGAGAATCAGGGTTCCAGTTCCCTCATCCACTAATATCTTACTAATTTGTGTTGGAAAAGAAAATCCACGTTTCCCTTCACCTCTGCATGTAAACTGACCAGTTATATAATCAGTTTCTTATGGTCTTTGACTGAGTCAACATTTAATTACACTGTGTAAGTGGAATAACTTCGAAAAAAAAAAAAAAAAGAAAAGAAAAGAAAAGAAAAATGGGAACACCCAAATTTTTATCATACTAGCAGCTACAAGTTCTTAGTATTTTGCTCTTCTCAATGAAATATCAAAAATCACAGCATGAGGACGGAAAAAAACAAGATATTCTGCAACCTGAAAGCACTGTTTACTTGTTAGCTGAAAGACTGTTAAGGCACCATTATCATTTGTTTAATTTTGCTCTGCGACCTAGTCTGCAGGATGTTCTGCTTAAGCTCTGCAGATAAGTACTTAGTATACTTGTCCAAGTACACATGGCAGACAAGTCTGAAACAGATTTGGAAGTAAACAGGAGGTCTCTAAGCACCTAAGGAAATTTAATGTTGGAAATTTACATCCCAGTAGACTTCAATTACCTTAAGCCTTATCATGATGTTTTGGCATTCAATTAGGAATTTAAATGCCTGAAGTTATAGAGATTTATGATCTTGTAATTTTATTTTCTTTAAAGTGCTTCAATTCTAAGGAGTTCTATAAAAAGCACAGAGCAGAATTTCTCCAGTGTACAAGTATTGTGTAAACAAATGTTTTAAATCTCACAAAATTCAAGGATCAGCTATGAGGCAGTGGGGCAAAATGCCAACTAATATAGATAAATAATAAAAGACACCTGCTACTATGATAAAGCAGAATATATTCAGTGACATTACAAAATATTTTACCTTTGCCAGCAAAAATGTCCTGCAATGACAACATCTTAATAGTAATAGCTAGGCATTTTTTTTGTTCATATTCATGAGCTCTGCAGACATAAGCTAATGTATAATCAACATCTTAATATAACGTGAGTGTGTAGGAAATGGGGTGAAGTTTGGAAACAGAAGAAATAGAGATTTTCCTTTTTGAAATGACTCAGTAATTAATGCTTGATTTCACTGTAATATGAAAATATTTCCAAGGTGGTAGCATGCATAAATCTAGAGTAGTCCCTGGGTCTCACAAAAGGCAAGCATATTCAGTTTGCTCTAAACAACCAACCAATCAACCAACCAACCAACCAACCACCCAACCACCTCCACTCCCCCCCCCAAAAAAAAAAAAAAAAAAAAAAAAAAGGAAAATGCAGCCTATCTGCATTAGTCAAGCACATATTGACAAGAAGGTAATTCCAGAAATTCAAAATTAGGAATAGGGTAGACCTATGACCCAAGAGGATCCTTGTCAGACAATGGAGACGAGCATGAGAATTCTGCAATAAGTTTCACCTGTGCCCAAAATTTGCACCTTTGTTTGCTCAGCTTTTCAACTGAGCCTTCATATGAGCTGATGAAAAAAACTTGACCAGATGTAGGATGTTCGTCTTAACTGCCCTCAGTGTTGATGTCTTGCAGTATCATGAATATTGACAATAGCTTATAAGGAAAATAAGCAGTATTTTTTGAACAAAAAGTTTTTTGCTTTACACTTCACCATCTTCATTAGAGCAGATTTATGCTAACTATGGAGACAGTATCACTACATTTATAGACACAAAGTAATAAAAGACAAAGTTACTCTTTACTGAACAGAAGCCCTGTTGTGGAGATTTATATTAGAAAGTCACTTCATCAGCTTCTGATTAATAATTAATTAACAGCATGGACTCATTCAATTATTTCCTTCTAATATTTCACCCCTTTCTTTCTCCACTGAAAATGCAATTCATTATAAAATGCTGCCAAAGGTGACTAAGGCAATTGAAGACAAACCTCTTAAATATAAAATTCTTGTTCAGGAAAATGATGACGTTTCATACCCACAAACTAATGACTAATAATGAACAAAAAAAACCACCCAATAATTATAATCTTAAAGCAATACTTGACCATCCGCTACTGCTTCCTGGAGGCAAAAAAAATGGGAAGCAATTTTTCAGAGCTGAGTAATTTTGTTACATACAATATCATCTGTAGTTACATAAGTTGAATTTTTGATGGGAGTAACAGGATGAAACTATGGATAGGAAAATTTTGTTTTAATATTGAGAGAAATTTCTAAACACTGAAATCTGTTTTATTTGCAGTTATTTCCAGGAGCACATTTTCATATTTATTTTGTTCTCACTGTCCCACAAATCATGCTTATTTCAAGACTAAAGAACTTTCTGGAGTTTGAAATTAAACCCAGATGTTTGAAAAAGAAAACTACATAGATTTCAAGTTAACATCTCAGTGATTTCTTCTGTTTACTTTTTCCCCCCCTCTTCTCTACAACACCCACTTTCAAGGAATTCTGAAGCTCTGAATAAGAAGCATACCTGTGCCCTATTTTTTTAGCTCCATTAGCAAAATATTCTTCCAGGTGTTATATTATTGTCTGATAGAAGATGACAGCACACTTTAACTGTCCTTTTAAAACAGCTTTTGATATAAGAGATTTCTCTACATAATCTACTGTGCCACTTTATTGACTGATTTTTAAAAAATCTTAACCATGCTTTGGAAAAAAAAAGAGGTCACATAATAATACTGCAATACCAGCTGTTCACATATATTTTCCCTGGTAGTTTGAACTGGTGACATAGGGCATTAGAGACTCTTCATGATCCCAAAAATCATGTTTCTTGAACCGAATAAAGAGACATCACAAAAAAAGTTGTTTTATTTAGGGAGGGAAACTTCACCAATGATCAAAAGTGATTTGTTGGATTTGTTGCCCACATGAGGCAATGGATACAGATACTGTATGTAACTATAACAGGACTTACAAGAAAGCTGCACTAAATTTCTTACTGTTTTGCACTTACTTGATCAACCCTCATCCTGTCAGATGGTGATAGCAAGCAAATATGGAAGCATCTTGGACATGATGAGGAATAGCAATCTTATTGGTTAATGTCACACAAAGCAGTGTGTGACCAGTCATAACTCCTTACAGCCATCTGTTCTTGCTGGGTATGAGTAGACTATTTTGGTATGGACTATGTATTTTATATACCAAATACTTTATTACATCCAGCCACCATGAGGTTGTATACACCTGTCCACCAGATGGGCGTGAATAGGGCATAATGATGATTTTTAGTAAGTATTACTTATTCATATTTATTCTTTACAGATTCTTCAGAGGAAAACTAGACATTTTAAATTCATAGACATATTGGTAATAAAGAAGATTGTACATAAAATGTTAAGGGACCTGAGGATAAGAATAAAAGGGTTTTATTGAAGAATTCACTGCTGATGTAGAATTAGTTTTATGATACGTCTCTCTTCCCATGCTATTCCTCTACAGCTGAGATTCATAACTTAGAGGTTATATTCCTGCTGTGATTTTTAATACACTATATACTGGTGCTCCTCTGTCTTTAAATAAGCATCTGTAGAAGAGGGCACATAGTGGTCAGTACAGTCTCCTATCACTGACAGTGGCCAGCAGAACACACTCAGTGAAGATCAGGTAGCAAAGAGTGATCTTTTCCCCCCAGAATTTTCTCTGAACCTTCTGTGATGTGTGGCGCAGAAAGCCCCTGGGCCAGAAATGAAAGGGACAGCGATTTTATTGATCTCTATCATACTTTCTTTCCATCACCTTCATCTTAGCCTGAACAATCCTAGTCATTCCTTCTACAGAGGCAGGTTGCCTCTGTAGAAGGAATCAATAAAATGCCATCAATAAAATGTGGAATCCCTACAAGTATAACTTGACTTTTGATGATTCCTTCCTTTTTTTGTAGCTTTGCTTTCAAATCCTTTTCTAAAATTTCACCTTTTATAATCCAACGTTTTCTTTGAATGCAGAGAAACACACATGATCTGGATTTGGTTAAAAGAGAAAGAAAGAGAACCCTCAAACATTTAGTTGTATACACTATGTTTTGCTCATAATCCCTTCTCTGTGAGACCTAAATTCTGCAAAATCCTTGGATTATAAATTATTTATTCAGTTAGTAGTTGGCAACACTCAACAATTATCTCTAGAACATTTTTTGATCTATAAGTCCTTAGACAATCATGGTATATTACATACTATATTCTCATGCTAATTACAAATGCAAATCAACATTTTAGCATATATTAATACGATACTTTTCCCTATTAGAATCACAGAAGTGACATATATTGGAAAATGATTAGGAATGATTTATCTTCAAAGTTAACTTGTTATGATATTGGTTTTGCTGTTTTCAACCCTAATTTGGTCACTATGGTGTGTAGGACACATAGTGGACACATTGGCCTATCCTAAGCAGTGCACTCCACCTGCTAATCCCCTTTCTCCTCCGTTCTGGTCTCCTACACACAGAACTGATGTGGTGGTGGACATTAGTACAACTTTTGTTTTGAGCCAGACCTTGTTTTTCAATGCTTTGGAGACTCAGTGGCATGATAGAGCAGGGGCTACCAGGAGGTGGGTGGCAAGTGCCTTCACTGGGTCAGAGACCCAGCCCCTTACGTGCCTGAAGGTTTTTGTTTGAAGTTCTCCCTGTTATTTCCTGTTTAACCATTTCTGTTATGTAATTTGAAAGATAACATAACATGACATAAAAGATCAAATTAGGCATGATCGATCACCGTGGAATCTTACCTGAAAACCAAGCAATGAAATGGTCTTCTATAAAACTGACTTTATGGAATCAGCGCCTCTCAATATATAAAGGAATATATTTTTAAGAACTTTGAAACATCAAGCTTTTGCATCTTGTCAAACTTCACAAAGTCTGGGGTTGGCTCAAAGCTCCATTTAGCTGTCATGTATTTTTCCCTTTTATTTCCTTTTCCATCATTTTTGGTCACCAAGATTTGATGAATTGTTATCGCAAAAACATAAGAACTGGCCACTTGAATCAACTTGCTTTTCTGTCAAGAATGTCTCAGCGGTAGCTTTCATTCCTTCTTTGAAAGGTTTCTTTTCAAGTCAAATGGAGGGCATTATTTTATAAAGAAGTACCTTACTGCTTTATAGCTCAATTTTCCAATGCTTCTGGAGAGAGACAGACTTAAGAGTTGAAGGCACTTGGCACCCTGCAGGAGACACTCCGCACAGCAGAGGACTGAATCATTAAATACGGTACTTTTTATAGTGCACACACAAAAACTATTGACTTTGAGCTCTGTTTTGTGCAATGTTGCATTTCCTCGTAATATTTTTACAAGTGCTGTACTTTCTCTATTTTAATTGAAGATTGATTGTTAACCTGCTTCTGTAAGTATTATGGAAGACCTATAATTGCAAATTATAATGTTAAGTATGGCTTCATTAAGGAGTTTCACAAGAAGGGAATTTATCCTTTTATCTGTTGAGGAATGTATTTGAAGTAGAGTGAATGTTGCTTATTTATGTGTTTTCCAATACATCTGTAAAGTCTTTTAAATTATTATAATCATTATTATGATTTTTATTATTGTTATTATATGGATCAGAGCAAGTAGTAAGAGAGAGGAGAAATGGTGTGCACTGAGGTCAGCAGCAGTTCTGCCATATGGGTAAAATAACATGGCAAAGTGAGGTGAAATTAAGGAGCGTGGGGAATGATGTGCAAGCAGGTGGGAAAGTTACATCAAGACCACCTGAGATGCTAGGAATGAAAATTAGTGAAATGAGAGTTTCAAAGGCTAAGAGCAAAGAGAAGCTTTCTCAGGAAAGCAATTGCAGAAACTCTGCTGGGTGCATTGCACAGTCTTAGGTAGAGCAGTAGATAATGGTGGAAGATAAAAGAGAGTAGCCAGAGCCTGTTGAGCAGTGGACCAGAAACCTTTAGCCGTAGAAGCAGTGAGAACCTGGGGAGGGAAGGATGATGAAGGCAGGGAAACCCATGGAAAAGCACAGGCAGTTTTCCAGCAATGCTTACCTGCTGCCATAAAACCCATCCATGCTTTTGATCAACTATTCAGGTGCCTAAAGCATTTTGCCACGTTTTTGCTTGCAGCCTCCTTTACATGCCAACTCACATTACCAGGACATATGCAACGTTGGTGCCTATGGTACACTGGTGCTTGAACTCTCTGATATGGAACCTAAATATGTCAGCTAAATTTCAGTACTTCATTGCTATTCTACAAGAAGGGAAAAAGATTGTCATAACTGAGAACATGGTCAGGGAGAGCTGAAATGAGTGGAAGAGAAGATAGTGAAAATAAAGTACTGAAAGAAAAAGAAATAAAAGGCATGAGTAGAATTAAAAAGAAGAGAGTATAAAAGTGATTGAATAAACCAGTGAATTCAATTATACTGTAAAAACACTACCAAAAAGACCACATGGATTTATGTACCAGATAAACTGCTTCAAATTCAGGATTTTTCTTTAATTAAAATTATAGAGTATGTTTTTCTTTTATTTTGAAACAAAAGGTAGACGTTCAAACTCTATATACTAGAGGTATTTAAAAATGCATTTTGGGGGGAAAAATCTAAATATTTTAGATTAGGAAATCTGAAAAAAAGCAAAATCTAAACAAAATAGATTATTAAATTACTATATTTAAAACCACCTCAGCTTCTCTTAATTTCTTAAAAATATTACTTTTAAAATACCCTCATCGTAGTATATTTTTGTTCATTTTTCATATTTATATTTTTTCTACTACGTTGTATCTGCATAGTTTCTAATTTATTTTTCATTTTGCAGTAGTTAAAACTAACTTTTATTCTGGACTTTAGATTTTTTAACACTACACTTGTTTTACATCCTTTTGAAGATGTCTCTTTTGATACCACAATATAATATACTAAAGAAGAAAATTAGGTAAGTGCTCAGGACCTTTATGAGTAGAAAATCTTACATTATTTTTAAATTATTAAATAAAGTGAGATAGACAGGAAACGTAGATTCCTCCTTTCTTCCTTCTTTTCTTCAGTTTACTGTTCCCTGGGGGAGCATGTGAAGATATGACACAATCCTTGAGACAAACTGGATGTGGCTGAGAAGTGGTTATTCATGAATACACAGTGCAAGACCAGCTATTTTATTATGTCAAATACAATAACAGAATATGCTCAGATTCACCTTGCTTAGAGCAGGTGTGTGCAGATACACCCCTGGATGTGTCTGTCTGCAAATGTTTGAATATATCACACTTTTGTCATATATGTTTTGTGGAAACAGAGACATCCAGTCAAGAAGTCTATAGTGCAGAATCTCTATTACAGTGTTTCTTAGCTGCTGACTGCCAAACAGAGATTTTTAGAACTTTTTTGTGTTTTAAATTGCATCATGCATTGTTTTCATGCACTTTTTATGGGCTAGAAGCTGTAGAAAACCATTTCTTATTCAATACAACCCATAAATATCAAGAGAGATTTCATACCTAAACGTAGTGTAAAAGTCCTTAAATTTTTACTGTCCTAGGTATTTTAACATTTATTCATATGACATCAAGTTAGAGGTGCAATCCTACATTATATAAAAAAACACTGGGACTACTTGGGATAATAAACACCAAGTACAATTGGAATACTGAATAACTGTGCTTTGGGTGAGCAAAAATCAGAAAGGAAAGTCTCCTTGTTCAGCTGTAATTGTCCATTCTCAGCTCTTTTGGGACTCTGTAAAGACTGGAGAAAAACCTTGCGAAGATAATTTTGTCCTCTATAACCCTTTGATACTCATTTCTACTTTTACTGTGATTTAATTGATGAGTGAAGAATTCAGTGTAATAAATGAAACAGAATACCACATTCAAACATATAACCTTAAAACAAATGAGTTAATTCAACTGGTTTAATTTTTTCTGTAAATTTGCTATTTTTAGCAATATAAGTAAATGTATTAAACACTGCATTCAACTAGATTGTGCTCCATTAGATAATTAAGTGAATATAGCTCAGTAATAACGTCTGAATAAGGACAAATACTGCAAAATTATGAGCTTTTACTTTGCCAGTTTACTTTTCAGTTTCATGAAAAAATGAAATTTCACATTACAAAGAACCTACTTTGTATTAGGCAAAATTGGCTTTTTTGTATTTTCCATTTAATACAGGGAGGAGGAACATTTAAAAATGTATTGTATATGAGTTTTGCACATTGATTTGAATTAGAATGAGACAAGAAAGAATGTGTCAACAATCTGATGTCCCACTGGCACCTATGTAGTTCCACAATCTTACCTTATCTGTTAATCATCAAAATCCTAATAGCATTAATGTGAATACTGTGTGCTTGTTAAAGAATTGCTTTTAGCAGAAAATTTGCTCCTCTCTGTTGCCCTGTGTTTCCAAATTCGGGAGCTCCATTTTGACAAATATTTGAACTTAGTCTTCTAAGTTTGTAGTAGAACAACATGGAGATAACAGGAGTGTCCTGGGGTGACAGGACATTTTCATGCTTTGTATCCCAAATCGTGGGTTTTTTTTTTTTCCTGTTCCCATGTGCCCAGTTTGTTTTGTCTATAGCTGAGCCCCTCCCCCGGCTGCTTGCCTTTGGCTTGCTTGCTGCTAGCTTTAGGCTGCTTTGCTGGCTTTGCTCTCTTGCTTTCTGCTTTTTGCTTGCTTTTTTTTTTTTTGCCATTTTTTCTGCTTTTGTGTTTCCCCTTCTTTCCTTCCTCCCTTCCCTGAAGACATCGGACCTGCTTCGGGCCCTGATTCGGGAACGTCAAGGGAAAACCCCCCGGAGTCTGCACCTGAAAGAAGCTTTGGCACCCTCCCCAGCAGAGACTGCTCACCCTCTCTTGGACTGGTGAAAACATTTCTTGTCATCTCGGACTGTTTTCCTTGTGTTGGGGAGTGGTTTTTTTTCATTGTTTCTCAATAAACAAGTTTTTTCCACTTTCTCCTCTGAGGAAATTCCTCCCGAACCCAGTGGTGGGGGAGGGAGTTGTGGAATTTTGTCCTAAACTAGGACAAACATATTTGGTGGCCCGTACGGGGAAGGGGCGATCATACAAAGTGGAAAAAACTTTATTCTAATAATATTTTGGTTTTTGTTGTTTTGTGAGCATATTGGTATGTCTCTTTTTGAAGGTATAATGTCATTTGGAGTGAAAGCCTGCCTTTATTTCTGGTCATTAGGGTTCTTTGAAGTTTTAATACCTTTTTGGTCGTTAGGTTTATTCTCTTATCCAGAAATAGCCCCGATATTGTCCTTGATGCATAGCTTTTGTAATCGTGGGGCAGTAACCAGAATATTTATCGGGCTGGGCTTGGTTGTGATGATTTGTAAGAGGTTTATAAAAATGTTACTACCGTTTCCAGGAATGGATGGTTCATGGTTATGGTTGTGTACTCAGTTTGTTAGGGGAGAAGCAGGGGAGGAGGCTTTTCAGCCTTTGCTCTCCTTCTTCTCCTCCGAATTGTTTACATCTCTACTAGAAAATGTTTGGTCCTCCCTGACTGCCAAGGACACCATCTTTCTGGCATTCAATTTAGTAAGTTTTCTTTATACTGTCTGCAGTTTATATAAGATGAAGGCTGAGATTTCTAGAGGGGCTGGTGAGACTCGTGATTTAGGACTAAAACCAAGGGTGAAGAATTCTGAGTGGCGTGGGAAATGGGAGGATATGGGCCAAATTTTAAAGGAGTTTTCTGATCCTGTAGTCTGGGACTTTCCATCTGAACAAATTCAGAACCCAGCTGAGGTGGTAAAGTATCTGAAAGAGAGGTGCCATGGTAACACTAAGGAGGAAAGGATCATTGCAGTGAGCTGGGCCCTGGCACATGCTTATCGCACCCTGCTAGATACTGTGGGGCAGCAGATAGAGGAAAGGGAACAGGGAGATAAATTAGTTACTGTCCCAGTCACTCAGGCTGCAGCAAACATCCCAGGCTCCAGGCCAGTAGTTAAACCAGACAGTAAGCCCCAACCAATAGCTGTTGCTGCAAATACAAAAAGTAGAAAGTGTAAAAGCAAGACTGACCGAAGGGTGGAGGATGATGATGATCCAAGAGAAGGACCATCACCAACATCAGAGACCACACCAAGTGGCACAGATTCTGGAGCCAATATTGATTCCTTCTCCCTGAAGGACCTTCGAGGCCTAAGGAAGGATTATAGGCGACAGCCCGATGAGTCTATAGTTAGTTGGCTAGTTCGCCTTTGGGATGCGGCAGGGGAGGCTACCATTCTGGATGGCACTGAAGCGAGGCATTTAGGATCCCTGTCACATGATCCTGTCATCGACCAAGGCATGATGAGGAGGGCTAGCCCTCACAGCCTCTGGGAACGGGTCCTGGACAGCGTAGCACAAAGATACCTGTGTGCAGATGACCTTTATATTCAGCAGACACGGTGGAAGACCATAGAACAGGGGATCCAACGCCTGAGGGAGATGGCAGTGGTAGAGATCATTTTTTCAGATGATATAACAACTAGGAATCCAGACTTCGTACCGTGCACACCTGTAATGTGGAGGAAACTTGTGCGCCTTGGGCCACCTGAATACGCTTCTGCTCTAGCAATAATGAAGCAGAATGAGGTATATGAGACTGTGCTCGATATGGCAAAGAAGCTTCGGGCATATGCAGATGCTGTACATGGCCCAACTCATGCCAGAATTGCAGCTGTGGAAACACGACTGCAGAAATTAGAAGATAAAATAGAGGAAAGTCGTAAGAAACTCAGGGAAGAGATTAAGGAGGACCTCCTCCAAATCTCAGCTGTACAAATTAGAGGCCCTAGTATCCAACGCAGACGTTCCTCTGTTGGGGAGAGAAGGTACACCCCACGAGCTGAGTTGTGGTTCTTCCTACGTGAGTCTGGAGAAAACATGAGGAGATGGGATGGGAAGCCTACTGCTGCTCTGGCACAACGGGTGCGTGAATTGAAGGAAGGTAGGAAAAGGGAAGCAGCTCCAGTTGCCCGTACTCGAACTGTCAGGCATAATGATGATGATGACTTGTCTGATCCCCTTGAAGGAACCTCCAAGACATATGTCTCAGGAAAGAAGGATAACCAGGCTTAGAGGGGCCCTGCCTCTAGCCAGGTAGAGGTTAGGGAAAACCGAGTTTTTTGGACAGTATGGGTTCTATGGCCTGGCACATCAGAGCCACAGAAGTATAAAGCTTTGGTTGACACCAGTTCTCAGTGTACCCTAATGCCATCAGAACATGAGGGAACAGAACCTATTTCCATTGCCGGTGTGACAGGGGGATCACAAGAATTGACTCAGTTAGAAGCCAAGGTGAGCCTGACTGGGAAGGAGTGGCAGGAACATCCGGTTGTGACTGGCCCAGAGGCTCCGAGTATTCTGGGCATAGACTATCTCAGGAATGGCTATTACAAAGACCCTAAGGGGTTCAGATGGGCTTTTGGAATAGCTGCTGTGGAGGCAGAGGGCATTAAGAAATTGAACACCTTGCCTGGACTGTCAGAGAACCCATCTGCAGTAGGACTCATGAAGGTAGAAGAGCAACGAGTACCTGTTGCCACCTTGACAGTGCATCGCCGGCAGTATCGAACAAATCGAGATGCTGTGATCCCCATCCACAAGATGATCCGAGAGCTGGAGAGTCAAGGGGTGGTCAGCAAAACCCACTCACCCTTCAACAGTCCCATATGGCCTGTGCATAAATCTGAAGGAGAATGGAGATTGACCGTGGATTACCGTGCTTTGAATGAAGTGACTCCACCGCTGAGCGCCGCTGTGCGAGACATGCTGGAACTCCAGTACAAGCTGGAGTCCAAGGCAGCAAAGTGGTACGCCACAATCGACCTTGCTAATGCGTTTTTCTCCATTCCTCTGGCTGCAGAATGTAGGCCTCAGTTTGCTTTCACCTGGAGGGGCCTGCAGTACACCTGGAACCGACTGCCCCAGGGGTGGAAGCACAGTCCTACCATCTGTCATGGACTGATCCAGACTATGCTAGAAAAGGGTGAGGCTCCAGAACATTTACAATACATTGATGATATCATTGTGTGGGGAAACACAGCAGCAGAAGTGTTTGAGAAAGGAGAGAAAATCATCCAAATTCTCCTGGAAGCTGGCTTTGCCATTAAGAAAAGTAAAGTTAAGGGACCTGCTCGGGAGATCCAGTTCCTGGGAGTGAAGTGGCAAGATGGACGGCGCCAGATTCCTTCTGATGTCATCAACAAAATCACAGCTATGTCCCCACCAACCAACAAGAAGGAAACACAAGCTTTCTTAGGTGCTATAGGTTTCTGGAGGATGCACATTCCTGAATATAGTCAGATTGTGAGCCCTCTTTACTTGTTTACCCGTAAGAAGAATGATTTCTATTGGGGCCCTGAACAGCAGCAAGCCTTTGCCCAGATCAAGCAGGAGATCGCTCATGCGGTAGCCCTTGGCCCCGTCAGGACAGGACCAGAGGTGAAGAACGTGCTCTACTCTGCAGCTGGGAACCATGGCCTGTCCTGGAGCCTTTGGCAGAAGGTGCCTGGGGAGACCCGAGGCCGACCACTGGGATTCTGGAGTCGGAGCTACAGAGGGTCTGAAGCCAACTACACCCCAACAGAGAAAGAAATCCTGGCCGCGTATGAAGGAGTCCAAGCCGCTTCAGAAGTGATTGGTACCAAGGTACAACTCTTCCTGGCACCTCGACTACCCGTGCTGGGGTGGATGTTTAGAGGAAAGGTTCCCTCTACCCACCATGCTACCAATGCTACATGGAGCAAGTGGATTGCCCTCATTACACAGCACGCCCAAATTGGGAAACTAAATCGTCCTGGGATTCTGGAGGTAATTACCAATTGGCCTGAAGGTGAAAGCTTCAGTCTCACTGGTGAAGAGGGAGAAGAGCAAGTGACCCGTGCTGAAGAAGCTCCACCACATAACCAACTGCCGGCAGAAGGCACATGCTACGCTCTTTTTACTGATGGTTCCTGTCGCCTTGTGGGGATGAACCGCAAGTGGAAAGCAGCCGTATGGAGCCCCACACGACAAGTTGCACAAGCTATCGAAGGAGAAGGTGGATTGAGTCAACTCGCAGAGCTCAAAGCCATTCAGTTGGCCCTGGACATTGCTGAAGCAGAGACGTGGCCAAAACTTTACCTTTATACTGATTCCTGGATGGTAGCCAATGCTCTGTGGGGATGGCTGAAGAGATGGAAGGAGGCGAACTGGCAGCGCAGAGGAAAACCAATTTGGGCTGCTGAAGAATGGAAAGACATTGCTACCCGGTTAGAGAAACTGCCTGTGAAGGTTCGCCATGTAGATGCCCATGTCCCTAGAAGCAGAGCTAATGAGGAGCAGCAGAACAACCAGCAGGTAGATCAGGCTGCAAAGATAGGGGAGTTGAAGATAGATCTTGACTGGGAGCACAAAGGAGAGCTGTTCCTAGCACGATGGGCCCATGATGCCTCAGGCCACCAGGGTAGAGATGCCACCTATAAGTGGGCACGAGACCGAGGGGTGGATCTAACCATGGACAGCATTTCTCAGGTTATTCATGACTGTGAGACGTGCTGCCATTAAACAGGCTAAGCGGGTGAAGCCCCTCTGGTATGGGGGGCGGTGGTCCAAGTACAAGTATGGGGAGGCCTGGCAGATTGATTACATCACGCTGCCTCAAACCCGCCAAGGCAAGCGCCATGTGCTAACCATGGTAGAAGCCACTATGGGATGGTTGGAAACCTACCCCGTGTCTCATGCTACAGCCCGCAACACCATCCTGGGCCTTGAAAAGCAGGTCCTTTGGAGGCATGGTACTCCTGAGAGGACTGAGTCAGACAATGGGACTCATTTTAAAAATAATCTTATTAACAACTGGGCTAGGGAACATGGCATCGAGTGGGTGTACCACATCCCCTACCATGCACCAGCTGCAGGTAAAGTGGAGAGGTACAATGGATTGTTAAAAACCACTTTGAAAGCACTGGGTGGGGGGGTCTTTCAAGAACTGGGAGCAGCATTTAGCAAGAGCCACCTGGTTAGTTAACACTCGAGGTTCCACCAACCGAGCAGGTCCTGCCCAGTCTGAGCCCCTTAATATAGTAGATGGAGATAAATTCCCAGTGGCCCATGTCAGAGGCTTGTTGGGGAAGACAGTATGGATTAATCCTGCCTTGAGTACAGGCAAACCCATTCGTGGGATTGTCTTTGCTCAAGGACCAGGTTATACCTGGTGGATAATGCAGAAAGATGGGACAACCCATTGTGTACCTCAGGGAGATCTGATTGTGGGATGATATCATTGTTCGCTGAGCGTTACCACCATTGTCTGTACGTTAGATCATACAGATATGAGACAGAAGGAAACGTGAAAGTGTCAAAGGTCTGAGCAAGTAAGACGGAAGGAAATGTGTTAAGTGTGGAAGGTTTGAGCAAGTGAGAAGAAGGTTGTTTTTTTTGTGTTCAGTAACATGTTCACGATATGGGATAAGGGGTGGAATGTCCTGGGGTGACAGGACATTTTCATGCTTTGTATCCCAAATCGTGGTTTTTTTTGGTTTTTTTTTTTTCCCTGTTCCCATGTGCCCAGTTTGTTTTGTCTATAGCTGAGCCCCTCCCCTGGCTGCTTGCCTTTGGCTTGCTTGCTGCTAGCTTTAGGCTGCTTTGCTGGCTTTGCTCTCTTGCTTTCTGCTTTTTGCTTGCTTTTTTTTTTTGCCATTTTTCTGCTTTTGTGTTTCCCCTTCTTTCCTTCCTCCCTTCCCTGAAGACATCGGACCTGCTTCGGGCCCTGATTCGGGAACGTCAAGGGAACCCCCCCGGAGTCTGCCCCTGAGAGAAGCTTTGGCAACCTCCCCAGCAGAGACTGCTCACCCTCTCTTGGACTGGTGAAAACATTTCTTGTCATCTCGGACTGTTTTTCTTGTGTTGGGGAGTGGTTTTTTTCGTTGTTTCTCAATAAACAAGTTTTTTCCACTTTCTCCTCTGAGGAAATTCCTCCCGAACCCGGTGGTGGGGGAGGGAGTTGTGGAATTTTGTCCTAAACTAGGACACAGGAGTCTTGAAGCTGTGGCAATGATTAGCAGGAAATGTCATTGTGCTCACAGTATTGCTTTGTTTTTGAAGACCTTCATGATTTTCTGGAGCCACGTCACCTCTCAGAATCTTTAGTCTGAAATACTGGGGTGAAGGTCTCTAAGAAATAGCTTTGCTTTTTTTTCCATTTCAGTTTTTTTCATGGGTAACACTGAAGCATATTTTTCAAAACTATTCTTAGTGTTTCTTATTTCTGGAATTAAACTGAAAATGCTGGAGTCACTTTGCACTTTTACCCCAAAAATAAAGTTTTTACTTCTGTATTAGAAGTGGTCAAAGGTTTGATGACTTTTTCCTTATGTACCCAGAAAATTACCCATATTTAAAATATGGGTAAGTATGAGAAAAAGTAACCTATACTTTAAGAACTGCCTTTGTCATTTAAAGGCCTTTATGAACAATAGAGTAAATGGAGATTACCCACATCTCCTCTACAAACAATATGGGGCTGGTTTTGTTTATTTGTTTTGTTGGGGGGTTTTGTTTTGATTTGTTTTGTTGAGTTGTTTATTGTTGGGATTTTTCAGTTAAACTGGTGATTCAGAAACTTGACAAGGAAATGTGAGTTCCCGATTAACGATACCATGACTTAACACCAGACTTCCCACATCACCTTAACTTGTGAGTGCCAGCGCCTACACCTTTTCATTTCAGTTCCATCATCCTAAATGCTTATTTCATTGTTGTTTTCAACTTAATGGTTCAGAATATCAACGACTGAAAGTTTTGAACATTTCCCACCAGGCAGAGTTTATTCCTTCTGTTTACTGGTGTCAAGTAGGTTTCAGTCTCATGCTGAGCAGATGCTTTACTAATGTTCTGCACAGTGGTTAATCAAATATTTATGGAGCACATGAAGGAAATATACTTATATTTCACTGCAGTTGATTGAAGAAGTTCTATACCATTTCTCCAATGAATAGTCATGTCCAAACACTTTCAATTATTCATGCTCTAATTTGTAAATATTGCAAAGAGTTCTTATCTGGAAATGCCTGCTAGCCCTGTAGTTGAGGAGAAATATTTCCTTCCAGGTACAGCAGATACATGATAAAAAATGATTCTACTCTTTCAATATGCATGTTCAGTGCCAGCTCCTGGATAATTTAGAAATTAATGCTAATCCATAAACACATAATTTTTCTTACCTTCATTACAGCTGAAAAATTCTGATACTTTGTATGCTCTTGTGGT
The DNA here is from genome assembly GCF_021018805.1 of Prinia subflava. Lineage (NCBI taxonomy): Eukaryota > Metazoa > Chordata > Aves > Passeriformes > Cisticolidae > Prinia > Prinia subflava. The sequence goes on from NC_086250.1 coordinate 46,372,492, forward strand.
TTGAAATGCATGGGTGGTTTAATCCTAAATAAAATGAAAAAAGCTTGGGAAAGTAGTATTGTAAATCAGTAATGTATGTAATACCTTGCCTCTTCTCTCCAAATTGGGGATGAAAGCATTTTGAGGAATTTGAAATTGAAAGATACCTAAATCAAAGTTCTGATTTACCAGAATCCTTTTTTGGGTAGTCTTTACTCATACAAATAGTTCATTTAAATTTTTCTGGATTAAGCAATAATGCATAATGTACATATTATTACTTTTCAGTTGGATTTTTTTTGTTGTGAGTCAGAATGCTTGGTTTGATTCCTAGGTAACACATTAAACATTGTCATTCTTTGTAAACAATATATACAGTTAAGATAAATGAGCACTTAACTGACACACAGTATTACAGATACAAGCTACATATATATATATATATATATAATCTAACTGGAAGGAACTTCAAATCTGCATCAGAAAGAAAAAAGTAATTCATGAAGGAGAAACACCAAAGCACCAGCATTTACATACAGGTAGGCACAACCAAGTCCAATATTGTAGAATAAAAATTATACATCTGGGCAACAAAACTGTAAAAGCAGGTCTGGAGGCTAAAATGGATTCAAACTGATCATGACTGAATAGCGTTACATTGTGGTAAACAAGCGCAGACGTACTGTCAATGTGTCAAGCAGGCTTTCTGCTCAAGGCACTGCTGACAGATAAGGCTTCATGAAGACTATTTTGTACAGATTTTGGTCCTGTTCTCTAAGCAGGAAATGAGCCATTGAGAGAGTATGGAAAAGAAAACAAGAAGCAACACTGGTCTGACCTACGTGATAGGCTGAAGAAGTTGTAATTTTGAGAGAAGAGACTGGTGGCTTCAGTTTCAACTTGAGGAAGAGAGCCGTATGGTAAAAGTTAAAATCCAGCTGTGAAAGTAAAGGGCTGCATCTGTAACAAGTGAGATTTATAGCAGACATCTGGGAAACTTTCTGGAATTGAATATGGTAAATGCTAGGAAGTATGGAAACTGAAATTTTTAGGAATAACTTGAATAAACTCCTGTCAGAAATGGCTTATGGAGCACTGATCCTGCCTTTGTCTAGAGCTAAGTAGCTAACTAACTAATTGAAGTCTTCCTGTTATTTTTCTGTGGAAATGGACATATATTGAAACCACCCATTGGGATTCTGGCATTTTTCACTTTGTACTGTGGCATAGGCACAAACACGTCTGTCAGCACAGCTAGCAATAATGCAGAACTAAAACCAAATCCTCTGGCCTTTGTATATAACTGTTATTCATTACTTTTTCTGTCTTCAGTTCCAGTTCCAGAGTCATATAATATACACAGTCCTCTGACACTAGCCTTGACTTATGAACCCTCTTCAAGAAGTACAAGCGTTGTTATAATGAACCTTTCACATTGTTATACTTTCCCGTGGAAGTTTGATTGACAGATGTGATGATTTTTTTGAGTCAAAAATTTGGAAATAAAATTTTTAGCAGAAAACAGTAATTTTTTTAATGCTTGGGTTGCCTCGGTTTTTTATGTTTATGTTAGTGTTGTATTTGGTGAATTCTTGTGTTGGTGTGAAACAGAGGTTCTCTCAGGCTCTCAGCCTCCATCCTTAAGACATTTCTAGCAGGAACAAATGCTCTTTGGATAGACCTTCCCATTTGTCTCAGATGTATAGAAAAAGCTTCTTAAAGGTTTAAGGGATCACATATAATTTGACTCATGTATGGAATCCCAGCATGGTATGTAAGTACATCCATAATCTCTCTAAGCAGAAATTCAGTATTTCTTCAATCAAATGTAAAATTTTCCTTGATTTAAATTGTGCAGCACTTAACATATTCATGGATAGCAGTTCATCACAACTTTGCAGCCTAAATGTAGAATTAACATAGCCTTTACCTGATTTCTTACTCGGCAACCACCTCTGAAAAGGTCTTATTTCTTCCTGGATTATGCCTGTAACGCTCATGTGAGCACAGGGAACGAAAAGAAACTTATCTTTGGAGTGACTTTTTTTATAATTGTACAGTTCTGACCTTGCGTGACTCCAATGATCTTTCTGCAACAGCGTCTCACAGCTTTGCAAGTTCCTCATCAGCCCAAGCCAAAGATATTCAACTGAACCATAACAATTTGGGCTTTGAACCCTTGTTCCCAAGCAGCCAAACCTCTTTGGAGAGGGGAAGTTTACATAAAGAAGGGATTATGGGAAGGTTGCATAGAGAAGGGGTTAGAGTAAGATTCTAGGCTCTTTCCTAGCAAAATAAGATCTTCTATGAATCTGGAATACTTTCAGCCTGGTTCAGTTGGATTGAATACCTCTCACAGGAGTGGACATGTGAAGCTGGAGCCTCACAATTTGGTTTTAAATTGCCTCTGCAAATCTGTCAGAGGCCTAATTTAAATTATTTATCCCTTACCCCTCCAACCTCTTTTGCCTCAAAGAATGAATGTGATAGGCCTCTGAAAGCAGGCCTTTTCAATGATAGAAAAGTCTCTAGAAGCCAGAAATTTAAAGGCTGAAATTTTTTATTTGCAAAGTGAAGAAATCAAGGTACATAATACATATTTCTAGAGACAACTGTACACTTACCATAAGATTTTATTCAATTTAAAAAGGAAATGTATGTCTTCTAAGTATATTAAAAATATAGTAGGAAAATATTAGGGTCATGTTTTTGAACTTTGAGGAATTTGTTCTTTTTTTGTCTAATATTCAAAATATTTTTCAAATGTGGGATTGAATGATGAAGAGGAGCAGAAACTTGTAAACTGTAATATAATTCACTTCCCATCCTCTCAATATTGGCAAAGCATTTCTACTCTGTGCATGTGTATGCAGGCACGTGCATAAATAAATTGCTCAGGTGAAAAGTTTATATTAGCAGCAGTGGTGTGACTCACATGGCAAGGAAAATCAGAGGCTGACACAAAAAATGTCAAATATATTGCAGCATAAAAGGTCACTTCAAAAATTTTTGACAGCCTGGAACATTAGAAGGTCAGAAATCTACAGCATATTGTCCTGTTTGGTTGGAGTGTGTTACTACAATCTCTCTATGGACTCTTATTTTTTAAAATAATTGCATGCTCTTTTGAATCAGCCAGCCATTCCAAAACTGTACTTCCCATTTTATTGAGAAATTAATGAAGAGTAGAGAGCAGCCCATTTTATTCCAGTAGTCCTTTTAACATCAAAATAGTGGAATCTTTCAATGAACACACTTCTGTTTGTGCTATTAAAGGTAATGTAGGAGCAATTGATAATTGTCCAGTTTAGAAAATGTGTGCCTAAAGCTTGTTGAAATTTTCCCCTAGGTAATAATGAAAGATCTGATTAAACACATATTTTTCTAACTTTCCACATATTTCTTGCCTGTGTCTGGACCAGTAAGAGAATATCTGCTGATTACTGATTTATCAAAATCCCTATCCTATCACTTATAAATTCCAGTCACAAACATATGTGGGTTTTTTCTGCTTGTCTTGTTTCGAAAAGCTTTAAAATATTTTAGGAGAAAAGGCACTGAAGAGTTAGACTGCGAAAAGTCTTGTGGATCTTTACCAAAAGAGACGAAGATGCAAAATAAATTTTCCCAGTTCACCCAAACACTTTATTAAAAAACCCCTTCTCCCACAAAACACAGAGACACCTAGTAAGTACACAAGCTGTTCTTGACAATTCATTGAAGTAAGGATATCTTGGAATCTATTTGTTAATGCTTATTTTATCAGTCTCTCCTGTTTCACACCATACAGACCCTGCACCTCACCGGGACTTCTGTACATGCATCCACTGTCTCCACATAGACACTGTGAGATCCGTGTTCAGAAGGGTGTCAGTGTCAAAAGACATACAAGTCATGATCTTGGGCAAACCTTAGAACAGGTTTTAGCAGCACTGACCAGTACCTGGAAGTATATTACTGGAAAATATTGAAAGTTTTGTCATGAGTTTAACTATATTTTTTAACATTTATAAATATATGAATTTGGAATAGAGTTGTAAAGGATATCAAGAATAAATGGAGAATTTTTTTTCTCTAAAAGGAACATAAACACTACTTCAAACACTTAGAAGCAAAACATATTGAATTTATGTGAATTTTTAAACAGTTTTCCTTTGTTGGGTATGTCATTATAGTTCTGAATAGGTTTATAGTGCTATTTTAAAGTAACCTGTATGGATAGTAACTGCAGCAACTGACAGGTATTGTGAGCTATTTCGGATTCAGAGACAGGACATATTTGAGTGTATTTCACCACTTACTGTCATTTTTATTAGAGCCAAAGAGGAAATATTTGACTTCTTGTTTTACAAGCAGGACTGCTTAAGAAACAGAAACACAAAAAATGCAAAACCAATAAGGTTAAATGTTTAAAGGCTCTGCTTAGCTGGAGAAACTCTGATGCAGTCACTGGGAGTCAGGAAAGATCAGCTTGATTCTCTGTTGCTGAGACATCAGTCTTCAGAGGTAACAAAATTCAAAAAAATGCAACAAAACTTTTAATATAATGTACGTTATTCGCATTCCTTTCTTAAAACGAATCTAGCTGTATAGAAAATGAAAGGTAGAAGATAAACATTTGCCATACTGGTATGCGAGGTGCAATAACTGACATTTGTGTATTCCACTCCTGATCTGTAACTGTGCTGTCTAAAAAATCATCTGCTAAGATGGAAACCCCTCCATGGTTTGGATCTTTTACCAAATCCCCCAGTGCTTGTTTTTCACTTAAAAGACACAGGTGCACACCATTGGATCTAACTTTGCACTTGAGTAGGGGCAGAAAGTTGTCTCAGGTTTAGGTCATTGCTACAGAGAAGCTTTGAACACAATAAACAAATTTCTGGTTTTATAAAAGGAGATTTTATCCTTGCAGAATAAGACAGAGTTGTCACCTGTTTAGCTTTGTGATTTGTTCTTTCTGAGAAGTGTTAATTAAAATGTTGAGATAAATAAATCCTAGGTCTTCTCTTGAGGCTTTCTCTTTTTGGCATCTGAATCACTAACTTCTCTGTTGCCACAGATTTAAAACAAAACCCAAACCTTTAATTTTCCAAGGAGAGTTTATGCAGGAAACTAATTACAACCTTCTCTTCCGATTCCTGTGATAATAGTCCTGTCTCTATGCAAGCAGAACTGCCTGCCAGAAAATTTCTCAGATGTCAAGACTCAAAGTATAAATATTAGTGAATTCAAGTTTTCTGTAGACAACAAACCTCAGAATAATTTTGTGACCTTTCATTTAAGTCATGCATAATGTGTGTGTTTGCTCTTATCCTCAATTTCTTCTTGGCTTCTGCATGTAAGCCGAAATCTTGGAATGCATTTAGCTGGGGAAAAGACAATATGAAGAATAATGTAAAAGTTTGTTTTATACTACTTTATAGAACTGAAACTTACTGCAACTCATGGCTCTGGCATTTATCTACACGTTCTTATCTCTTAGAAAATAATAGCTAGCATCTGCTGGGTGCTTTTAAATGCTTCTGCCCTTTGCTGATAATGGGAAAAAGCCTGTCATAGTCTTCTGTAAGTAAGAGTAGGCTTGTTCTCTGCTAAGAGGTATAAATAAAATACGTAAAATAATAAAAAAATCCCTTAGGAAGTATTCTGTAAACCTGTAATATTACCATATCCCATAAAAAAAGACCATAATAAATTGGTTGCCAGAGGTAGGATACATATTACTTTAGAAGTTTTATGATCAAGCTGAGCTCTTCTCACTGTTGGGAGATGACTGAGCAATTTTGAAGAGTGATTTAGCAGACCTCTTTTAGACATCCACTTTAGTCATTGTGTCCTGGTAGTGGCTATTTCTCTCTAGCTCTGAAGGGAGTGTGGGATGACTCAGTGTAGATGACTACCAGCAATAGGTGCTTGCTTTTCTCTGATGAATCCCACATACAACTGCATGGGATCCTACACATCCATTTGATTAAAGACCTTGGCTAATGTGCAAGTGCACAGTAGCTGTAGCTTACTACCAAGAAACTGCATCTCATTTTAATCTCTGAACACATGTCAAGCAGTCTTTAGGCAGCCAGATGAAACTGGGTAACCTACAATTCAAATTATCTTAGCAATGTAAAAATGTAATTATCAGGACAGGTGGGGTAATCATGTCACATTGCACCAAAGGCAGCAGATCCCACAAGACTGCTGTGCTAGGAATGATGAGCTCATCATCAGCTGAGAATCCCCCAAACCCAGTTCTCTAAACATCATCTCAAGTTGACTTACGTCCACACAGTGTGTATGCAAGCCAAGTATTTACAATGCACATATTCATATCTACCATGAGAATGATGATGGTTTTGATCTAGCTTTTTATTCAGAACTGATTTCTTTTTATGGCAAGGTAACTCCCCCAGCTGACCAAGGGAAGCCAGTTGATGTTATCTTTTTGGATTTCAGTAAAGCTCTTGATACCATCTCTCACAGGATCATTTTGGACAAAATGTCCAGCACTTAGCTGGATAGGCACATCATGTGATGGGTGAGAAACTGGTTCATGAGTTGGGCAAAAAGGGTTATAGTGAATGGGGTGACATCAGACTGGTCACTTGTCATAGTGGGGTTCCACAGAGCTTTGTGGTAGTCCCTGGACCATCCATAGAAGGAGATTCACTCTCTTGAAGAATGTGCAGCCCCTAGACTGCCTCAGTTAGCAGTGATTTTCCTTTGGGAAGTCCCCTTGGGAGACTTCCTTGTAGTTTAGGATGAGCAAAAATACTTGGACCCCAGCCTTTTCAGTTCTGTGTTAATGTTTCGTACCCTATTGGTTATTCCCCTAGTTCCTGGTTTTTACCCCTCCTGATTGGTTTCTTGTTGAATCCTTTCCCTGACTGGTCCCTTTCCCAATTCCTTTCCCCATTGGCCAAATTATGAAACCCCACCCCTGGCTACCCTATATAATCCCTCTCTCTGTGAGCTGTTTGGCTTTTTGCCCTTCAGGTCTCGTGGAGGGAAGAGACTCTCCTGGAGACTGGAAAGACTCAGTCTCACTGCTTTTACTCCTGCGTCACCTGGGGTGGCAAGTATGGCTCTGCTGCTCAGGCAGCCTCACAAAAGAGCTGATCACTCTCTGCCTGAGAGTGCCTGTACCCCTGTCAATCTGGGAGTCCTTTTAAAGACACTTCTGACGAGGAAGGTTGTGGCACCTTCACCACCAGACCAGACTACAACAGGGCTCCATCCTTGGCCTTGTGCTCTTCAGCATCTTCACAAATGACTTGGATGCAGGACTGGAAGGGATTCTGAGCAAGTTTCCAAATGATTCAAAACTGGGAGGAGCTGCTGACTCCTGTGAGGGCAGGGAGGCCCTGCAGAGAGACCTTAACAAGCTAGAGGACTGGGAAATCACCAATTCTATGAATTTTAACAAAGGCAAGTGCCAGATTCTGCACTGGGATGAGGCAGCCCTGGATCTACAGGGAAAGAGAGGCTGCAGAGTTACAACACAGAAAGAGATCTGAGGATCCTGATCAGTGGCAAGTTGAATTTGAGTCAGCAGTACCCTGACAGCTGGGAGGGCCAGCCCTGTCCTGGGGTGCATCAGGCACAGCATCACAGCCAGGCAGGGGAGGGGATTGTCCTGCTCTGCTCTGAGCTGGGGCAGCTTCACCTCCAATGCTGGGGGCAGTTATGGGTGCTACAATATAAGAAAGATATAAAGCTATGGGAGAGTGTCCAAATGAGGGCAACCAAGATGGTGAAGGGCTTTGAGGGGAAGCATTTTGAGGAGTTGCTGAGGTCACTTGGTCTGTTCAGCCTGGAGAAGAGGAGACTGAGGGGAGACCTCACTGCAGTTACAGCTTCCTCATGAGGGGAAGAGAAGGAACAGGCTCTGTGGTGACCAGTGACAGGACCTGAGGAAATGGCCTGAAGTTGTGTCAAGAGAGGATATCAGGAAAAGGTTCTTCATCCAGAGGATGGCTGAGCACTGGAACAGGCTCCCCAGAGAAGTGGTCACAGGACCAAGCCTAAGAGAGTTCAAGAAGCATTGAGGCAACACTCTCAGGCACATGGTGTGACTCTCGGGGATGGTCCCATGCAAGGCCCAGAGCTGGACTCCATGATCCTGATGGGTCCCTTCCAACTCAGCTTATTCTGTGATTCTGCTTAGTCAAAAGAACTGGCAAAACCCTTCCAATTTTTGTCCCTTTAACTGCTGTTATTTTTGCATAGCACATAGCCTTTAGAAAATACCTGTTTTAAAAAAATGTTCTTAACAGTCTTTTTTGTAGCTTTAAAATGGATTCAATTATTCCACGAATCTTCACATATTGTTATAAGAGACCACATTGATAAATTAGCTCAGGTCAGTTCAGTAAAAGTAATAACTTTTTGTATGCAAAAATTGTAATCCCCTTTTCACCTCAGTTGGTTTTCTGTTCTGTTTTAACTGCTCATTAGTATTTTAAGATGCTAATCATTACATGCTTTTATTCTATTAGTCAGGAAAATGTGAATTAATTGTTACACCACTAGACTGTAGACTGAGGTAAAGAAGTAAGTTTCAAACCCATAGTTTCATAAGCTTAATAAGTCCATCGTTTCATAAGCTTAATAAAATACGCAACCAGAAATTATAAAGAAAAATTTAACCATATTAGTAGTGCTAAGAAAAAGACCCTATAATCACAATAATGAACACATGCACAAAACTTTGCTTGCCACATTACTTGTCAGTGAAATATATCACTGCTTAGATGTCAAATAAAAGGGTATTCAAGAAAAACCAATCATGGGAGCTCATGAATGACAGTTATTGATCATTTGTTGTGTGAAAATCTCATCCAGAATATTCAGCCTAATGTTGAATCTCGTATCCTAGGGTTTGCAGATTTCTATTCCATGTGGGAAAGATGTTTCTCTCCAGAACTCCTAAGACTCCTTTGATATAATAAAATTGTTACTTTGAGATTACAAACATTTGAAGAAACTATGTAAGTATGTATTTTTAAGAGGGCAAATAAAATGGCAATTTATTTTTCATGACAACGTACAAAAAATGACATCCTTTATCTCTGAAATACCTCTCTTTTATCCCTTAGGCTATTTTCAGCTGTATTTGTAAACACAGTCATAAGGTGGCTCCAAAAGAAAATTAAACTTAGTTTCTTACACATATAGATAGCTATTTTTATACATATGGATCTTTCTAGATATTTTCTAAAAAGCAACCTTGAACCAAACACTCAGAGGAAAACCTAGAGCTCTGGAGATACACAACAGATTGTTGTTATAGGAGTGAAGAACTTCCACCTAGCCACTCTCTGTGTGTAATTCAAGGTGATGTTCCTTGTATTCCTGATGGACCAATGCACAATTACTCTGTCAGAGAGGCTGGCTGTTACAATGTCAGATTTTGAATTTTCTGTGGGAAATAACATAGGGAGACAAAGCTCTGAAAGAAATTCCCCAAAGAAAAATAAAAGATCTGTTCGTGTCAGTTTTGGTAGTGTAGATATGTGAGTTAACTGCAACCAGAGCTTCCTCATTTATCTGAAAGATGTTGGGGATTTCATGCTAGGGGCTCTGTTCTTATCCATTAGTGTATAATTAGACAATATCTGACAGAATCAGATTAAAAATAGTTATTACCTGCAATTTTTCCACATCCAGTCCTTCAACATCTTGTCTATATAGCCAGAAATTCTCAAGTGACATGAATTCAGCATGAAGAGTTTCCCAAGTTGTTGTGAGAAAATGAAACCCTGCAGGGATTTTCTGGTAAGTCAGTGTAACATTTTGAAAATCTCTGAAGGAAACATGAAGTGGGATTAAAAAACAGAAGATAAAAATAGAAAAAGGCAAGGACAAAAAAAAAAAAAGTGAAGGAAATGTAGGACATGAACAAAAGAGTAGATTGAGATATAGTACAGCAGAACTGCAGACAAGCAAAGAATAAGCAAGCTATGGGCAGAAAGCAGACAATGTCCTGTCATTACAGGATTATAGAAAAGCAAGAATTGCACAAAAGGAGCACCAGAAGCTGAAAATACAGATGATGTTCTGATCTGTTTGAGATCACTGTCAAAACTTCAGTTGACAAAAGAATCAGGCCATAAATACAAAGGGAAAAAAAGATGTACATACATATATAGGCATACATATATGTGTATATATCCATATGTGCCAGGGAAAGCTGGAAAAAATCTGCATGTCTTCTTACGGCACAATTATAAAAAAATGCAATTATAATAAAGACACATCTGAACATACTGAAAAATATCCTAATTGGATCTGATAGCAATTTGGCAAGAACTTTTTGGTGAGTGTTTGTCATCTAGAAACAGTGTGGAATAATGAAAAAACCTTGAAAAAAGACAATAGTCTATGTTCACAGAATCATTCTTCTAGTTTTAAAATGGGATTTAGCAAACTTAAAGTGGAAAACCCACACTTTATGAATAACATTTCTATGCCCACAGATTTCTCCTGGTCTGGACACTAATGTGCTATGTTTTCAAGTCTGAATAAATCTTTAATTGCATTTGCATAGAAGTTGTATTAAAGGAAGGCAAGAAGCAGAGTTAATTTTCTGACAGGGTTTGCTGTCCCTAGTCTGATGACCTGCTCCAAAATGGAAACACAAAAAATATTGTCTGTAGAAAACTTATTTGAGAGTATATGTCAAGGACCTTTCACGGTCTTAAAAAGATGAGAGGGATTTGTGTGTCAGTGTGAATGTCTGACAAACAGATCATCATAAACTCTACCCCACAGCAATTCTAGCATGCCACCTTGCAGCTCTAGTCTATGAGAGAAATGTCAAGCACCTTTCAGCCTTTATTCAACTCCTGGGTGCCAAGGCAGCCTCCCTTTGCCTCTGCACACCCACGCTCTCTGTGGAACAACAACTTTGGCTGTGACAAGATACGCAGCCTTTCCAAAAATATTTCTTAAAAAGAAATTACTTCCCATTACACTTAACAGCAAAATAAAAAAAATCCTTCGAGCAGGATCCAATTTAGTTAGAATAGCCTCCAGAGGCAGGCTCACCCCTGGGATGCAGTTCTGCTAGAAAATGGTGCACTATACATGCCCAAAACAAAGCATTTGTTTAGGGATGTTTCATATTCAAAAGATATCAGGAGACAGCTCTGGTCAACACTGTCATATCATTACACTGAAAAGGAATTGTACAAGGAATGAAAAAGAATTGTCATTCTAGAAGTGCAATTACTTTGGTGGGTTTTGCAGCAAGTAATTCAGGTAAAACAGTATTTGCAATCTACACAAAAATAATATTATCCAGACATTGATATACAGAGTTTGATGAAAAAAGATCATTGTAAACAAAAAAAAAACGACAAAAGCGAACCAATTTGATCTAGTTGCATAAGCTGTGGCAGATTGCTGATTTTCTTTTCCTTTATTTAGTTCAGAATGTTTTTCCTTCCTACTGAGATGGCTGTTATGTGTGCACACATCACAAAGAAATGATAAAAGAGTTTTTTTTGTTTGTTTGATCAAGAAAGAAAGCTTTTCTGTTTTTCTGTGTTGCATTACTGGCTTGGAGTAGAAACAGACAGCGAAACAGATGTATCATATGTGTAGCCAGCCTGAAACATACTGCAGCAGGACAGTCTAGAACAATATGCTGTGTTATTTGTAAGGGAAAACAAAACTGCTGAAGACATCAGGCCAGATTTCTGAAAAGAAATGCAGTGGTGTCCTGACGTTTCCACTGTTTTTTCTCCATGTTCTTGCTATTTGAAGTTCACCTGTAACAGCTTTAACAATTGTGTTACATCCTTGCTTTCTGTATGTACAACACACAGGTTTATTGAATTAAATGCACCCAAACATCCTTATCTGAAAGTTCCATTTCTTGTCAAGGGAGTAAAACAGGCAGAGCAAAGCAGAGCACAGCACACATATCCATAATCACCCTTGGGGATCATGCTTCAGTGAAAATAGTGTTTTGATATTTTAAATTGTTATCTTCTTAACAGATTTATTTTTAATGCATGTTTACAGTGTCTATTCCTCTTTACTTTCCAGTTGCTGGCAAGGAACCTTTCACTTGAAAAATATTTCATAATCAACACACTCCCTTCAACATTCCAGGGTGTAACCAAACGTCTGTACAACGTCTCTCTTAAATGAAAGAAAACATCTAAAAAAGTAAATAAAAGGCAAAGAAATTGAAACAGCTTGAAAAGATTGGTGATGCTAACAAGTCAGGTGCTTCAGCTCTTTATTTCAAGCAATTTAACCAATGAAACATTTTCTTCTTGAAGGACTGCTCACAACTGAACATGACTTTTAAAAAAATTATCATTACATTTGAAATTCAAATGAAAGGTGTTACCAGAATATTTGTGCTGTAGATGAAGTTCCTCCTTACAAGCTGTAATCATAGACAAGGGATAAAGGGTGAGTTGTCCTTGGTTGTGACTATTCATGCATATATGGTACCAGACAGGTTTTCTAAAACCTTGCATTTTTTCAAGATAAAAAATTGTCACTGCAGACACTTCAGGGTGCAGATTAGTTTCAGCACTTGTTTGAGGGAAATTATCTGGTTATTTGCGTACGTAAATGTCTGGCTGATGCCTAAAACTGAAGTCAAAACAAGAGTGATTATATATGCACTTGAACAAGGAGGAGAGAGTGGATAGCTGAATCTGTTCTCACAGTTGTGATAATTGATATTTTTATCTCTTTGAATCACAGCATACCATAATATATTCTACTTTCAGGTTACTAAAGGGCACACAGCACAGAGATAATGAAGTTGGCAATGAACTTGGGAGCACTGAATGGAAGCTGTCGCATGGAAAAGCTGAACACTGTATTATTTTGAATTGTTAAATACCAACAAAATGTGACCACATGGAAAATTGGTATATTTTGTTATATTGCTGTTTGGTTTTTTCCCCTTCCTGCAGGTAAGAGAAAAGAAAAATCAAAACAAGCCAGGGATGGCAAAAAAAGTGAGTTTGACTGTTCATCTACTATCTGTGGCTTCAAATTTCTGAGAAAAACTTTTACTTTGAATTAAACTGATAACTGCTCAAAGACAGACCATTTACTTAGTGTTGAACATGGATGGGACTGAGCAAGGTGCAGTGCAGAATGCTGACATTTTTATGTGGATCTGATTGATCAGAGTAAGCAAAAACTGATCTGAAGAAAGAAACAGATATATTACAAAGCATTAAAAAGTGTAAATGGGCTCAGCAACCACGGTCCCTTAGTTCAGCCCATAGCAAGTTCCACCAAGGCTATAAGACCTTTCTACTTGAATAATGATTAAAGAATAATGGCAATAAATTTCCTATATTTTCTTCCTATATTTCATATATTTTTCTTTATAAACTGGAGTTGTGAGTTTTGTTTCTTCCTTTAGTTTTTGGAATAACTAAAAACACAGTAAAGTAAAAAAAAACAAAAACAAAAACAAAAAATTCCTTTCTGGACTCATCCAGCTGTTATACCAGTAAAAGGGGGTCTTTGTGAGGACAGAAGGGCAGAAGCACTGATTAGTTCTTCTTGCTCATTCAGCCTGTCAAGACATTGTAGCACCTTATATCACAAAGCAAAATGAAAAACAGGAAAACTTTCTGTCACAACGGGAGCACTTTAGATCAACTAAATGCTTTTGCCGTCTCCCCACCAGAATAATAGTAACAGCAGGTCATAGGAAATCTGAGGGGTTTTCCCCTGGCTTGTAAGAGACAGGGATATAAATCACAGTTTGAGAAAAGTTATACTTCAGACAGCAGCATTTAAGTTCTGGGATAGACTCCATAAACATAAAAGTATTCTCATTTAATAATAAGCTTGCACTTCAGTGTTTTCTTGGATCAAAGACCTCAAGAATGACTGGTTTCTGGGCAGTGACTGGTAAAAGCCTAGTCAGTCCATCTTGAAAAACATAGATCATGCCCACGTAAGAGCAAAATAAGGACAAGAGAAAAAAAATATTATTCTGAGAGTCCTGAAAATTTTGAAATTGGTACACAGGAAATGTGGGAAAGGCCATTATAGGTCAGTGTAAAAAGCTAAGAAACCAGCTGTTCCAGAATAGCTGTGTTTACTTTTACCTAACTTTCTTGGGGCAAAGATAATGAGAAATGCAACAAACTGCAATAAACTGAGGAAAAGGTGTGATTTGTAGTGAACTGCTTAAGTGAATCTCAAATGTCTTTATATTGTGAAAGATTTAATTCAGGAAGCACAGAAAAGAGCAACAGAATGTGAGTTTATTACTATGTATGACTGTGTAAGCTTTAGGTAGGTTAGAAAGACATGAATTAAAAATTAATTCAAAGAATGATATTTCTGACATTTTCAGCACTACTATTAATTATTACTGTGCCTTTGGAACTGTGTAGACAGTATGATAATACTCAAAATTTAAGTTTTTAAGTAGGCTTTGCTTCACCTTTGATCCCTACCAATCCCAAAATTTTGTATTCTGCAAGGATAATTTATAAAACTAAATGTGCAAATGACTGCAGGAAAGAAGATGAAAATATTAGCCCAGAATACTAAATGATATTTCTGGACAATGTAATCTCATATGAAAAGCCAAAATAATGTAGAAATTATAAAAGTTAAATATCACTTTGATTCCCTGCTGATTACTGTAGTATTGCAGGAAAGACTTTTGTCTTGTTGAGAATTTTGTTCTCAACAAGAAATCCTCAAAACTAGTCTAATGATGTGGAAAAAAATAAAGATGTTAAAGAAGTAGAAATCTTGTCTAGGTAACTGATTATTTGTTTATGAGCAGTTGCTCTAGCCTGAATTAACCCCGTCCCTGGAGTCACATAACATTCTTGCACAATGACTGACAATTGTTGTGAAATACATCAAGGTTTGTGATGACTGTATAATTCACAGTGATTTGCTTCCCCCTTATGCAAAAGAGTGAGTTATACTGTCTGTCATGAACTGTCTGTGTTTATTCCCCATATACTAATACCATTATTTTTGCTGTTTCCAAGCAGCTGTGCAGCATAGAGAAACTGCCACAGAACTACTTAAAGTCTTCAGGGTTATCAGCGTCAAGTCATCTACATCTTTGACTGCACTATCATTTTATACCCACTATCTTATTTGACTCTACTTGAACATTGGAACATATTAGCTATGAGTCTCAAACTCCAAAGCCTTAATTACTTGTTCATCTTTACTATGAATAAAATATTACCACAAGGATTATTCAGTTTTGTGGACAGAAATAGCTAATTTGTAATTTAAAATTATATTCAGTTGAACTGAAAATTTATACTGGAAAGCTCAGTAAATTCTACATCTTTGTGAAGAGAAACTATGTAGATGAGTCAAATAGCCTCTAGAAGTGATTTTACATATATGTGAACAGGAGGTTGAATGGTATGTGGAAGATTTTTTGTGAATTAGAAACAATGCATTTGCTAATTTGGACAAAAAAGTTGTTCATACCTGATGCAACTGATGGCCAGATTCAAACTGAGCCACTGGTACACATGTGTGCCAAAATGACCTGGATATAAAACCTAAACATTTCCCAGAATGCATGAGATGAATGAAAGCCTTCAGTCAGTCATCTCATTGAGTCCAGTGATGCAAGATTAGACTTCTGTTCAGATCTTGTTGAATAGTTTTTGAACAATTCAAAATCTTTAATTCACTGGATATGTTAAATATTCAAAATACATTTACGCATTCATGCAAGTGCTGCATTAAGCTAATAAAATAGCATAAATTGGGGTCTCTGAATCACAGTGAAAGTAAAGAGCCCTTGTATTAGGCCCATTTCACTAAAGTATCAAAATAGAGATGTGAATCAGTGTTACATATTGAGAGATATTAATTTGACAATCACAGATTAAAGGATTAATTTATTATGGACATATAAACAGCTATATATATATGTATCTCCTTCCTATATCATAGAATCATAGAATGATTTATCTGTTCTTAAAGGTCATCTAGTTTCACCCCTGCCATGGGCAGGGACACCTTCCACTAGACCAGGTTGCTCCAAGCCCCATCCAGCCTGGTCTTGAGCAGTTCCAGGGATGGAGCATCCACAACTTCTCTGAGAAACCTGTTTTGCTGTCTCACCACCCTCAAAGTAATGAATTTCTTCTTCATATCTGATCTAAACCCACTCTTTTTTAGTTTGAAGCCATTCCCCCTTGTCCTATCCCTACATGGCCTTATAAATAGTCCCTCTCCCACTTTCTTGTGGGCTCCCTTCAGGTACTGGGAGGCTGCAATCAGGTCACCCTACAGCCTTCTCTTCTCCAGGCTGAACAATCACAGTTCCCTCAGACTTTCCTTGTAGGTGATGTGCTCCATCCTTATTGTGAGTAAGTAATTTGTCAAGTTCTTAAATCATTATGGCTATTTTCCATTTCTTTATGTATTTAAAGGCCCATGGTGCCTTTCCAACAAAACCTACATGACTAATTCATAAATACCAAACAAGTACGCGTTTTAAGGGATTTTTTTTTTAAATCACAGTGGTAGAAGTTTATCCAAAGTAACATGTTCTTCCTACCCAAACTGGAAACAATTATTTGAAGCAAATAATCTGGACAGCAGGATTATACTGTGTAAAGTCCAAGTATGTTTTATAAGCACATTAGCAAACAGTATCAGCTATTATTGACATATTTTGATTTTGAAATGAATGCATTTTGAACATAAAAGCATGTCTTTTGTGGGACTGAGGCATTTCTGAAAAAAAGAAAATGAAATTGAGGTTATGAATGCACACTGATGGCTGGAGATGTATGCTATACATTTTGTTTTGGAATAATGTATTTTTCTTTTCCAGTCTATGTTGTTACTATGAATCAGATTTCTTGCATAATCCTTTTCTTCTTTCTGGGAGTATCTAACAGTGCTATTGTTAGTGTGCCCTATAAAGGAGCATTATTTTTAAAACTGGAGACCAGAATGAAATGCAATGGTAACTACCAGCCCACAATGAGTATTTTACTACTATGACAGAGTATATAGAAATCTAATGTTTATTAGAATCTCTCATTCCAGGCTCTAACTGTGCTTTATAAATACAGCTTTCCCAGCCCAGCTTACCCAGTGCTATACTTCTGAAGCACAGTCATCCCAGAGTGGAGTGTAGCAGCTAATTTGCTTCCACTTGATGGCTGTTGGTTATTATGACATGCTTCTTTCCTAGAGTTATTTTTCTGGAAAATATATGACAGAGAAATCCACCCACCAGGAATAGGCAGAGACCATCTGCTATGACTAATTTCACATTTATTCCAGGCAGCAATTGAACCAAAATTCCAAAATGAAAGCCCAGTTACTATTATAACTTGAGCCAATGGATGTAAAATGAAATTATATGTTCAGGATCTTTCCATTATATTATCCGTGAATACAGACCTCCATCAAAATTATAAACATTTTTGAATGCCTTTCCAAATTCAAGCCGGGGTCCTTTGAAATATTTAGGTTTTTTTAGTCACTTCAAATGGTGTCTTGTTGCCTGGACAAGTGTACCTAAACTTGGAAAACTGATTAGAGAGACCTTTTCTTTATCCTAACAGACAAAGCAAAATAGAACATGTGATCTGCGGTCAGAAGTGTTGATTGTTATATCTTTAGGTACTGAACTGCATATGATATATTAATAAAATAATTGCTTTCAGTTTCTGCTGTGGTTAATGGAAAGAAATAGATACTCTACAGGGAAAATAAGATTTCTTCTCTGAAGATAAGTCTCTTTCCCTTTCTTGCTTTATTGAATACAGAAGCACCATAGTGTGACTATGTTCTTAACCTACATTTTAGCTGATATATGTTCCTATGACCAAAGTCAATGGAGAGCCAGGCTGCATAGCTCAGTGCTCTGCATTGACTTATATAGGTTTACATGGGTTTGCCTATCTGGAGAAAGACCTCATGACCCTCTATATGAAATCCTGCTCTTTGAAAGAGGATTGAACCTCTTCCATTAACTTGTCTAGACTCTGAATTTTATGTTTGTTTATGTTTTCTATAAAACTAGGCAAGGAATAATTCTTGGGTGTACTTAAATTAAATATTCCTCTCAGAAATGCACTTTTGCTGCTGTATGTTGCAGAAAGTCTTAGTTTCCTTCTCATTCATGATAGTTTAACCATCCCTGCTTATCATCAAGTAGTAAGAAAAATTTTTTAAATTTCAGTGTGGATCTTATTAGTTTAGGTTTCTTCTCTTTGAGGCAGTACATGCATTTGTATATGTATGTAAGAGAAAGTACTCTGAAGACGTGATCTGAATCTTACACAGCAAATTGAAAATTGATCTGTTATCCAACACATTTTATGTGAAATAAATCAGATAGAGCCAAACCATAATCCATTCCAAAGGCAGTAACTCAGCAGCTTAGATAATAGAGGACAAAATCAATAAGAACAAGACAAAAATGTAAGGCAGATTGTAAGGTTCAGCAAAAAATGGATTAGAGAATGATCATGTTAAGAAAAGAATGAAAAAAAGGAAAATTTTACCGTACTTTTCCCAACTACAGGCCTCCTGTTTCTTTAAAACTCATCAATTAAAAAAACCCCAAACAGACAAACAAATAAAAAACACAAAAACAACAGCAAATCAAATGAAAAAATTAGTGCTTTCCCCTAAAGGCAGATGGGCCAACCTTTTCTATATGTAAACTTCAGGAATTTAATTTCTCTCCCAAACCCACAAAATTCACTCAGCAGCTTTAAGGCCACAGGAAATGGTAGAAACTATATGTGGAGAGTAGATTGGGATCTAGTATGTTTGCAATCACATCTCTCAAGCTTGACTTTAAATCATTCAACCATGCATTATATAAGTCTTAAAGATAAGAAGATGGCAGCACATCACACAATATTTTGCCTTCCTGGCCTTCTACAGACAATTTTTATGTATTTCTATAGTTAGAGTTGAGCCTGAAAGGCACGAGAGTGATTTCTGCTTGATAGAACAGAAGAGATTTTAGGTACAAATTCCAAGTTAAGATACTTCTGGGAAAGTACTTTTACCATTTTTCAGTTATTGGAGAAGGGTAGGGCTTCAGATTACTAGCACAGATAGAGAACATTAAATGATCTTAATAGCTGTAGTCGGTAGCTAGGTACGACAGAGGAAAGGAATCTTAGAGTTTATATAAATTTTGTGCCTTCAGTTTCCCTTGCTGACCAGCAGAACCAAATCTGAGTCATATCCTAACTCTTTAATTTGCCTGATCTTAGAGTGGCTACTAAACAGATTTTTAGGAGAAACTTTATCCAAGAGAAAACAAGCAGCATTGGCTGATCAAAAAGTTGCTCAATTTAAATGTTTATAATGTGGCAGTGAAAAGTAATGGAATTAAACAATACTTCTTTTTATGAATGAAAATTATGTTAAATACTTATTACAGTATCCAAATATATAAATAACTTATTAGCAATAAGGTCTTTAAATTATTATTACTAGTAGTAACAACAACAAGCAACCTAAGGAAGGTCCTTATTTGACATAAATTGAAAAAGAATATAAGTGCAATGAAGTAAAAAAAAAAATTAAGGTGTTACTGTCCTGATGATCTGAAAATTATATTTGAGCAGCTCTGAGAACAACAATTTTTTCTGCATAGGTCTTGACTAATCACACTTTCAAACTTTCCTAGCTAACTTCAGTTTTAATGGGAGCATTAATAAATTTTAGTATTCATAGAAGTATCTTTCTTTTCTGGCAGAGAACTGGAAGATCACTTCTAGACATGGTAAGATGAGTTTCTGTGGTAGCAGCAGTTGTCCTGAAACCAAGACAAATATTTTAAAAGGAGAAAGCTTACCTAAAAGGTGATATGTATGTTGACTTTAGAGCTAGAGAGGTGCTGAAAGAGGAAATTTAAACCAAGCTTTATATGATATATGGTAGTGATTCTCTTTTATACATGTGAAAAGTGCATGGGTTCTTAAACGATTTTATTAGCATTAACCCTCAAAGTCTGTTGCTAGAACAATGGGGTCCCCATAAGCATGAGAAAGAAGATATGGTTGACAGAAAAGGTAAAACTTGTAAGATAATGCAAATTGCAGCTCCCAAGTACACATTAAATAAAGGTTACTAGATCTAAGGATATTTCTTAGTCATCCAATAATTTTCACATTATCCTTCTTTGCTGTAATAAGGAAATACTGAGCTGACTAATTGCACATGCTAGGAGGGCAATGGTACTAAGAGATATTCCAAATACCCTCTGGAGGCATAGTTTAAAAGAGCAAAAATTTCCACATAAAATACTTAGAAGAAATTGATCCTAGTCTGAGTTCAACTGTGGTGCAAAGATTACAGGTTTGAACTTGCAATGCATATGAAAATATGGAGAAAAACCTTTATCATTCTTAATAATACTGATTCATACCTACCTCTACTAATAAATGTCATATTATTGGCAGGGGAGGATGTGTGTGTGTGACATATTTCTTCTTTCAGATAAAAATTCTTTTTAATGCTAAAAATAGGGAAACCTGAAAAAAGTAAGGAACTAAAAGCACAAAATAGCATAGCAGTTCATTTAATATATGATCAAAGGAAGCAATATCAGAAAACCACTTTAATAAAATACTATGTCATACCTTAAACTAGTCAGATCTTCAAAAAAATGACTCTATAGGAACCTAGTCCACAGCCTCACTTCCCTGATGCTAGAAAACATTTCAACAGGAAAACCTTCTGTCCCTGGCCAGTAGATATCCATTTTATTCAAATGCTTTGTGACTCCTGCCTCCTTTTCTAGTTGTATCCTTAGGACTTCGAATTGCTTAGTGCAGAAAACTTTGTAAGTCTCCTCTCTATGAGTCTTCATTGTGTGCATTATCTGCCCATTTTATTTCACAAGTCTTTGTATTTCAGTACATTTTTATTTAATACACATGGTCAAATTGGGTAAAGGATATTGTAGGCAAGATTCTTTAAGTGGTATTTTGTCCAATAGGACACAGTTTCCCACATAAAACACCTAAAATCACATTTATTTTTCATAAGTCCATCATAATGTCAGCTTTTAATATCACAGGAAACTGCCACAATGTCAGACTTTTCTATTTCTAAGTAATTGACAAGCTTCCAAATAATGGTGAAAAATATTATTATTAGTTCCTCTTCATAAGGCTTCATGTTTCAGTTAAATGCCAACACATTTCTATTACTGTAGTCATCAAGATCATCACATACTTTCTGTATGATATGCAAATTGTCCTTCATATTTACTTGCTTCTTAATTTTGTATGATAAACATCTTTCATCAAGATTTTTATTTTGTGCTAAATTCATTAATATAAATATTAAGATCTGCTAGATGAGTCCTTGAGGAATTCTGCTACTGACCTTCTTCTAGTCTGATTTTTGAATTTTTTTTATTACTATTTTCAGCAATTTTTCTTTGTTGGCACATTTTTTTATCAAGTCTGCTATGCTTTCAAATACAAAAGAAGGCAGAAAATAAGTCTCCACTTGGGCATTTAGGTCCACTTGATTTGAATACCTAGGTCCTCTAATATTTCTAATTTTGAGACACAAATTTTTAGTTTCAGAATGAGTTTTTGCTTATATTACTATGTTAACCCATAATAGTTTGATGTAAATTTTGTATATCCATAACTTATATGATCCTTAAAATTTACCAAATATAACATGGAAAATAACATCTTTAAAGCATCAGATATATATGTGGTACTTCTTTACCCATCACATTTTGCTTTCAAAGTACATGCATTAAATTTATCTGTATAACTATTTTGCTGTATAACATTGTTGCTGCTAAACTCAGAATCTTTTTATGGACAAAGAGGAAACAGGTATTATTTTTAGTATTATTGAAATCTTAATAGTCTGAAAAAAATTTATTACAGAAAAGAAGAATGAATGTCTATATGCAGAACATTTTCAATGATAGAATAACAAAACAATTACAATTATTACTCACAATAATTTTCTACCCCTTCTTCTGATGTTATGTGCACCCTGTGGTCACAAAGTTTATAAGGTCAGAAGATTTTAGCACTTAGTGCTACCATACATCCCTGGGAAAATAAAAAGAAAACAGCCTTAGTCCCCCTCCACCTAGAGCTAACCCAAGTAAAGTCAATCTCTAAACTGGTCAGGAGCAGCTCAGGAGAAAAGTTGGAGAAAACTCAGTCTCAAGTCCTTGCAACACAGTACTTAGACTGTGGCCTGCTACTAGCCAGGGCTACACGATTCGTTGTGTTTGTGATAACAACTGTAGTTAACTAGAGTTTAAAAACTGTAACCAGAACTCTTCACTTCTCAGTTTAAATATTTAGACCTATCTAATGATTCCAGATGAATCCAGGAAAGCCGATGGAATGAATCCAGATTAATCCAGGTCTTTGGGAAAAAGTGCGTTTCTCAGAGCTAGTCTGATTTACCTTCTGTTTGACCCTACTTCTCCCTCCCACCTCAGCTGATGTGCCTGGGTGTATTATGAGAAAGAATGAGTAAAAATCAGATAGAATTTGTCAGACTCTGATAATGTGGCATTCTAAATCCCCAGAATAAAATCTGTAGTCTTAAATTCATGATGGTGCTTTGATTTTAATTTTATTTTACAGGACTTAAAAGAGAAAAGGCAACCTGTACCTCTTCTTTCAAGATAAAATTTCTAAGTGGCTGCATTTTGTTAAGGGTTACTTTGTTGCAGTAATTTAATTCAATCAATGAATCATATCTAAACATAGCAACTTAAACATTTTTGATAGAGTTATAAACTATTTAAATGACATCATCTAAATTTCATTAAATTTTTAGCCCTCATTAATTCCTGATTTATGTGTTTCAGATGTTTTTTCACAGTGCTGACATTTTAGAGTTGTACTTACCATCACATGTTTCCTATAAAGGCACAAAATAGAAAGCCAAATATATCCTTTTTCTCATGTTGTGCAATATAAAATTGGTTGAAAAAGACTGAAAAGGTTTCTTACTTCCATGTAGCCTGATCTCTTTGGTTTAGATAATTTTTAGGGAAACATATCTGAAATGTTTAATATTTATTTTCAACATTTGTTTAGTGTAAAAACACCCTCATACTTAAACATTTGAATGTAATAAACATTAGAGGAAAGCACAGACAGTTTTGCAGAAAGAGCCAAATATTAAATATTAAAATGAGTTTTCCTGAAAATTGGAGTGTAAGTGTGAACAAATGTTTTAGCACTTCCACATCTGCCAGTCTCTTAAATGGTCTGGTCCTTTAGGAGTTGGACAAATCTTTAACAGATTTAAGAGAGACTACTGGGGAAAAAAAAATGTGTGAACAGACAAACTTGGAATGGATAAGAAACAATTTCTATGTGATTTTTTTTTCAAGTAAATCTTTTATACATACTGTTTTGGTTGATAAATGTGGAACAGTTGCATATTTCTTGGTGTTCATCTCCTAATGTTGTTTGGTTTTCCAGTTTTAGATTTAGCAGCTACACATTTTCTTACCTATGTAGTGCTTGATTTTTACTTTTTGTTTTTCAGAATTTGTGTTATAAACTAATGTTTTAACACTGTTGCATTAAAACCTTATTTAAGGGCAAAGGAGAAACATGTTGTATATAATGAAACCAAATGTTAATATAACTGAAATGGTATATCTAAACTTAATATCTAAACATTCAGAGTTTAGATCAAAAGTGTTACAGAAAAAGAGGAGCAAGGCATTTTAAGTTGTTTTACACAGGTGTGGTTCCTGTCCCTTTTCCCAGTGTGGTATTCAACCTATCTAGGCCACTGTCATCCTAAGGTTTCTGTCCTTGTGGCTGTGGCTGTGGTGGCATGGTTGTCAGCACCTGGCCTACCACACTGGAGGAATGTGATGATGGTGTTGATTGCTCCTCAGTCCATAATCCACTTGGTGTCAATCCTCTTGCAGCTAGCACCCTTTTACACCTTGGCTTTATTTTTGCTTTTCTGTAACATACAGCTGCCCTCTTAATTTGTTGTATGTTACATTTTACTTGTGTGAAATATTATTTCTTTACCTTCTCTGCTACCCCTAAAAGTACTTTTGTCCAGCTGCAGTCAGTATTTGCTCTACAGACAGCAGGTGGGCTGTTTGTGGGGTCTGCAGTGCAAACTGGGGCCCCTCACCTGCCATCCCATGCACACATCTCTGCACCCCATCCTATGTCTCTCCTTCTCAAGTTGTCTGCTGTCCTTCAAGGACTGTTTTTCTCTACATTGTCATTGTAATGAAAATCATAAATATCTCACACTGCCTAAAATAACTGCTAGTTCCTGTTAGGTGTAGAAAGCATTGTACCATGCACAAGTAAACAAAAGTAAAACAAATTAACCATGGACACCTCTCCAATTAGAGAAAGTACTGTCAACAGCTAAGCCAAGTTACAGATTTAGAAAATTTCAGACAGAGCAAGCCTGACAAACTTCAGTCTTAAGGCCTGTCCATCCTAGCACAGCACTCAGGGCCTACTACCAGCAATGGAAATACAGCTTTTGAGGCTGCACAGTCACATCACATTTCAGTAAAATATTCATAGATGGTACTTAGTAACTTTTTTTAATATCCTCATCAAGTTGAACCTGTGTACAGACATTTTCCCCTTCCGTTTGATTATGAAACAATTTAAATCAACATAAAATCATATTAGATGCAAATCCTGTGATGCTGGCAGAAACCAGTTGAAGGATTAAAAATAATTCTAATCACATTGACAGATGGCAGCACTTTCCATGCACCTTAGTGAATGGAGGCAAAACAGAAAAAAACAGAATTTGGCATCCAGACCTACTAGCTGCCTATTTAGCATATTACCTTTAAAATTTTCCACTGCATTTCCTCAATCTGATCAATAGGTGGTCATCAAAATGTATCTCGTACAACATACATCTGCAAAGGATGGCTCACCAGAGATATGACCTGGCCCACCAGAGATACGATTCTCCTTGGTCTGTAGCAGTGCTTCTTGGCTTTTCTGATGCACTCCGTCTCCAAATTGCTTCTTTTCATGGAGGAAGATGGTACCCTGCACTTGTTGCAGATGGGCTGGGATATATCTGGGTCCACTGGTGGATAGATAGTGCTCCTATAATAAGAGCTGTTCCTATATCACCGGCCTAAGTAAAAATTCTTGTTTGAGACTTCTGTTGAAGATAGCTTTTTTTTTAAAAAAAACAAAAACAAGCATTTGAATACCATTAACTATAGGCTACAATTTTTTGTCCTAACCATACAAGTTCACAGAATTAAATACTGCATAAAAACTCATGTAATCAAACCGACATTTGGATGCCAGTAGTACAAATAAAAATGTGAGCAATAATGTGTATGGATAATCATGACTCAATGCCAAATATTCCCTCCCTTCCTCTGTCTTTAGTTTATCATCTGTTTGGTATTTCAAGTTCAGTTTGGTTTTATTGGAACACTGCACATTGTTCAAGGCTCCACATGAGGACTTCAAAAAATATTATGGGAGTTAGGAGCATCTGGCTGGTTTGGCTGAAACTCCC
The DNA here is from genome assembly GCF_021018805.1 of Prinia subflava. Classification (NCBI taxonomy): domain Eukaryota; kingdom Metazoa; phylum Chordata; class Aves; order Passeriformes; family Cisticolidae; genus Prinia; species Prinia subflava. The sequence goes on from NC_086250.1 coordinate 46,397,992, forward strand.
TAACAAGCTTAGTTACTCTGGGATGTAAAATGAAATGAGAAGCTGAAGCAAAAGATAATGTTAATGAGAAAACTCCTTGGCTTTTGCATCAGCAAAACAGAAATACAGCCAATTTCATACCTTTGAAAAAAGCTAAAATATCTCAGTAAATAAGAAACAGCTACTGTATATATCATCAAAGTCACTGAGGACTGCCAACCAAAATATTTTTTTTTTAAATCTAAGAATTTTCTTGAAAAGCTATCATTTGTTTACCCTTTCTTTGAAAAAAAAAATCTATCTAGTAAGTACTTTTAACCTGAATTTCAGGTTTTCAGTTTCTGAAGTTTTAAGTGAGAAGCCTATAAGTAGACTAGTAGGGTATTGGTTGGTCTTTCAAACCCCAAGTGAACTTCATGCTGCACTGTGGTGATCTCTGTGCCTATTTGCACAATATTGTCAGCTTGACTGGAGGAGGGTGGGTACCAGAAATTTTCTGCTGCTGTAACACTCTAAGCAAACTGTGTCCCTGGCACAGGGACTCCTTCCTTCTTTCTGTCCTTTCACCTGTGTCCTGTGTATTTACAGTAACCCAGGTTACCTTTGAGATACTCAAGCAATATGGAATATTGAATATTACAACATGGGATCAATCTCTGGTGGAAACCTGAGAGATGCAGCCTGTCTTGTTTCTCAATGGAGAAACAAATTAAATTCCTATCAGTCTTTGTTGTGAAGATAATACAGCTTACAAAAGGAGTTATAGTCCTTTGGGAAAAGATTAATTAAAATTTTTCTTCTAACATTCTGGCAACAAAAATTAATTGCGATAAGAAATTCTGGTAATTTTACTGATAAGCTTGTTGGGAATTTTTGAAGATTTTCACAGAATATCTATAATATTTTTTGCCCATACATATGACTGTGTGCTTTGACTGTTCAGTCGTAAAACATCAGTTTGAACACAGGAATCTGAGTAGGTTTTAGTCATTATTTTCATTTCCCTGAAAGATCTCACTAGTAGAGAAGAATGAAAATAGGTAACACAAACGACAAAAATATATTAGTGTCATTTGAAATCAGATTTGAATACGTCAGTCCTGTAACCTGTCAGCAGTAAGACAAGATCATCAACCTGTATCTGGCAGATCAACATAGTATAAGTATTCAGACAAGAAAGAAGACTGCTGCATCAAGCAAACATCTCCTCAGAGGTACTATATAGATAATGATTTATACCTTAAACCATGAATTTTAATATACCTCTTCCATGAGGTTTATTATAAGTAATAGCAACTTTTAATACTGATCTTATCTGGTGTTCTTTGAACTCTTGATCTCAGACACTCTCTATAATCATACACTTCACCATTTAATTAAATGCTGTGATGTGTTTCATTTATTCAATGAAATTGTAATGAAAAAAATGGAAATTGCCTTGACTTGACCCGTGGAGCACTCTTTAGATATGTGAATCATGAGGCTCCACCTGGAATAGCCTCTAGAACACAACAGGACAAGGGACATGGGCATGGGAACTAAAAGAGGAGAGAGCTTTCTTCAGGAAATGTAAGGACTAATACCCCTGAGCTAGCTAGTGTTTGACAGTGTTTAAAACTCTTTTCATGCATTCTTATACATGTCTCTTTTCTAGAGAAAATCAGAGTTGCTATAGCCACTTACAGGTAAGTTTTTCATGGCCTTGTCACCCTTCTCAGAAACATTTATTTCATGCTGTCATATTTCTGACGAATGCTCAGTGCACAATAGCAGTGCAAATGAGGCAGTGCTGTTGGTTTCTGATAGCACAATAATTCTTTACTCTGAACATGACTTTGTTTGCATTTTTCCTACCAGTGGCACATTGAGCAGAAGTGAGATTTTTGCATATTCCCAGATCCTCTCTGATAAGTGACAGGTAATACCATTTTCTAAAGCATACAAGCCCTTTATTTTATTTCCCTGTGGTGAGAGATAATTTGAGTCCATTGATACTAAACATCATTGTTATCCTGTACCTTTGCACAAATCTTATGTAGATATCTCAAATTCCCCAGTTGTCTCTGGTACTAGACTAATCCAAGTAGATTCATTGCTCTGCAAGAGTGTCTGTTTCTCTAATAACTTCATCTTAAAGGTATTTAATAAATACATAAAACAAGTCTTTTATGATAGAACTTACTAGCATACTTCTTGTAACATTTTGTCCTGATGGAAATCACATATTAACTCCTATTTTCTTTTTCTGCTTCCTAGGCAAGTTTGATTCTTGTTTTATTATATCTTACAGGATTCAGGGAGGCTTCAGGGAGGCTGCAGTAGGTCAAAAGTCGACAAAACTATCAGCTTTATCTCCATTATTTTGGACTTTTAAGAGCAAGATATTTGTAAGGCATTTTTTTTGCCTACGGAGCTGCAAACAGACGACATTTTACTGCCAAAATGTCCAAGAGAGCCTCAGTGAGTTCTGGTCTGACTGTCCTCAGCGAGCAGAGGGAGGAACTCTGTTATCAGCCGGCTTCCTTGCAAATGCAGGTAAAGACCACAGATGTAGGTCACACACAAAAGGCAGAATTTAATCACTGTTCTTCCCTGGAAACATGGTTTAACTTTCAGCAGTGGCTTTTTGGGCACTTAAAACAGTCTTTAAGACGAAATGTTAAGCACTTTAATTAGTGCTTTCTTCAGCCAAGGTATCATGTCCTTAGATCACAGCTTTTTTCCAGGTTTTCTCAGACTTTGCAAGCTCTTCTGAAGGAAGTGAAGCTGCAACTCCAGTAGAACAAAATTTGGGATGTTGCTTACAGCAAAAACTTTTGCCATGATTTCTGTAACTAAAAATTTTGTGGGGATCAATCCAGTCCCTCTTTAACCAGTGGCTCCTGGGGCAATAGAGGAGTGTAAGAGTGCCCTAAAAAAGTTATGTAACGAATACCAAAAATTTGCTTTAAATATGGAGACATCTCAGCAAGCTATTTTACCTTTAGATTAATTTCATGGAACAGTTACTCTAAAGAGGAATAGTATGAGCTTAGTCTAGTCAAAACTTTAAGTGATGCAATTTTTAGCCATAGCCCTTCCAACAGAGTGTGAAGAAAGGAAAACTTATAAGTGAGAAGTGCTTTGTGCACTCTTTTCTGAGTGGTCTGTACATCAAAAAATAAGTCCTCTGATCTCACCAGCAACCATATGCTGAAATTAGAAAGCCTGAACAGGATCAGAAGCCACTGGAAAATTCCTGTTGTCACATATAACAGTGAAATGAGATTATTTTTGATATGATGAAGCATGTTTCTTTACAGTCAGTTGAAAGGAGCCTGTAATCATGCAGACTATATTTACACTGTCGTTTATTCTACTCCTAATTTTGCATTTGCATCTTGTACCTTTGCCCTCACCACAACATCAACACTCTCTCCATGTTTGGATACATTTGGATTTTGAATTGGTGCTTACCAGATGCCTTCTTGAATGAGGAAACTCACATGTAGGGAATCAATTCTTTACACACTTCTGCATCCGCATGGCTAATTAGTAGGCATAGTATAACTCGTATAAATATTGGTAATACAGGTATAACTCTTATAGACTTCATTCTATTAAATCTGTCTGCAGTCTTTCAAAGCTATAGAGCAAGCTATGCACTTTCTCAGTAGTCATGCTCTGCTCAGTACTGGCAGGTTACTGTGAAATGCCACTGGCCTATGAAACAACCTTCTCATTCCCTGGCTAAACACAATCTGTCCTATCAGGTTTTTTAGATGCTCATATAAATATAGCCAGTGCAAGATGACTCAACTCCTTTTGAACATTTGCAAAGAACATAAATATTGTTACTTAGTATTCAGGAAACTTTCTGTGAATTCACTGTACCTGCAACGTTCATAAGAGGTGTCAATCTAATTGTGAATTAGCATTGATTCAAATGAAAAAAATTGGAAGTAGTTCCTTGCAGGCTTTGGATCTGAAATGACTGCCCAGAGCTCAGTCACTGATTTGCCTGTCTCCCTGTGAGCCACCACTGAGACTTTCTGTCCAGATGCTGTCTGCAGCACAAGACTGCTGCATGCATTGTTATCGAACACACTCAAATAGATACTTGAATTGCTGGAAGCCATGAAGGGAAAGTAGGGGGCACCAAATGCCATCCTCTAAACACATAAGTCTGTTTAAAACTTCTCTAGAACAGTAGACAGTCTCTGCCTGTATACAAGGGTCAAGCATGAAAAGAATACACCAGCAACACCTCTTATCCTATCCTTCCTTTTGACCTACTCATCCACCCCTTCCTTGGCAGAATGAAGCTGACAAGCGTCTAAAGATGACAAATATGTGTTTTGTTTGATAAACAACACTTGTCCAGCAGATTGAGGAACTGAAAAATATTGATCAGCACTAAGAACCTTTTTGTCTGACATGAACCAGTTCTTTCCCTCTACTATATGTGGTACAGCTCCAGCTCCTGTTTCTCCCTGACAGCCACCAGCAACACACCCCTTTCAACATCAACAGTATACTTCCGCCAGCAAAGATATTCAGACTCTATTGTTTGGACCTCACCTTTCCATACAGTAGGAAACAGTCTTGGGCAGACAGCTTTAGCACTTAAAGGAGCAGGGAAAGAGTGAGATTTGCATGTATCAGTTTTTATAGGAAATGAGTTGTAATAACTGGATAATTTGGTTTATGGGTGTTATTTTTAGTGAAATTATGCAAATAATAATTCATTGATTAAATGCTCATGACCAAAACTGGACTAACCATACATTCCTGCCTTCACATTAAGGCGTGTCTCTATAGTCCAACTGAATTGCCTACCATATTCATCTGGAGCTAGTTCCCCTGGAATAGCTGTTCAAATATAGATTCAGCAACTCATGGTGAATACAGGTAGTCTAGGCTTCAATTTTCAGTGCAACAACTAGCTCCTTGCCATCTGCAGGTTGTTCCAATGAGATCTACACTGTGCAAAACACAGAGTATTTTTAAATGTCCTCACCATATCATTGGCAAGGTCCTTTTAGAACATCCCCACATTTTATTTATACCCCTTGAGCCTCTCCCTTACCTGACACAGAAACTCTCATTAAACTGTTACATTCAGTATGCAGACCGAACTTGTTGCAGCTGCAGCTGAGACAGGGTGAATGCTGTGAAGCTGAATGAGGAGAAGGCAGAGTAGACACCAACACTGCATCATCAGAAAAGTGTGCATTGTTTTCAGATTCCTCTGAAAACAGGGACTTGCAGTAATCCATCTGAACACATTCCTCTAGTCCTGACATAAAGCTCAGTAAACAGTTGCTTTCAAAGGAATTCAAGTTGCAAAAGAGCGATGAGACTCTACATCATCTGCTAATGACTATTGTTGCAAATTTTACTTTATTCCAGCAATTGGCTGATGGATGGCATAATACAGCTCTTACAATTCAAAGGGGAATTTCAGCAAAAGGCTATTTCTTAGAATAGCAGTTTATTGTAAAGAAAAGGTCCTGAAAATGGAGACAAAAGGCAGACTTTTAATCAGAGCACTAATGTGGGCTGTCAGTGATGAAGCTCTTATCGTTCCACCGCAAGCAGTGTATGGCACTCAAAGAGAGGTTCTGTACAACAGTAATAAAGGCTTTTAAATCATTATTTGTACTTTAAACATAGGGAGGTATCTGATTGCTTCACAAAACATTACTCAGAAAAGAAAATAACTGTGAAGACAAGTTCTGACCTATTTATTTTTTTTCTGGACACTAGAGCCTGTGGCTATCTCTTGCTAAAAGCAAATCCAGTAGTTCAAGCCCAGTTAATTTAAATTCTATCTGCAAGAAGCATTCTAATAAGTGACAATTTCATTGTTCCAACGGTGTGGGTATATCTCTACAATGGAAAATAACATGCAAGGAAAGTGACTGATCTGGTAGGAGGCTAGTCCACAATGGACTTAGAATATCAAGACAAAAAATGCAGATAAGTACAGGTCAGCCCAAGGGAACCATAACTACGTATGGTGATAAGTAAAGGTGAAGAAATACCTAACACGTCTGTTTGAAGCATAGGGATAGAAGACTTTTACTGGCACCTTATGAATTAGATTAATCACATTAAAAGAGAGATTACTGTTGCTTTAATGCAGAACAAAATAATTTGTAGCTATTAAAATAAGATGCCATAAAATGTTAGTTTGCCATAGCAAGAACTTCAGCAGCAGTCTTCTGGTCACTTTCAGTTGGAGGGAACCCATTTTTGTTGTGTGTGGGTTTTTTTGGTTTTTCTTTGTTTTTGTTTTTGTGGTTTTGTTTTTGTTTTTGTTTTTGCTTGGTTGTTGGGGTTTTTGTGGGTTTTTTTTTTTACTCCAAGGCACTATAGAATGGAGTTCACTTAATTTGAAAGTGCGTGATGTTACGGAGAAAGTATTTAAGCTGCTGCTTAAAAAATAATAAATAATAATAAATTAAAAAAAGTAATTTTTATTACCTTAGGACTTGAAGCTATTCTAGTCACAGGTGCGGATTTTGGCTATACAGAGAAAAAGCTGAATGCTGGAAGTTATTTATTTATTTATTTATTTATTTATTTATACAGTCATTCATTTCATTGAATAGAAATTCTACTCAGTTGAATAGAAAAGGAATGTAATATTTGTAATTAACCGAAGGATTCCGCTTCCTTTGTTCTGATATCTTGTGATACGATTTCATAGAGCTCTTGGTTATATGGAGGAATAATGTAGCTAGTTGAACTCCAAGGGAGATGTTGGCAATCCTGTGCAGAGCTGAAAAAGAGTCCAAGTATTTTGCATGTAGTAACATGATAGTCAGGACTGTTATTTCACACAAATGGAATTGCACAGTGTCAACAAAAGCGACAGTGAATGCATTGACATACAAACAAAATTATTAATCCCCACAAAATATCCCAAATAATATAGACTTACATTGAGTATGGCAAAAATAATTTCCTAAGGTTTTTTTTGCACCTGGAAAGGTGTTACTTTTAGTTACAGTGTCTAATTTCATCAACAAAGAAACATAAAAATGGTTGCATAGCAGTATGATTCCATTGTTTACATACAAAATATAAAACTATGATTTTTGTCCTTGCCAAAATTTGATAAAAAATCCAGAAGATAAAATGGATGATGCTGAGTTTAATTTCTTTTCAAAATCCTTGATTTTATTTAAAGAGAGATAATCAACTTAGTTTTGCATGAATTTGTAAAACAGTTAGTTTTTAATGCTTGTGTCTTGAGAACTTTGTGACTAGTAAATATCCTTAAATGCATCAAAGACATTGGAAGTGTTCTGAAAGATGAAGCTTTGGCCCAACATTCATTTCCTCTGTATTTACTGTCATAAAAATGAAAATGAATGTACTTGAAAACATCGCTACAATATAGAAAATATTCAAATGTTGACATAGATTGTTTACATTCAGTCTAAACTTGTTTTTAATATTACTGTATTTCAAGAAACAGAGAAAGTAATTTGAATTTTAATGCAAACACAACCAATCTATGAGTTTACTAGACTCTCTTTGCCTTTAATGTTTTAACGTCTATTTCAAATTTTATGCTTTGAGTGATTAATTTGCCCTACATGTGAAGTGGAAATTTAGATTTTTTTTTCTGTTTTAATGTTACTTTAAGTGCCATCCCCTCCTGCTAAGATAGTAAATTATTTGAGGAGGTGAAGTGCGTGATTACAATGGTTTTGTGTCATCACATAAATATTCCAAGAAACAGTGATGCATATTTATATCAGTATTTAACAGCAAGACCACATGACAAGGATGTGCTCACTTGAAAATAAAGTAGAAAATAGTTCTTATACAGATCACACATATTTAAATGGTACTAGCTCTAATTTTCTAGTGTATTGGATCAGATCTTTCCTAGTCACATAAAATCATAGGGCTTCTGTCTCTGGGGCTCACTTCTTCAAGGTGTCCAAGAGGTAAAAGAGTATGGGAAAAAATTGCCTTTTGATATGAAGGACAACAAAATCATTTTATTGGGTAAAAGATAAAGATTGAACACAAGTAAATATTGATCACTGGCACCAAAGTCCCTCCTCGCTTGCAGCCCTACTAATTGTACTACCACCTTCCATTCCCATCCCTGATGATTTGTGCTCTTTGCTGATGGCCTTCCAAAACATTTCCACCTTTTACTTCCACTATGCATTCTGTTTGGCCTAATTATTTACTTCTAACATTCACCTACAGTGCGATACTCTTGAGGTCAGTGTTATATTTCTCACCTGCCCAACAGGTACCATCCAGCATTTCTCCTATGCCTACTACTTCCAGCAGCCCTGACTTGCCTTGCTTCTCTGCCCATCCCACCTCAGCATCTTGTTCCCTCATCCTCTGGGGCCATTTGCCCTACAACTTGAGCTGACTTCTTCCCTCTGTATTCTTAACACCAAAATCTTGAATCCCATTGCTGACAAGTGGTGTCCTTCTGGGGACCAATGCTACTTACTATCTTTATTAATGATACAGAAGGAGGGATCGAGTGCACCCTCAGCAAATGGTGTGGTTGCCAAAACCAGTGGATGGGATGCCATCCAGAGGAACTGGACAAGCTCAAGGAGTGGGTCGGGGGGAATCTCCTATTGCTTAATATGACCAAGTGCAAGGTGCTGCATCTGGGTCAGGGCAACCCCCGACCAACACAGGCTGGGGGGATGAACAGATCCAGAGCAGCCCTGCCAAGAAGGACTTGGCTGCATGAGAGGCTGGACATGAGCAGGCAAAGTGCCCTCCCAGCCCAGAAAGCCAGTTGTATCCTGGGCTGCATCAAGAGCAGTTGTCAGTAGGGCAAGGGAGAGGATTCTTCCCCACTGCTCTACTCTGGTGAGACCCCACCTAGAGCCTACAAGGAATGGCTGAGAGAAATAGGATTGGTCAGCCTGGAAAAAAGAAAGCTTCAGAGTGACCTGATTGTGGCCTTCAAGTACCTGAAGGGAATGTACAAGAAAAATGGAGAGAGGCTCTTTACAAGAGGTGATATGACAAGGGGGAATGGCTTCAAGCTGAAAGAGGGTAGGTTTATATTAGAAATGATGAAGAACTTCTTTACTGTGAGGGTGATGAGGCACAGGTTGCCCAAGAGAACTTGTGGATGCTCCACCCCTAGAAACGTTCAAGGCCAGGATGGATGGGCTTGAAGCAACCTGGTCTAGTGGAAAGCATACCTGCCCACAGTATGGGAAAGTTGTAACTAGATGATCTTTAAGATTTCTTCCTGCTCAAATGATTCTATGATTCTATGATCCTTTATTTGTTATTTCTCTTGCTCCAGGTCTGGGTTTTGTTTTTTTTTATTCTGTAAGAGTTTACATTTTTTTCAAGTAACCAGACTGATTTCCTTTAAATGCAATATTTTCTCCTCTTTTAGGTAAATATTCTTTCCTTGGCAGATTTCCCCCTCCTCCCCACAGATTTTATATTCCAAATCCCAGTGTATTTTTCCTAGTTGGGTCTGAATTTCTCTGGTCTGTATTAACAGCCTCAAAAATGGGTTAAATTCCATTCAAGTATTTTTATCTATCCTATGCTCAGACCTTAAACTGGGTCCAAAAATGCTTTGAGACTTCAATGGTTTTTGCAAAAACTACTCTTAGTTATGTTACTGGTTATGCTGGACTACTAGTTTGGAAGATTGTGTCCTTTTTGTGTGTGGCCCAATATTTCTCTACACAGGTGCATTATGTTAATTGAAGTTAATACATAAGAGTAATAAAATCAACTTTCTGATAAAACAATACATAACAAGTTTCTCAGATGGTTTTTTTTTGTTGTTGTTGTTTGGTGGGGTTTTTTTGTTTATTATTATTATTATTTGTTGTTGTTGTGGTGGTGGTGGTGGTGGTTTTTTTCCTCATGGAAAATTAACAGCATGGGAAGGAGGTGCAAGGAGATATAATTCAATATTGTTTCACTTTAAACTTTAAATAAAGAGACAAAAAGATAATCATGTGGAAGGATTTGTTTCTGACAGTGGTGAGGATAAATCTAGAAATCAAAAAGTGTTTGATATGAACCACCACCTTCTCCATATCTCCACCACCTTCTACCATAAAAGATAATAACTTGTCTCTGTAAATATATTCTATGTAGTAGCAACTACTTCACAAATATACACTAAGGGTAGCATTTCCAAATACAATGCTCTTCCTATATATGGAATTACTAATCTAAAGCTAGGGACAAGGTTTTTCAATATTTTCACTTATATGGACTTGACTCCTGAGTAAAAAGCAGGAGACACATTACTTGATTTGTTTATACCTAGATTGGACAAATTCATGGTAAAAACTATCAGGAAAATCAGCAAGTGACTAAAAGTGTGTTTATGTGTTTTTGTATGTATGCATGAATTTGTGCATGAATGTAAGCATGCATGTCCAGTTCTAAGTATTTCAATTTTTTTCCGAGTTATTTCTGTGCTATTTCTAGCTCATCAAAATAGATAACTCTTTTAGAGGGAGATGACAAAATGTAATATATTTTAACAATTGCACTCATAATCCCATAGTCATGGGGGAATTTTATCATAGAATCTTTCAGAAAAATAGGAGAAATAAATATGCAACAACAACCTGAGAGGCACTAATGAAAACAAACTAGTTAAAAGTTCTGCAAATAAATGAAAGCAATTATTATGCCAAATTTGTTGCTCTTTGCAATTTCTTCGTATTAATTTTATCGCCTTGATATTAAAATGTATTTTCTTACATAGTTTTTTTTGGATGGGTGTGGTATTTATTTGGTATTGTTGTGGTTTTTTAATTAGTATTTATCACTATCTGCAACAGTGGCTTGTGCACTAGGCACTTGCTACATTTAAAATTCCACCCACATGTTCTTGTATTTCTAAGTACGTGAGTCTGATGATTCTGCCACTGGGAAATGTTTCATTTCATTTTTTAAAAAATCAATTTGTTGAGCCCTGTACTTATGGTGAACTTCTTTCAGATCTTTTGACTTGAAGGAATTGGATCGTAAAATGCCTTCCAGCTCTTTATATGACACCTAGACTGGACTTTTATTCTATCATCCACCAGTAATAATAAACTCAATTTATGCCTAATTAGTCATGGCATTTTATCATGTCTGGACAGAAACAACAGTTTAGCTATCTGCAAAGAGTGACTGTTGAGAGAGTTGGGTCGTTCTGAGAGACCTAGCATGAAGTATCCAGGGAGATCTTGTTGCAGGATTTCAATATTTAAAGAAAGGGCTTACAAGAAAGATGGGGATAGAGTTTTTAATAGCAACTGTAGTGATAAGACAAGAGGTACGAGCTTTAAGCTAAAATTTTTTTACAATGAGTGTGATGAAACACCAGCAGAATTTGTCAAAAGGGGTTGCAGATGGCCCATCCTTGGAAACATTCAAGGTCAGGTTGAATAGGGCTTTGAGCAACCTGGTGCAGTAAAGAGATCTCTGCTCATTGCAGGTGGTTGAAACAATAAGATTTTTTAATGGTCCCTTGCAACCCAAATCACCCTAAGATTCTACAATTCTAAGAGTAAAACCTATTTGCTTCAAATTCATGTGCTTCTGAGATAGCTTTGTGCTGGAGTGAGTAGTATAAAGGCTACCTGAGACATCCCCAGTGAGGGGAAGCTCTCAGCTGTTCCACATCAGAGACTGCCACCAAGCCTGAGGAAGGTATTGACTTCCTCACTACACCTCTGAATAAGGAAGGAGAAACTCTATTCGCCATGGGTAGAAGAAAACCAATACAATTACTGTTTGGGCTGTGATATCTTAGATGTCTTGAGGAGAAGGGATTTCTTATTTATTTCCCCATACTAGAGGCCAGAGCTAAAATAGATATTCAATCTGAAACCTATTACGTATAATCTATGCAGAGTATAGGTAAACTCAGGCATCTGCTGTCACTTGAGATGCTCTGTGTCTTCCTGCCTGTCCTCTATCTGATATCTGTGTTTAAGCAGCACTAACAGATATGGTGAAAGGCATGAGTAACATAGTCTAACTCTAATGCCATCTTCAAGGTCTGTGAAACAAGGCAACAGAAAATCTGAAAAGACAGTAGAGCATAAAAGACCATTGTTTGGAACTTTCAGGATCTCTTTTCCCCTTTTTTTTTTTGTTCAGATTAGGCCCAGTATAAATAGCTTGAGTTGAAAGAGTCTTTTTAACAGTCATCCAGTCCAACTCCTCTGTCATGAGCAGTGACAACTTCAACTAGATCTGTTATATGACTAAATATCTTATTAAAATATATATATATATCTGTTTTTATACTATGTAAAATATTAAAAAAATGTTAGTCTGTGGAATAAAAAACAATAAGAACATCAGAAAAAAGCAAACATAACCATATGAGTAAGTTGCTGACAGAAAATGTTACAGGTTGCTGAGTTGTAATGTGAAGCTACTATCAGAATGACGAGCATGAGTGTTTTTTAAGATATCTTGAGTTCAGGGACCATTTATTGTAAACTTCATGAAGATTCCTTTGCCTCTTCCTTTCTTCTTGTGCAGTGTATAGTTTTAAGTAATAAAATGTTATTTCATTATTGCTGGTTCCTATCAACATATTTAGCATTTCTCATATCACATAGACAAAAAATCCTGCAGAAGCTCAGCTTTTGTTGTTTCCATTCTACCTTTGTATTGTCTTACTCAGAAAACATACAAATGCAGTAGATATATGAGAAATAATTAAACAACAGAACTCTATATGGACTTCAGTCCCAGGGGATCAGTACAGTGTCTGAAATATTTTATTCCAGTCCAAACAAGAATTACTGTGCTAATCCCCCTGGAATGCAGCATTTATTACTTACCTGGCAGGTGTGAAGCATTGCATGCTAAACGGATTATCTCCCCTTCCTTCTCTCCTCCTCCAGCTTTGTTCAGGCAAAGTAGAAGAGGGGAAGGAGGAGATAATCCTCTTCAAATGGAGCATTTATTACTATAGATGTAGGCCCAAAGTGCTGCTTGCTGAGTGGGAGTTAGCACAGGAGCATCTGCTTATACCAGTGATAAACTCCATTGTAAACAAAATAAAGCTTCTTACTAATCTGACCACTGTTTTCTTGAGAAAGTTCAGGACTTTTACTGCTCTTTACAATAGCTGCTGATATTCAAGACAAATCCTTACTATCAGATGATTGATAATGGAAATTTTGGGTAACAGATATAACTAGCTAGAGTGGTTGTAAAGCAAAGTTGAGAGAGTTGAGAGGGTTTTTTGGGTTTTTTCCCTTTGGGCTTTTATATTATTATTATTTTTAATTTTAAGCTTTCAGAGTTATGTCTGCCAAAAATATCTATTTAACTGTTGGCAGAGATTAGGGTTGGATGAATTTTCTCATTTCAAGAGCATCAGTTCTTCTTTCTGTTTCACAGACAACTGCCTTTGTCATCAATTCTCCATGTTGTGTTTGTGACATTTGTGAAAATATTATCAACCCTTATCAAGTCCATTTGTTTAGAAGAAAAACCACACTTGGCCTTAAAGACAAAATGTAAAGCTTAACCAAAAAAAAAAAAAAAAGGTTTTGTTTCTTTGTTTCTCAGAAAAAGAATTTTCTGCAGAGGGGTTATGTTTTAGAGTTTTATGATATATTGTGCAGCCACTTAAGGACTGCTCTGCAGGGGCATAGAGTGAACCTCCTACTTGGGGCTCTCTGGGTGTAGCCAAGTTACCAAATCATACATTCAGACTGACTTCATCAAATTCAGAGCATGCACGAATCAATAAAAGTTTGTGGCATTCATGATGATTTAGAAAATGACAGAACTTCCCAACTTGTTCTGCGGTCTAGAGCATATCAGAAGTTTCAGCACATTTCATTCAAAGCAGAGAAGAAAAGAATGAGAGAATGAGCAGAGAAATAAATACTGAAGCCTAAGTCTGCCAACAGATGTAGTCTTCTAAAACAGTTTAACTTTTCCTGCTGTTTTTTCTCTCAAATATATGGCTGCCCTTTTAAGGCTCCAGGTTCTTTAGCAGTTTGTTACTCCCAGCCTAGATCTGCTGAAGGAGCTTGTCTTGGGAGTAGTTTCAATCAGAATCAGCTGTGGCAGTTCTGGGCCATGGCATTCTGAGTCATCCTGAACCAATAACCTTGCTTGTGCCCCTCCTCTGGATCCCACCATGCAGTTCTCTTCACCCTGGTGCCATCACTGGTTTTACTCTGCTCTTATTCTGAACTAGTTTGGTTTGACAGAACATAAAGATAAAGGAAAACAATATCATGGAAATGCTGAGTAATAACACAAGGACAGAGAACATCCATGTGGCCACAGGGCAAGAGACAGACTCTAGTGGCTCCCATTTAGTCAATTTTTTGTATGTGACTTAAGCCTAATTTGCTGAAATAGAGCAATCATTAGAGTCTTAGTAGGCAGAATAGCAGTTCACCAATTTCCTCCAGGAACAGAGCAATTACAGAGTGAGGAAAGTAGTGGCTGAAGAAACAGTGACCTCTGGAACTGGAAGAGAAGTGCAGAAAGCCTGCCTTCTTTCTTGGAGCAGACAGAATAACAATTATGATAACACCAAAGGCTGTGTTTTGCAATTATAATATTTATATCTAGACTTGAAAGAGCAGTGGCAAAATGTTCTAATAAAAATTGATCCTTGAAGCAAAGAGGTTGATAATTCTGTGGAAGAAACTTTGAGGAACATAGCTGATAAAGGTAATGCAGTGGTCAGGTAGTCTCATGCATTTCATTGAGACCTAAAAATTTCCTACAATATATTCAGTGTATCTGTCTTGCCATAAAAATTCTTCAAGGAAAATGGTATCATTCTGTATGTTTGTGTAAAAATTAAGCTGCAGGAGCAGGTTTGCCAACTAGGAAATCGGTACTGTGTCTGATAGGCGCTTAATCTTGTCTTCACTACAGAAAGTTTAAGGACAAAATCCCAATGTGTCTACTCCTATTTTTAACTGTCATTCAGAGGTTTAAAATTCAAACAGCACAGCAGGTGTTTCCAGAATAAGAAGAAACAAGGAAAAAGAAAATTGCTACACAGACAGTATTTCCTTGTACTTATGCCAGTTGGCAATGTAGATACTGTGTTAGACTGACATTGATTAAATCACTCTCTTGGGCAGAACCTTTGATATTTTGTACTTTCCGTATCTCTCTTAACTGTGAAAACTTATGTGTTAGACTTGCTTCTATTATCTTTCAAGAGAATTTCTAATTCATTTGCAGCACTATCAGCCTTTCAAGGTTCATGTTTGCCTTTATATTCAGCCATTGGTGACATACTGCAGAAGAGAATTGAGGATAAATAGCATGCCTAGTACTGAAGTGCCTGAACACCCATTTTATTCCAGAAATGGTGTTACTCTCTCTCTGTGCAGTCTTTTTATTCAGTTCTGAGAAAAACCTCCTTCAAGCTAATTTGTGTTTGCACAAATTTGTTTTGTACAATACAGAATGTTCTTGGTAAAAATAGTTATCCAAAGTGTGCTCCTCTGAAGAACCAAAACATTCAAAAAGCTAGTATGGTTAATGCAAAGTAGGTTAGGATACATACAATTGCACTCATAATGCAAATACACATCTAGGCTTTATGTATATGACCTCAAACTCTACATTTTGCCAGGTCATAGGCTTTGCTTGAATGACAAGGTGATTCAGTGCTGAGAAGATACTGTTTGAATTCTTTATTCTTTTCTTCCTTTTTTTTTAAATTCAGAAGACTAGATATTGTTTCTGTGAGTACTGGGTAACTGAGTATTGTTCATTAGGCTTTGAGTAGAAGTTTTTTGGATCCATATATTTTATTACTGTATTATTAGCTATTTTTTTCACTCACTATTCTCTTGCGAATAAATTTGTCAGGCAGCAAAAGAACAGAAACAGCATAAGATCAGTTGAACTGCACAGCCAATGTAAGCTATCTGTCATCCCTGTATAACACATTCAGAACATTCAGAAAGTACTTATGAATTCTAATTATGCTAACAGCCAATCTGCATGCCTCATAAATGTTTCTCAAATTAATGAAAAACTAACATTTGTCAAACTTTTCTTTGATGAGTGTTATTCAGCTTGTATTTGCTTCTCCTAAAGCCTGTGATTTTTTCTTGCCTCTCAAGGGAAAAGGAAATAGCTATAAGATTTGAATCAAATAATTGAGGCTGCAAGAGGATCTTGTTATATAACTGTATTTAACATCAGTGTTGGTAGGTCATTTTGTATTCATTTTCAGTCATAATGTCTTTATGGACCAGAATATTGGTGTTTTAACAATTTATCATATGAACTATCTTTTTAAAAGCAGACATACACTGATATTATGTAGATTTTAGTGACTCCTAGGTGTACAAGATTTTTTAAGAAAGCCAGTCAGCAGATTCCTGGTGTGCAGTTTGTACTGAGTTAACTTAATTCTAAAAACCCCATCTTTTGTGGTTTTTTTCTGACATAAAAATATTACCTCAGATGGCAACTACGAGTCACCTCTGAGCCTTCCTAATCAACCCAAATTTTCCACCCTGGACACTATTACTCCTGTCTGGTGTAATCAGTACTGTGGGATCCACCACAATTTGCAGAAGATTTTGGTAAAAGAAAGACTTAGATGTGCTTGACTGTATGGTGTGGCTGGTATATGCTATGGGAAATGGCTTTGGAATGGGATAATGAAAATACAAAGATCTAAACTGCAGAGTGATTTTTTGGTTCCCCTTTCCACTTTTTTTTTTTTTTTAATAGATGCTATCAGCTGTTTAAAAAGGAAAACACAGGGGAGAGGGGGAGAGAGATGGGCAAATAACCTTAATCTACTACCAGAGATCTACTACCAGAGGGAAGATGATTACCTTTTGTTCAGTTTAAAATACTAGTCAGTAATCTGCTTTTACAGGTCTATTGTGAAGACTTGTTAATAGAATTTTTTTATTGAAGATATATTAAAAAGCAAATAGTCTACAGCATTTTTTCAGATTTCTACAGAAAAAGTGTTTTAGGAGATCAGTAGGTTTGGTTTGATTTCTTAGCACCTGATGCATTTCTCATACAAAATTCAATCAATAATCATCCAACATGCATTTGGTATTCATTCTATACCATTGTCCTTTATCATTATTTCAATATAGAAAGCAATTCCTTCTGTGTGTAGTGGCAGAGGATTTTAGTCTGCCTCTAAGTACGTTTATACATGCTGAAAAGTAGCTAAAGGAAAAGCAAATCCTTAGTCATCCTGGTTTCACAGCAGAAATGAAAATGAATGGGCTACAACTAGATTGTTGCAGTGAAAAGTAGATGAATAAAACTTGACTGGACACTTTATGAAGACTGGAGCATTCATTTATTTATCTGTAAAAGTATCACAGTACACAATGCATCTAGAGAGATGCAAAATTGAAAAAGAAAAACTTGTGTATGTCCTCTAATGGTAAACTATCCTACTGGGCAGGATGGTTTCTTTAACTCTTTCAGTATATGACAAGACAGTAATATTTAGTACAGCCATACTAAGCTATTCATCACATACCTGACAAATGAAACAACAGCAAAGCAATTTTTTCTGTAAGAATCATGCACATAATGAAGATTAAGGATGACCACAGATGAAATGGGATTTTTCATTGAGATACACCCAATCTAAATACACAAGCACAATTTTTATAGTCTAAAAACACAGAGGAATGAACAGGACTAATAATTAGGATTATCAGACAGAGGAGATATTGGCCTTCTGACATCTCACTTTTTCAATGCAACCCCCTGTTAGAAGGATCCCTGCTGCTTTATCTATAGAAAAAGAGCACTTCATATGAATTCATATAAATTTTAGCTTGCCTGCTCTAAAAGCCTGTCTCTGCACCATCATCCTCTTCCTCAGCTAAAACAAGGCCAGTCAAATCAAGTAGGGGTGAAGGACAGAAAAATAGATTAAGGATGTTTATCAGAGCAGAGTTGGCAATGAAGCTCAAATGTGATGCCTAGAAAAGCAACAAATTTGCTAAACTGAATTATGTAGTCATCTGAAACTGATAAAGGCAAGTGACTGAGGTTACCTTGGAATACTTCTTGGCAAGATTTTTCTGATTTTTATAGTACATATTAAAGAAAATAACAGCAGTTATTTTTCAGCTCTGGAATTATCAGCAGCTCTCTTCCAGCTTGAAAATTATAGACTTGTTTATCAGGAGAGCTATACGCAAAACTGAAACATATCAAATGTTTCTTCTCATGAAAATTGTTATGTAATAAGGATGTCTTTCAAATATCTTCTGAACCAGGACTCTCGAGCTATTAATTTATACCAAAGCCTAGTCCCAAACTGAGAAGAAGGGAATATGTAATATGAAGATCAATTCAGAATAGTTCAAATAAAGAGCTGAAGAATAGAAATAAAAGCAGGAAAATCAGCTTTATGTACCTGTTGAAATTTTGCAAACCAGCTCTTTATTGTAGGATGGTTTCCTGTGGTGTACTGCACTTGCTTCATAAGACCTACTTTTACATCCCTATAAGAGATGTAGGAAGACCAGGAGACATCTTCCTGCAGCATGTGGAACAGAGAGCTATTTACAGTTACTAGCCAGAGGTACCACCCTTGAGAATGACTCTGACCTTGACAACCAGTATTTACTACTAAGAAGACAATTCTACCTTACATCAAATTGTAAAATCTTAGATGGGGAAAAGTGTTTCTAAGTAGAATGATTTCAAAAGATTAACTTATAAGTAGACATCATAATTACCACACTTTCAGTATGTACAGAAAATTGAATTGTTATAATGGTTTCAGTGCTTTTTTCTTTTCTGTTGGTCATTTCCAGTGAAATGAGGCATACTTGGGCTAATACTGATATTCCCATTCCAAGATTTACCTGAGGAGTTTCCTAGAGGTGTGGAAATATAGCTACCTGTTACCTGGGTAATAGTCTCCTTCTGCCTAGCATGTTTAACTAATCCTAAATGCAAATTCTTTTGAGAAAAGTACCATGCACATTGGCTAATATAAAATTATTTGCTGGGAGATGAATCTCTAGACACAGTGTATTAATTTTGTAATGCCCATAAATACAAATGAATCCTTTGAAGAGCTGCTCATTATTACTATGTAATATTAGAATCCACATGTATAAATAATCCTACCAGTGACTTCATCATTTCCCAACTGATAGCAAGGAACTAAGTCAGCTCCTTCAGGCAAGATAGCTTTAGGGAATGTTTACAGATAAACAGCTGTCTTGGACCCAGCCATATCGTTTCTCCAGCTGCTGGTGTTAGTTTTGAATCTGCTGCTGGTTAGGAAGCATAGAAAAAAACTCTTCTTGGGAAGTGGTGGGGGAATGGATGGGAAAGAGCTCAAGAAAAACCTTTGCAGGTGTTGATTCACAGTCACAGAGGTCCGTGCACATGCACAACCACAAGTTCCACTGATCAGAGCAGGTGTGCAGTCCCTGCTCCTTTTTCTGTAGCAGGACCTATACTGATAAGACAAGGGGTAGTGGTTTAAATAAAAGACAGTAGATTCAGAGTAGGTATGAGGAAGAATTTTTTATTATCAGAGTGGTGAAACACTGGCACAGGTTGTCCAGAGGGGGTGTAGGTGCCCAGTCCCAGGAAATAGATCAGGTTGGATGGTACTCTGAACAACCAGGTCTAGTTGAAGGTGTCCTCACTTATTGTGGGTGGGTTTTGCTGCAAAACAAAAATGGGAGGTGAAAAATCTCCCTTTTTTTTTTACTGCTTTTGATCCCTCTTCATTCTACATTTTTTATATTGTAACTAATTTAAGCATGTAACAGCGACCAGCATAACATCAATTATCTTCGAGGGAATGATGAGTAGGTTTTTAATCCTCTGACTTTGCCTTTTTACTTCTTGATTACAAAATATCCCCCTTGTTTCTGCATCCCTGACTCAGCATTGTTCAAAAAGAAATAATGGGAGAAAAAAGCTATTTATTTGTGCCTGGCAAAGATTAAAATGTTCAAACATTTTAAGAAAACACTTGAATACAGAGCACTGACCCTCCATTAAGCCTCACACAAGATAATTATAGAGAGTGAATATTACTCTGACTACATGGACTGATACTTTAAAGATTTTTTTATATGCTATTTCCCTTCCTTTTTTTTGCAAAAACAAATTTTGATGAAAAGCAGATGTAGATCTGCAACAGAAAGGAAGCAAGAAATTATATGTCAGTCATAAATGGAAAGAATACCAAGCCCATCAATTTTATACAGTTATGTATATAAAGATAGCTGAAGATGTGTGCTGTAGTATGGAAAACTACCCATATCTTGGGTTCTACAATAATAAAGAAATTATAATCAGCAAGTTTTTAAATTACAGTTTCTGTGGTTCCAAATGGTTGTCTAAAATTTTTAGATTAAGAAGGAAAGAACTAGATATTTTTCTCAATTTCTCTGGGGGAAAAAAAGGCAGGAATAAGATTCTCAGTTATCGTCTGCCTTTTCTGAGAAAAAAAAAAAAAGGAAAAAAAGCAAAAGGGAAAACAAAATTTCAGATTAAAATTAGCAGTGCATACAGAAAGATGTGACGATATAGTTGAAGCAAACATAGGACTTCCAAGAGAAGAGAGGATAAAAATTCTATTTCCCCATTAAAAAAAAAAGGAAGCTAAGCAAAATTGGGTGTTCCTCACCTTATAGAGTTCTGGCTTCAGGTCCCATTAAACTGGTTTCCAATGAGAGGTAACCTTTAGTTGATGTGATTCTATGAAAGCTCCTGTTCACAAGCTTAAGAATTAAAGTAGAACTGATAACTAAAGAGATGAATGCCCTGTAATAACTACAGATTAATACAATCTGTGTATTCTTTTGCAAATATCTGATCAACCAAGATACAAATGGAAAAGTTTCTTTCAATGAATGGGAGTTTCCATGAAAATACATTAGACCTTTCAAATTTTCTTTTATTGTTGTAATGGATCCAGCCAATATGAAAACTTCAATTATACTGTCAAAAATGCAAGGCAAGATATTTCCTAATCTATGAAAAACAGGCTTTTGAAGATCCATATGAAACTCTGTGGACACATGAGACAACTTCAGGCTGTGAGGCAATTAGATGCAAGCAGTATTTTTACAGTAGTACCATGCAATTTGCAGAGACTGAAAACTAATGTTCAGTGGGTAATATTTTTCTGGTTAAAAGATGCAGATTTATCTTTTTTTTTTCTAACATAAAGAGCATAGATGAGGATCACTAATAGGACAGCATAAATACGTCTTTGAAGTGGTTTAATCTTCACTCCCTTGCAACCTCTGCTTTTATGGCAGAATAGGCCATAATAGTGCCATGTAATTCCATTAGCCATCCTTTCTAAGCTGAGAAAATAAAATAATCAAAAGGGGTGGAAATATCACCTTGTTATGTATCTTTCTTGTCAGAGGTATATCAGATGTATTATCAGAGTCCAAAAAACAATGAGAATATTCAGAATATTCTGAATTGGAAGGGGCCCATGAGGATCATCAAGCCCAACTCTGAACTCTAAGGCTCCTTCTGAGTTGAACTCACAGCCTTGGTGTTACACTGCTCTGCCCAAGTGATCCAAGGCAGTTCATATGATGAACTGCACCTCAATGATTTAACAGAAGCATTTTTCTGGTTCTCTGGAAGGGAAAAAAGTATTGTTTTGCCAAAGACTTACACACCTCTTTGTACTGATTAACTGCCAAAATAAGAGAAAGGTCGAAGATTCCAAGAAAAATCTGATTTTTTTTACTCATTTGCCTTAAACCACTATGCAGTCAGATGTACTGACTTGCACAACTACGTTGTGTCCAAAAGAAAGCCTGCAGTCAGTTCGTCTGCACATAAACTGGTAAACAGTTCTGTTTTATTCTGTTTCATTTTATTCTTATCATTCATGTGCCCATGAAGTACTAACCAGACCTTTGTGAATAATCTCTGTTAAATATTAAGATGATTAGAAAAGTATGATGCATGTATTAAGGTGTGCCTAAATTACTAAGTTCAAACTTAGTAAAATTAAAGAGGTTTTCAGGAACTCACCATTGTACCATGCACACATTTGAGATTTTTACTGAGTGGCAGATTTTGTAATGAGTGTACACTATTCTTGTGCCTATCAGTATATCTTTGTCTGTGCATAAAGCTGATACAAACATTGAATAGTTCATTGTTCTGCACCTTGTTACCTAATTGTTATCTGATGCCATAGTGATTGCTGTGTTTGTCTTGGATCACCTCTGTATTTTTGTTCATTGACAAACGAGTCTAAAGATGCATCTTTTGTTCATTCTTCACATTTGATATTGTGACAGCTGCAGTCACTGTTAAGTGGCTCTGTCAGTTTTTCAGGCAGATATAATAAGAACCTGATGGGATAAATAAAGCCATACATTTCAGCTGGAGCTAGTCTCTGATCAGGGAATACTCTGTGACAATGCTTGAAAAATCTCCATCTTCTGAAGAAGGAATCAAATGCAGCTTTCAAAGCTGATGGGATAAAAAAGCCAGAATCAGGAAAACAACAGGCAGAAGACAGAATTTATGAAAACTTCATGAGTATATGTATTTCAAATGATAATGAGCATTGAGAATAAAGTTTGGACTGATAATAATATTCCTAGCAGCCTTGGAGCAGTTTCTCATAAATACAAACATTTTCATGGTTTGAGAATTTTCACAAAATTGCATAAGATATATTTTTAAAGCAGTTACACAGCCCAGGAGCAGGACACATGCACACGTGCACATCCATTTCCTTTTGACTTTAGTGGTTCTACACAGTGGGAACATTGTATAATTCTATACAGTCTGAGTCAGTTTGCATTTCACAATACAAACTGTGACATGCAGACAGGTGTTGTTCTTACTTTCTTGTATTCACTATATAGACAAAGTTACAAGTCATGCATTTATAGGGGGATCAAACAGTGTTGTAAGTTGGGCATATTTACCTGGTAAAAAATACCTGACACCCGATGGAATGGTTATATGGCAACGCAAAGTAGTGCAAGTGTCTCTGCTGCCTGAAGCTTTTCCTAATGCTGTCCTAAAGGCAAACTCTCAAGCTTTAACTGAACCAGTAGAAGGGGCCTTAGCACTTACAGCTGATGCTTTAACATACAAAAGATTGAATTATGTTGGTGAACTTTAAACTGTAACAAGAAATGCTTATTCCATTAGCTTAATTAATTAATATAAGTTATATTTTGACAAGTTAGCCAAAAGATTAACTTTTATTAGTTGTGTCTTGCTAGTAGTGTCTACTATATCTGCAATTTTAGGAATGTTGCTGTATTGAGTGTACATCAATAATTAATACATGCAGTAAGGTCTTGCTCTCTAAATTATCTGTGGTGCTGTGTTGGTATTTTGCCTCTTCTGTTTTGTAGGCTTAAGCTTATATCCAACTATGCATATCCAACTACTAATTTTTCCACAGCCAGGGCTCCCCCATCTGCTCTGCCTCTTATAAACATAGATACTGAACATAGATTCTGAAATGGTCCCAAAAATGTGGGTCACACCAGTCCTGTGCCTGTGATACCTTTAAAAGATCCAAAATAGGAGTAAGAGATACAAATCATCCATTAACTCTTTTGGTTTTTTATAGACACTGCAATAAAAAGGGCAGTTAAATACAGAGTACTATTTCTGAAGTCTGTTACAGATGAATATTTTACCCTTTTTCTTATGTATTGAGGTCTTAGGGTTTGAATTCTGCTAGTAGATGATCTGCAAGATCGGCTTGTCTACCAAGAGAAGTGACAGATTCCTCAAATTCTGGAGGTATATAATGATGTTTCATTTCCTCTGCTTAAATCCTACTTTTGACCTTTGGAAAGATAGCTTCATTTTCCTGGTGTAGGTCTCAAATTTTCAAAATTTCTATTTGGTTGCTAATAAAAATAAAGTTAAAAGGTTAGGAAAGCAATTCCTGTCACTTTATCATAAACCTGAATTACATTGCATATTGTTACTCAATTATCTGAGGAATCTGTAAAGGTCTTACAGGAAAAATTACGTTTATGACTTCACAAGGACTCTTGCTGAGCACTGAGGAATAGAATAGCAGTATATCGACTCTAATAGATATGCAAGTGAAAACATTGCCTAAGCCATTTGTCTTTAATATTTTGGGTTTATACAGCTACGCTGCATTGCTGTTCCCTCACGGTACCACTTTCGTAAACAGAAAGAAGTGTACATTGTTGATAAGACCAAGTATACAGGGAAGACTGAAAAAGGAAATGTACCCAACAACTTTTGGATAAGTCCTTAGGAAAGCAGATGGCCATCATAACCTTGACTGTACCCATTTTCTTCTGAGCCATTATTCTGTGTCTTTGCAGGGCTAGACTTTTCAACTGACAGAACCATTTCTTTAGAGATGCAACTTTAACGTTTAGACAAACTGCTGATAAATTTCTACTCAGTAAAACCTACGATCTTGATTGCATATCTGATGTAACCATAGAGTAAGAGAAGAAAAATCACATGGGCAAAACATTTCATGGAAGAGAGAGGTGATGTTTTCAATTCAACTGAAAAGACATTTTAAAGAACTCAGAAACAAAATAGGAATAAAACCCCAACAACACTAAGTAAACTTATCACAGGATATTTTTAATCTATATTTAACATAATCATACTTGTAATCATTTGACATTCATGACCCTAATAGGCATAGGAAAATTCTTCCTACTAATTCTATTGAAGTCTTCCCTGAAGAAGTTGTATTGATGTCAGCTGCAAGATGACTCAGTGACGTGATGAGAAAGCCATGAAACAACTACTCTGAAAGGTAAGATCCAGGAAACTCAAGCCGTTGGTTTGATAGCTCTAGTCTAAGAACTAAATTTCATTATCTCTGATGTCTAATAACTAATCAATAACCTTCTGCAAGAATAAAAAAAAATAAAGATTTTTAACCTTATATTGTAATTAGCAACATTTCCAAGGGCAGATACCACTAGAATAAACATGCAATAGCTTTTTAAAAAAGGAATCTTGTTTTATTTTCATATAGCAAGCAAATGTTATGTATACAGATCACATTTCTGTACCACATTGCTCGTAGAAATGTGAAAATTTCCTTTCCACATGGAAATTTTCACAGTAACAGCTTATTGCAATTGCTGACTTTGGCTCTAGCATAGAAAGTAATAAAAATACAGGCCTAGCTGGGAGTATGAAGATACCAAGTATGTGTATTTACAAATGGAATCAGGCAGGAAAGAAAATCATTCTTTCATTAATCTCCTAGATATTCAGTGATCATCATATACCTTTTATATTTGTAAGCATTAAATTTACATGACCTTCAAAATAAAGCACACTTCCTGCTTCAGAAATGCTACATTTTAATTTTCAAGTTTGAATGTCAAACTAGGTCTCCTAGGACAGGCAGCATCTTATTTTGGAATTGTCATCTTCTAGGCCTGCCATCAGCTTCACAAAAGTGCTATGCTGGAACTAGAAATCTGAGCTCTGGTTTTCAGTGATGATAAATATATTCTTAAATACACAAAGTTTGTTATAGGCCGTAAAGAAAGTTCCATGATTTGCTTCTCTAAAGAAATTCTTCAATAAACTAAGAAAACTTTAAAGAAGTATTAATCTCTAGAACCTGTGAAATTCAAATATTAAGAATGTGACTTCATCTTAAAATAAATTATCTATTTACCCATTGCTTATCTCTGTAGCCAGACCTTTATACCACAATTTACCAATGAACATATTCATACAAGGAATAGCATATTTTAAGTAGTTCTGAAACTCAGAGTAACTCATATTCTCCATTAGTTGAAAAACACCCTTTAAAGTGTATTTTTATGTACTACTCACCAAAATTACTGTAATAAATGCTATGTAATTTCTTAGCAATTAGTTTATAGAAAATAACTTGGAAATTAGTATATAGAAAATACTGACTATAAACATGGCAAAACATGACCTTCAAAAAGCTGAAAAATATAGATGAGACATAATTTTTATATATATAATCTGTGTTTTGAAAAAGAATATATTTATAGTTATACAAATTATTATATATGCTTACAGGAAGACTGAGATGTACAAACTGAAGATTTCTAAAACAATGTGTCAGTTCTCTACTTTTCAGGATTTTGAAATTTGATATAAATTATGAATATGTATAAACCCCTTTTTA
Source organism: Prinia subflava (assembly GCF_021018805.1). NCBI lineage: Eukaryota > Metazoa > Chordata > Aves > Passeriformes > Cisticolidae > Prinia > Prinia subflava. The sequence goes on from NC_086250.1 coordinate 46,424,111, forward strand.
CCTTTAGCCATTCATTAAAAAGTCATGAGTTAATTTCCGGCTTTGATTAAACAATAGTATGGCAAACAAATATATTGTTCTAAGCTGTAATTATTATGTAAACAAAGAAATGCCACCTCTTGACTAGTAACAGAAGTTATTTATTTGCATTGCCATTGTCTTAATTAAAATGAATATATTGAGTGTAACCTGAGGCATTTGCACAACCCACATAATTTCTGTTTATATCAGAGCTGCGTAAATGAAAGAAATCTGAAAGTCTTTTGAGGGAAAAAAAAACCCCTAAAAACTACATAAATATAGCTCAAAGGTTCTTTTGTGGTATCATCGCATTTGGGGAGAAAATGTAAAAACATTTTGCAGTTGCTCTGGTTTCTGCTTTGCCAGGTCTATTTTTCACCTGTAACAGTGATCTTTTGTAACAGAAGTTGGTTTGTAAAACCCCTGTGCCCCTCGCTGGAGTGCTCCCACTGTGGATCACACCAGCACTAGAGCTGGGCTTTGGGCTGTGCATGTTCAAGGATTCCTTTGCCTGGGCGTGTGTAGAGCCTGTCACCAAGCACCAGTTGGACTGAAACAAAACAGATAACACTCATCTCAGCTGAAAATTTTGGACCCCATTTCTAGTATATAGACTAGCCCTGGACATCTTACCTTCATCCATTTCCTGCTGGTGCAGGAACGATTGAGTAGCTGCAGTCATGTCAAAGGCAGAGCAGTGTCTCTGAGCAGCAAGCACCCAAATGTCACTGGTTAGACTGGTATTAATGGCCCTCTGCTCTGTGAAATCATGCAAAGCCAACAGTACACTCATGATTATGAATTTATGAAAATTAAGATTAGGGTAATATTTAAGAACTCTTTCCTCAGGTGAGTTCAGCTGTGTGCTTGCATACACTTCATTTGGAACAACATCTCCTTCGTCTAATTAGAGATTAGCTACATTCAAGTACTGCAATTTATTGACAAACTGGCAATACATAAATTGAATTTTACAATGGTAGAATGTTTGTCTTGAGACACAGAAAAGAGAGTACTTACTAACCTCTGGCCTGTAACCAGTTCTGGTTTTTTCTGTGAGTGCTTTTGACAGGTACAATATTGAGCCTGTAGTGATAAAATTTTGTCAATAAACGCATAATGTTTTACACAGTGAAAACTTGTTTTTCTGTCTACCCATTGTATAAAGAGAATTGTTTAAAAAGCCCTAACTCAGAGTGTTTGAATAAAATAACACAGAAAAATTATTTTATTGGATTGATACATTGACATGCTGTATTCCTTAGTTATTTAAAGCTTGGTAACAAGTTAGAAGATTCAATAAAGCAAAGGCAAGCCTTGACAAGTAAAACAAATTCATTCCATATTGCCAACATTTCAGAACTCTGAAATGCCCACAGGGGCTCTTTTGTCTCCCATTTATTCAAAGACTCACATATTTCTATATCATGCAGTAAATACTGTGGTAAATGAGATACTCTGAAGGTCAGAAGGAACTGAGTTCCAGGTCTAAGCTTTACTAATGCAACCATGTAAATCTGGCTGATTTTTTGTTTATTTGGGAAAGTCTGTCAGCATTTCACAGGAAAAAATGACAACATGCTTTTACTGTGATGTGTTCCATGTATTATTAGGTACATGCTGGGACAGGTTTTGTTTGTCTGTTTAGTTGGTTTGTTTTTGTTTTTGTTTTTGTTTTTGTTTTTGGTTTTGGTTTTGGTTTTGGTTTTGGTTTTTTAAATATATATTATTTTGTTAAATATATTCTGTTGTATCCAGAGCTTTCTTCTTCTAGGCAAATATCCAATAATGTCAGAAACATCTTTAAGGCAGCATGACATCATTTTACTTGATCTCCATTTTCTTTTCTGATGTTCTGTGTCATTGGCAAGACTATCACTATCCCAGTTTGTTTCCACTATTGAAGTGCTCAGGCATGAACCTTGTTAGCTGAGTTCTTATCTGATTATCAGCACTTGAAGGTTTTTTTTGAATGTTAGTAATTTATCTCGCTGGAGACAGAGTTTCCAAACTGTAAATCTTCCTATATATTTGAG